>NC_142501.1:169892328-170196287 GCF_057876585.1 Rhinolophus sinicus
TGTAAAGATTTCCTTCTTTCTCATGGCTGAATAAATATTCCGGTGTTTATATATAATATACCACATCTCCACATCTTTATCCATTCATCCATCCATGGAAGCTTAGGTTGTTTCCCTGTCTTGGCTATTGTAAATAATGATACAATGAACATGGGGATGCATATATCTCTTTGAGATGGTGATTTCATTTCCTTTGGATATATTCCCAGGAGTGGGGTTGCTGCTTCATATGGTTAGTTCTTTTTTTAATTTTTTGAGGAAACTCCATGCTGGTTCCTTAGTGGCTGCACCATTTACATTCCCACTAATAGAGTACAAGGGATCCCTTTTCTCTACTTCCTTACCAACATTTGTTATCTCTTGTCATTTTGATGATAGCCATTCTAACAGATATGACATGGTATCTCCTTGTGGTTTTGGTTTGCATTTCCCTGATGATTAGTGATGTTGAACATCTTTTCATGTACGTGTTGCCCATCTATATGTCTTCTTTGGAAAAATATCTATTTAGTTATTCTGCCCATTTTATAATCAGGTTGTTTTTTTGCTCAGTTGTATGAGGTCTGTGTGTATTTTGGATAGTAATCCCTTAGATATATGATTTGCAGATATTTTTTTCCATTCCATAGGTTGCCTCTTCATTTTCTTGTCTGTTTATTTTTCTGTACAGAAGCTTTTTAGTTCAATGTAGTCCATTTATTTAGTTTTGCTTCTGTTGCTTGTGCTTTTGGTGTCATATCCAAAAAAAAAATCATTGCCAAGGCCAATGTCAAGGAGCTTTTCCCTATGTTTTCTTCTAGAAGTTTTATAGTTTTAGGTCTTATAGTTAGGTCTGTAATCCATTTTGAGTTAATTTTTCTGAGTGGCGTAAGATAGGGATTCAATTTCATTCTTCTGCGTGTGGTTATCCAGTTGTCCCAGGTACATTTATTGAAGAGACTATCCTCTCTCCATTGAGTAGTCTTGGCTCCCTTATCAAATATGCAAAGGCTTATTTCTGGGCTTTTGGTTCTATTGCATTTGTCTATGTGTCTATTTTTGTACCAGTACCATGCTGTTTTGATTACTATAGCTTTGTAGTATAGTTGTAAATAAGGAAGCATGATACCTCTAGCATTGTTCTTCTTTCTCAGGACTAGTTGGACTATTCAGGGTCTTTTGTGGTTTCATACAAATTTTAGGATTGCTTTTTTCTATTTATGTGAAAAATGCCATTGGAATTTTTAGAGGGATTGCATTGAATCTATAGATGGCTTTAGGTAGAATGGACAGCTTTAACAATATTAATTCTCCTAATCCATGAACACAGGATATCTTTCCATTTGTTTGTATGTCCTTCAATTTCTTTCATCAGCATTTTATAGTTTTCAGTATACAGATCTTTCACGTCCTTTGTTAAATTTATTCCTAAGTATATTATTGTTTTTGATGCTATTGTGAATGGAGTCTTAAAAAGACAAATATGAATCATATGGAATCAAATATTTTTTAAAATAATGTATAAAAGGGAAATGTTTGGCACAAAATAATTGGAGATGTAAAAAATGAGAAACTATGAGGACTTAAGATGTTTTGTAATGGAGTTCTCTCATTAAGATAAAGTACTATCACAATCTGTAGTGTTATCCCATTTTCGTTCCTGATATTGGTTATTTGCCTTTTTTTTCTGGTTCAGTCTTACCAGGAAGCTGTTTATTATTTATTCATTAAAAAAATTATTTTAAGAACCAACCTTTTTATTTGTTGATCATCTCTCCTGTGTATCTGGTTTTCATCTCCTGAATTTATGTTCTTAGATTCTGCATTCTGCCTTCTGGATTAATTTGATTTGTTGGAGGCTTATTTAGATTTTCTAGCATGTGTCCTCTAAAAAGCCTTCTTGAATTCCTTAAGTCCTTCTTCATTCAGAAACTATATCCTACATGCCTGATTACTTGTTTTTACCTACTAGACCATGGGTCAGGGGTTGGCAGTTTACACTCATGAGCAGCCTCCTGTTTTTATAAAGTTTTTTTAGAATACATCCACACTTGTTTACATATTGAGTATGATTATTTTGTGCTATAAAATGGCAGGGTTGAATAGTTGCTCCGGAGACTGTATGGTCCCAATTTCAAAATATTTACTATCTGGATTTATGGAAGAGTTTGCTGACTACTATACTAGACAGTAAGCTAATGTTCAAGCCAGGACAATTTTTAGCTTATGTTTTGTCCCATGCCTGACAAATAGTGTGTGCTAAATTAGTACTCGTTAATTAGTAGAGAAAGGTCTGAATCTGTCAAAAGTACCATGGATTTTTAGGGTGCTTTTATTCTCAAGATTTAGAAACTGTTTCCAGTAAACCTGTGCCCTAAGAATTGGTTTATCAATCTCCACTACCAACATCTTATATCTTATACAATATTTATGAAAATTGGAGAGATTGTAAATCAAAAAATGAAAGTTTTATAGAGCTCTACTTCATTATTGACTAATGAATTGGGTTTTTAGAGTTCTATCCTGATTTTCTATATAATAGCCACGTATATATAATAGATTAAATCATTTATTGATAGAAAATGATATTCACAGATGATATTCCCTTCAAGGTAAACAAAGCTAACTGTCAACTACCAGAAAATGCTTTCAACATAAATGAACTTTCTGATTTGTTGGACTTATGTGGACAAAGGATAAGAGTGATCTTTTGGGACAACCCGGTAAGAGTAACATTATTAATTCTGAAAATTTTCATACTTTAAAGGGAAATACATAGAGTAGCTATGCAGGTGTCTCTTTGATAAATCAATATTTGAAAACTTCTTTATTGCAATACTGAATTTGCTAAATTAGATGATCATTGAAAACTTAAACAGCTTTCACAAAACAAATGCATTTTCTTAAAAGTTTGTTTCTAAGTAATTTGGATTCATACAGAGGGACATAATTTCAGGTGATGAGGTAAAGGAATGAAGTTTTTGTTTTCTTTTAATTATCAAATCTGTTATCTCTATTTCTTTTTTTAGGTACTCGCGGAAAAGAGAGTCTTGCAGCTTCTTGTTATTTTCAGCAATTTTCCATTTGTCTTTAGTTTGCCATGCAAAATTAAATTATCGAAAGCTTGTTTCCATATGAAAATGCGGGTATGTATGCCTTACTTTTTAAAAATTATGTAAAATTTCAAACACATACAAAGTAGAGATAGTGGTGTAATGAACCCCATCACAAAGTTTCAGCAGTCATCAACATTCTGCCACACTTTCATCTAACACTTTTGTTGTTTTTGTAGTTGTTGAACTATTTTTGCTGAAGTATTTTGAAGCAAATCCCAGGCTCACTTTCTTTTCACCTCTCCATACTTCAGTGCATTATTTCTGGTTGTCTCGTTTTATTTATGCTGGGATTGATCAGTGGGCTCAAGTGGTAACCACACCATTCTTCCGTTGTAATGTTTCCCAGCAACCTTTTATTTAATGATTCCATCCATTGTTTTGAAGTTTGCAAAAGACGATATTTCTAATCATTCCTTCCAAAGTTATGAACTGAATCCTGTAAAGAATTTTTCCTCATCAATCAGGGCCGTTTGGCTACCCTGAAAAATCATTCATATTGGATGGTAGAATGATGCTTAATTCTTTTTCTTTAATTATTAAATATTCTGTACATAGAGGTTGGACCAATTTATATTACTATCAGAAATGTATGAAATGCCTCTTTTATACACTCTCACCAATGTAGTGTTACCAAGCTTTGTGATCCTTTCCAATTCAATGGTTTAACCATGGTATTTCAGTTTAATTTTAATTTATATTTTTCATTGTTATATTAGGTTTGTGCCAAAGTAATTATAGTTTTTGCAATTATTTTTAATCTTTTAAACTGCAATTACTTTTGCACCAACCTAATATGATGCCTGAGTCCTCACTTTCTTTAGATAATATCCATTATTTTCCTCCTATGAGCAATACTGAAATGATTAAGTAACTGCTCTTTCTCTATCCAGTTTTAGTTACTACACTATGTTCTTAGTTGTTAGTCTTTGGGTTTTTATATCTGCTTCAGAGTCTTGGAGCTTGATTGGTAAGCTCCAACTGATATTCTTTTATTTCCAGATAATGCCTATGAGTCAATCAGTGAATTTATTCTGTTTTCTATTTACTCTCTCCCTTCTGTTCTTTTTCTGGTAGTTGTATTAGTCCCACATAACACTTACATGCTATTTTGTCTCTCTTACCATCATCAGCCTTAGTTATGTTCTCAGTTATGCTCATCCCACCCCCAGACATTATGTTAAAGATTTTCCAAACTTTTTTGATTGCTGAGACTTTTTACTAGGCCATTCCTCAGGAAAGGTGTGTTATCTATTTATCTATGATATTCATACTTTAAAGACTCATGGAAATCAGAAACATACCCATTGCTTTTACTAATAATTCAAAGGATAGGCCATCTAGGTGAAACATGGAGAAGTCTGGGATGTCACATGAACAAAAGGAATCATTTCAGTTTTAAAACATTTCCTTTTTATACTCTATGAATTATATAGCTTACATGACATTTTCCAATGAACCATGCCTGATAAATCTGTAAATTCTGTGTTTATTTATAATAAACAATCTAGATGGACAAGGTACATCCTGCTAAAAGCATCCCATTCAGGACTCTTCCTCTAGTTTTTGTTATTAGTGTCTGTCATCAGATTTGACTTGGTAATCTCTTTTGTTCCCCAGCCACCTCTTTTTTTTTTTTTTTTAATTTTCCTAACATCCCTGGTAATGGGAGAAAATAGATTAAGTCTGTCTTTCCCAAACCTAATTTCCCCTTAAGTTCCCTTTAAGCAAGTCCATTACTCTATGGTATTTTCTTCTATAGCAATGTTCTGTCTAACCTGTCTCTTCTGTTAGTGAGGGTGGAGTGGATAGTGAACCCACGCAGGTTGTATATCGTGAAGGATTGGGAAATGTTGGAGGACTAGAAAACTCTTAGTTGTAGTTGTCATGGATGAAGTTAGAAAACAGATTCCAGAATCCTGTCCTCCAAAGGAATGATAATGGACATAGTCAAAATTGTAAGCTCTTGGGGCTGGCCCGGTGGCTCAGGTGGTTGGAACGCCGTGCTCCTAAGGCTGAGGTCGCTGTTCGATTCCCACATGGGCCAGTGAGCTGCGCCCTCTACAGCTAAGATTGTGAACAATGGCTCTCCTTGGAGCTGGGCTGCTGTGAGTGGCCGGCAGCCGGCGAGAGCTGCCGTGAGCTGCTAACCTACCGACCGACTGCCTCAGCCAGGGGGAGCGCAAGGCTTGTGATACCAGCATGGGCCAGGGAGCTGTGTCCTATACAACTAGACTGAGAAACAACGGCTTGAACTGGAGTGAGGTGGGGAGGGGGAAAAAGGGGGAAAAAGAATTGTAAGCTCCAAACTGGATTACCACTTCAAATGTAGAAATGTAGAAATGGGAAACAATACATGGAGAATGGGAGTTGAGAAACTGGAAAATAAGATATGATGCAGGTTTCTAGTCCAATTCTTGGTTAGGTGAGAGAAGGATAGGCTTACAGCAGGCCACATACACCTCGCCCTGCACACCTCGCCCTGCTGTAGTCAGTGGGGCAATAACTGGCCACTCCCTGGTCACTCCCTGTCACTCAGAGCCATGGGACATGTTTCTTAGCAGTCATTATTGCTGACGTGTCCCAGAGCTGCAGACTCCTGGGCCCCAGGAAGAGATGATCCACCACCAAGAAGAATAAGAAATGGTACTTGTTCCATCTCCCTACAAATGTGAAGCTTCTTTACAACAAATATCTGAGGGAAAGCCAGAAGAATCTAATGGAATCCCATATCATTTCCCAGTACATAGTGGTGGCAGAGATCTGGGACACGGCTTTCCCAAGCCCAGAACCACATGCACTCTTCTCTGAGATACTTGTAGAGTGCGAATGTGGACAACCACACCCAACCTGGAAACCTGGAATAGGATAGGTATTGTCCACCTGTCTTTATTGTGAGACAGGCCCCAAGAGGGCTGTATTGGTTTATGAGTTCTAAATACTAATTTATTGTCCTTGAAATACAGCAGAAATCCTAGAGGAGTGTCAAAGGTCAAAGCAACACTACATTTCTAATCCAAGGGAGTTCAGCAGAAACAAGACCAGGGTACTCATGTGGTGAGGACATGTTGAGAATTCAGAAAGCTTAATGGAAGTACGATGTGGGGTGACAGAGAACAATGGTAGGTACAAAATGAGGCCACCAGTGGCTTCTTTTTAGGGAGCTCCCATGGATATTCAGTAGATGGATCATAGTTATTTGAAGGAGAAGAAGGGATTTTCTCTGAGCAAGTCTTTCCTCTAGTCTTTTTCCTACATCTAATGTTATTCCTGAGCTCCTAAATTGTTTCTATATTCTTGAGGATTATGGTGCTAACACTCTGTTTCTTAAGACTGGTGGGTGAGTGTCTTAGCATGTTGAATACCACTATTGCCTTTAAAGATCATGTTTACTATAATAAGTGATCTGACATAGCTTTTAATAACTTAGCTGTACATCCATGATGATTAATCCCCTGTACACAATTCCTAGGTACCATAGTTTCACCGATCCAATGATCTCTTTATCTTCCATAGTGTAGATACGATGCCCTTCTCCTTAAATAATTACAATAAATGAGTATATATAGCAATGGTAGGCATAATTGTGTGCTATACAAAATAGGTTTGTTTGAAATATTAAACACTTCCTAGTATTCCTATGAGGATTCCTAAAATATTTCTTTTTCTAGGAGCCAAATAGGATTCCACTAAGAGAGAATGAAGTCTCCCAATTATTCCCATTTGTACTTAGAGTGAGACGAAGTCACCTAACTGAAGATGCTCTGCGACAGTTGAGTCAAGCTGCAGTCACTGACCTCTGGAAAACCTTAGTGGTACAGTAAAAAATCTCGTTGGACATTTTTACTAATGTGGGAGGGGAACATTTATATAGTACAGCAAAGGAAGAGACTGCATTTGGAACTATAGTTATCAGCCTTATGATTTCCAGAATTCCTTGCTTACCCTGCTGAGAAAAACTATGGGATGTTTAATTGAACATTGGGATTATACGTTAACTCGTAGTTACCTGTGGCTATAAAAATGCAACCTAGTGAACCATCCCAAAGCTTAATGACTTAAAATAACAATAATTTATTTTTCAGGTCTGCAGTTCAGTTGAGTTCTGCTGGTCTAGGTTGAACTCATCTGGGTGGCTTTGTAGATTTTGTATGCATGTGTTTACAAGTTTGTGAGTTGACTAGGGGTTGACTGATCTAGGCGAGGCCTGGCTTGGGAAGTTTGGCTCTGCTTCCTGTGTTTTTTGTCTTCTTCCTGGGACTGGCAAGCATTGCCAGAGGTACAATATAGCAAGCCCAGTCACACAACAAACATTATTTTAGTCAAAGCAAGTCACATGGCTGAACCTACATGAAGGACTGGCAAAATATGCTCAGCCTCCTTAATGGGGGAAACTGCAGTCACATGCAAAAGACATAGATCAAGGAGAGGTGAAGAATTGGGGCTGTTAATGCAATCAACAAGCAGGGGGTGGAACAGATACTTTTCCTACATTTTGG
Organism: Rhinolophus sinicus; assembly: GCF_057876585.1. NCBI lineage: Eukaryota > Metazoa > Chordata > Mammalia > Chiroptera > Rhinolophidae > Rhinolophus > Rhinolophus sinicus. The sequence goes on from NC_142501.1 coordinate 169,899,920, forward strand.
CTCTAGTTTTAGTCATAGACCTTCCACTGCTATATTGACTATATTGGTTCCAAATAGCCGTCCTTCACTTCATCCTTTGTGGGCACCTGTAGGAATTTTATTGTGTGGTACCTCAGATTATTTGCCCTATTGAGGCCATAAAATAATGACTAACTATGTAGGTTAGAGCTGGAGTCTTGGAGTCTGCCCAGCAGGGAGTGGATTTTCCTGATATCAGCCACGAGGGAAGAGTTAGGTTCTCAGAGAATAAACCAGAACCTGGAGGTTGAGACTCAAAATAGAGAGATATTTACCAGCATGGGACTCCAGTGGGAAACAAAGAAACTATTTTATAAGCCAGATTTTCTAGTTGTATCTAGTAGTCTCTGTACTTACTTTCCTTTAAATAAATCTTTATTATGAGGGAATGAATAGAAAATGATACACATACAGGAGACGACAAAGAGCTAAGAAGGTAAACTTCAAGACAGATCTGATCAAAATACAGACTCTGAACAAGGCAAGATTGTCAAGGCCTGTTAAGAGTGGGTCCTGACCACGGCGAAGGCAGACTTGCTAGTGTAAATAAGTAGAAATAAGAAAATCAGAAGTAAGATTAATTTGTTATTAGAATATATCCACAAATGGAATTTGAGGCAGGCCCTTGGAGATTATGGTCTGTGGCCAAGGAATCGGTTGATCAAAGTTGCAGTAAATAAGATCTTCCAGGCAAAGAGAGGAGAAAGAGAACTCTTAGTCAAGCTTAGTGATGCTTAGATTAAAAATTTAAAAAGAAATTAGCCAGGAAAAGAAGTAGAGAAGGAATAGTTAGAGAGGAAAACCAGGAGTGTAGTCAGTCACAAAGTCCAAAGGTGGGCTTTAGGAAAGAGGGACTAGTTCATACTAATTTCCCACCTGAGGGCTATGGGCAGTCAGGTCTGATAGTTCCTGCAAAGGTGCTGTGCCCAGGCTGTATGGGAGAGCTGTTTATCAGAAGTCCTAATGAGGGGAGAGGAAGGAGAAACCAAACAGTTGTTGACTGGAGCCAAAGTTGTAAAGTCTGAATGATGAGACGAAGACAGACAACTAGATAGAAGAATCAGGCAATTTAGTGGCCCAGGGGTTTGAAGCACATCAAAATTTGGTTCAAGATGCTGGTCACCATAATTGGAGAATACTAAGTCTTGCTAGAATCCCCTCACTTGGTTCATGGGGCAGTGTAAAGCACCCACGCACTCACAGCAATCGGACGATAAATCGGTTCATGGCATCCACTGCTCAGTAGCAAATTGAGGGAGAACAGATAGCAGTGAGGTAAGAGGTGTGGGATTCTGGGAATTCTGGTGACTGCAGGAGATTTGAAACTTTTCCACAAAGGTCAAGGCATTTTATTTTAATCCTTAGAGTGTGTTCTCTTTCCTCAGATTGAATTTTCTGAAGAAATTCGTTCCGGGGGTAGAGGAGTAAAGTCCGAGTTCTTCCACTGTATATTTGAAGAGATGACCAAGACGGAATATGGAATGTTCATATATCCTGAAGGGGGTTCCTCCATGTGGTTTCCTGTCAGCGTAAGTCTTTTACTTATTTTCTTAGTTTTTCAGAACAGAAAAAGTATACCATATACATGAAAACCATACATAATAATGTAAAATCAGGTCCTATACAGCTTTGCTACTCAAAATACAGTCCATAGAGCATCAGCTTCAGCACCACCTTGGAGCTATGAGAAAAGCAGAATCTCAGGCCCTAACCCAGAATATATATTTTATAAGATTTCCAAGTGATTCATATGCATATTAAATTTTTAAACAGCTTTAATGAAGTATACTTGAGATACAGTAAACTGAACTTAAATTGTCCAATTTGATAGGTTGTGATATATACGTATATATACCCATGAAACTTATCACCACTATGACAGTGATGATAAGATAATGAACATATACATAATCCCCTAAAGTTTCCTCATATCCCTTTCTAATCCTTCTCCTCCCCTGCTCCTACTTCTTCCCTGCTCCCCACCCCATGCCCAAGCAACCACTGTCACTATAGAGCAGTTCAAATTTCCTAAACTTTTACATAAATGGAATCAGTCTCTGTGTCTGTCCTCTTTCATTCAGCATAATTATGTTGAGACTCACGCATGTTGTTGCATGTATCCATGGTTCATTCCCTTTTATTGCTGAGTAGTATTCCACTGTATGGATGTATTATACTTTGTTTATCTAGTCACCTTTTAATGGATGTTTGGGTGGTTTCCTAAATTTTGAGTGGCAGTAATCTAGATGTTTCAAATTAGGAGAGAAATTATTAATAGAATCCTAGAGATAATTGCTAATTCTAATAAGGTGATTTATTTCTGCAATGGTTTTATTTTTACAAACATTCTCGAAATGTAAACATTTTCTTAAAGCAACACAGACTTGTCTTCATTTCTCTATTAGTAACACAGACCAAATAATCTGAAAAGAATCACATGTTGAACTTCAATTTATTGATCCCCTTTCAGATAAACTTCCAAATGTTCTTCCCAATGACCCAGTAGAAGTTTAGAACCCAGAGGACAGGGAAGAGGAGAAGATGAATGGGTGTGAAAAAGTACTGAAAAGTGTTTTGTATCTTTTTGAGGAAGAATGAACCTCTAAAAGATAGGAATGGCCAAGATGTACAAGTGGTAGGATTTTTATCAGTCAACAAGCATTTATTGATTGTTTCTTGAGGTTCCACATTGTATTAAATATTGTGGGAGATTCAAATTAATATACGACACTTTCTTCTTGAAACTTCTTGTATATGTAGATGGAGCAATAAGACTAAAATACCAGGAACTTTAGCAATTGTTTCTAAATTATGGATTGTTGACTTTATGTGTAATAGTTGTTGAGCACAGTAGGATATGGAAGGAAGCACTGATGTAGAATTAGAAGCTCAGAGCTCTAGTGTAGAGTGATGGTGGGTGTGTCATTTAGCTTCTCTGAGCTTTCAGTTTCTTTACCTATAAAATGGCTGTCATAATTGCTGCTAACCCTGCTTTATAGAACTGTTACGAGAATAAAACACAATAAGGTGTATATCCAAGTGTGAAAGCACCATGAAAACTTTAGGGCACTATCTAAATTTAAGGGAATCTTTATTAGGACAGAAAGACATCAAGGGGGACTGAAGTGATTGGAGACAGGGTTATGGAAAAGTGGACACTTCAGTTGCTATTGAAGGATAGGGACAAAATAGATCAAAGAGATGCAAGTAGGGGATAGAGAGGAGAAAAGGAACCTTATATCAATTCTGTGAGATAGGTGGTTTGTCCCCATTTTACAGATAAATAAACTCGAGGCTTAGAGAGATTAAATAAACTAAGGACATTCAACTAGCAAGTGACCAAGCTAGGATACGAATTCAGAACTGTCCAACCCCAAAGCCCTTACTCTTAAGCATTGTGCTATACTCCTGGTTAGAAAACAGAGACAAAAGTCTGATTTGTGTATGACTCAGTGAAGAGACAAAATCAAGTAGAACCAGGGGACAAATTACAAATACAGGAAAGAAGACTGAAGAGGTTAGAGGAGGCCACTTATGGAGAGTATTTGTATTGCAGTTTTTTTCTTTGCAAAATCTGGATGGCCATTAGCATCATTTTTATTGCAAATCAGTTAACAACAACAACAAAAAGATGGAAAAAACCCATGTCATTTTTATCACCTATAGTTTGCATGTAATTAACTTTTAAAAAGGGTCCTTTTTCTGTAAACTACATTCCATTTTATAAAACACAGTAAGAATCAACATCTTAGGACGTATCCAGTCATACCCATAAGTGATGGCAGAACGTCGGCCTCGGTGAGGCCAGAGAAACTGCCCCAAGGAGATGGACATGTGCCCAAGCACGCAGGCAGAGCCTTCCCTGGGTTCGCTCTTAGGAGCTGCGGTGTCAGCAGCTGCAAGTCTCAAGGCCTTGGTTGTAGGCGGAACCCCGTTCTGACATCCCTCATCAACATGACCCCTGACAGACCTGTTCATTCAGATTTTTAAAACAAAATCCACTTTAAAAAATGTATTTACAGACATTTACTTTGCTACAGGCTTATATTTGATATTGCAAGAATCTGCTCCCCCCCACCCGGGGCTCAGCCCCCCCTAAACTAGGAAGGTGGCCCTCAGTCAGGTTCCTGTGGTGTCTCTGAGCCCATTGCCTCAGCGCATTCCCTACTGAGCCAGGGTGGCTGCCCTTGGTGTTCAGAGACCAGTAGTCCTGCCAGGTGCTGGGTGGGACTACTGGTCTCTGCACACCAAGGGCAGGCACTGCCATGTTTTTCCAAAACCGCCATGTAGGTTGCTCTGGCAAGTCTCCTGTAAAAATGGGGCTCATTTTCAAAATTCAAAGGCATTTTTAATATTTATCCTCACAATTACTCTAAGAAGAAAGTAGGGCAAGTAGATTGAGGCACAGGCTGTCGCATGAGGGGTCCAGAGTCATGCACCCGCTAACAGCAAGGCTGACAATGTGCAGGCTAGTGTTCTTTCAGCTGGGTGGTAGTGATGGCCTGGCCAGATGTGGCCAGTGTTTTCCCTCATCTGGAACTAACTACAAAGTGCAGAGAGGAGAGTGAAGCCAATTTCATCAGGACTCTTTCCTTCTTTCTTCCACCCCACCTTTGCAGTCAACAGCATCAGTCATGTTCCCTGACCCGTGTGCTTGTCCCCATAAGCACCCTGAGGTTGAGGACCATATTGCTGAAGGGGACACCACTCATCTGACACACATCTGACATGCCTGATGCCTACTGAAAGAGTAGATAAAGTGTACCCGTCTCCCACAGTGTCATTTTTCTACATGAATCTGAAGGCAAAGACTAATACTAAATACTGATAACTTGTTTATAAGGCTATCTGAGCGTGTGTGTTTTTTTTAAATATTTCAGGTATACTGTTAGTAACAAAAAAGTAAATTCATTTATTTTACGTTCTGAACTCTTAATTTGTATTTTAATTTATGGAACAATCTTTAATTGTATTGTGGTATGTGTAAGGACCTCAAATTTTTATTTTAAGGAAGCCCAGTTTGTTTCTAATTTGTGACTTAGAAAAGGAAACCCAAAACTATTTTTACTAACCTAATTATCCCTTTGGATTACTGATTATTTGTAATACATTAGGGATTTTTTTTCTTTTTCTCTTTTCCAGCCTAAATTGGAAAAGAAGAGGTATTTTCTCTTTGGGATGTTGTGTGGACTCTCCTTTTACAATTTAAATATTGCCAATCTTCCTTTCCCACTGGCTCTGTTTAAGAAATTGCTGGACCAAAAGCCATCATTGGAAGATTTAAAAGAACTCAGTCCTCTCTTGGGGAAGTAAGTAAATAGTTTTCCAGGACTTTACCTCGTCACTCTCAGTTGTCTAGGCATAAATGATATTCACGCAAACAAGGTCTTCAATTTCAATAAATGTAGTTTCTTTAGATGAATTTGAATTTTTAGCATGACTCATAATCAAGTAAACCTTTAAAAATGGAAAAAAGCCAAATATTCCTCTAATTATCAACCAGTAAAATAAACAGTGCCTAGTCTCTTAAATTTATCCAGATGGAAACAGTTGCCTTGGACAGTACATGATATTCTTAATGAGAATCATGCATGCTGTATTTATTTTATATAAATTGTATTTCATCATATTTAATTTAAATAAATCAGCATGTCATCAACTTTATTAAGGGTTGAAAAATGCATGTTCTAAGTTAAAAGGCAAACTATAGCTTATGAGGAAAATATTGGCAACATATATGATAGACACAGGATTATCTCTGATGTAGAAATATACTATATATATATGTGAGTCATCACATATATGTATACATGTGGCTAATCAAAACATGAAAATATGCTCAAACTTACTAGTAATTGAGGAAATACAAATGAAAATGTCATTTTTCTGTTTACAGATTAGCAACTTTTAAAAAATTTTCATAAAATATAGAGTTGACAACAGATTGGGGAAAAGGATTCTCCTCTCATGAATTGTTAATGGAAGAATAAACTGGCTAGATTTACACTGTAGCCCTAACAGTCTAGAGCAGAGGTTGAGAAACCCCCTGGCAATATAGACATTTTGGGCTGGAGAATCCTTTGTTGTAGAAGGGCTGTCCTGGGCATTGTAGGGATGTTGAGCTGCATACTGGGTTGTTACACACTCCTCTAATCATGACAACCAAAGATGTCTCCAGATTTTCCCGAATGTCCCCTGGGGGGCAAAATCACCCCTGGTTGAGAATCACTGGTTTAGAGGAAGGGGCTCCTTTTTGTAATTTCCACCGAGACATAGCAGTGTCTATGTGTTAGTGGTCTAACCAATCAAAACTGTAAATAGAGGTTATCTCTAGGAAGAGGGAGTGGGAAGGTGGAGGAAAGGAAATTTACATGGCATTTTATACATTTCTGTAGTGTCCAACATTTTTCCATTGAATATTTATTACTTTTCAAATTGTATAAGATCAATAAATACAATTTTTTAAACCAAAATTTTCACTAGGAATTTGCAAGATGTTCTAAATTATGAAGCTGATGACATTGGAGAACGTTTTGACTTGTATTTTTCTGTGAGTACTAATGAACGTCATATTATAGTTTAGCTTTCATCTCTTTTAAAAATAATTTTTATTATAGTATCTCAAATATGGGACTCCTTTTTTGAAGGGTATTTTACTTCTTTACTGTTAGACTTTCTCCCCACATGCTTCACCTTTATCACCTTATGTCTATATACTCTCAAATAAGGTGAAAATACAAGCGATTACTCAATCGCTGTAAACAACTAAATGGATCAGTGTATGCTTAAAAGCGATGCACAACATATACTAGGGGAGGTTTTAAACTTTTATATGTATTTAAACAGCTGAACTACACAAATAATTGTTTAGCTCCCAGTTATTTAAAATTTATAGGGAAGAATATACTGGCAATAATAGTATTATGGTTGATTATTTAGACTTTTCTTTCTTGTTTGCTACCTGAATATATTTTGATTATAGATACACTGGGACGGAAGTGATGTTGATTTAATTCCAAATGGGACCTCTATACTTGTGGACCAAACCAACAAGTAAGTTTTGAGATCTAGAGTATCTGCTTTGAATACACATAAAATGCTTTTATCACTATGCTTTATGTATGTATTTTAGCTTCTCAGATGATCATTTTAGCACCTCATCTTTTAGAAAGATAAAAAGATTATAGGATAAGAGAAGTAAGTCAGAATTAAATATGTCCTTTGCAGTACTTTTCACTAGTTATTCATTTAACAGTTATTTTTGAGCCCCTAAGCTGTACCAGACAATACTGGTATTCTTGGTGTGGTATTCTAGCAGTGAAAATGGCAGGTAAAATCTGGAGCTTAAATTCCAATAGGACAGAAAGACAATACACAAATAAATTACGGTATTTTGCCATGTATAATGCACACCACATTTTTTTGCCCAAACTTTCAGGGGAAAAAAAAATCTTTCATTTTAATTTTTTAATTCAAATGTTTATTTGTTTAGATTTAGGTACTTGTTTTTTGTATTATAAAGGAATTTTAGCATTTATTTTTTAACATATTATGGTGTAAGAAATAGTATGTAACAAATATTTACAAAACACAAGAACAGATACAAGGTACAAGAAATTTTATGTACTGGTAACACATTTAGGATATTTATGCATCATAGATGGCCAAGAACTCTTCATAGTTGCAAGTTCATAAGTTCAATAAAACTGATTATCGTATTCGAGGGTATTATTTTGCATATGGATAGCATTATTGATTTCTAGAGTTACACTTTTAACTCATAAGCATAAATAAAAGAATTAAAAACATTTATATAGATACGGAATTAATACTACCCATGTATAATGCACATCCTTATTTTTCCCTCACAAAATTGTGCAAAAAAGTGTGCATTATACACGGCAAAATATAGTATTATGTAATAAAATGTCCAATAAGGATGAGAGCTCTGAAGAAAATTAAATACAATTAAGAGACAACAGAGTTATAGGTGGAGGTATGCTGGAGTAAGCTTGTACCAGCTTGTGAGAGCTAATAGTTAAATTTTCAAAAATGTTGAGCTTATTATTAAAATGTTAGTAGACTGAAATCAGCCATGGTGGGCCTATTTACACCACAGAAATTGGCAGATGCTGCAAATGAGGGTTCCCTTTTTCTCACTCCTTTTGGGAGAACTGTTAACCTTTTTCCAGCACATCACTGGTTATAGGAGAGGGCAGAGAGGGGTTGATTTAGATAGGATAGTCCAGGAAGGATGCTCAAAGGGTGGGAGACTATCGTGTTTTTGGTGAATATCTGGTGAAAATACTTCTAGCAGCCCTGCCATCAGGAAATTCATTGTGTAGTACAGATTTTGTATAAATAATTTTCACATAGTGACATGTGTTGTAAGCAGGGGAAGGAAAGAGGACACACAGGACCAAACTTGAGAAAATCACGCTGATGAATGATAGAAGTTGCCAGGTAAAGAGGAAGAAGCACCGAATGCTGTGGTCTAACTATAAGAAAGACAGTGAGGCCAGAGGTTCAAAAGGAAGTGGGAAGAGGCTGCAGAGTAGGGCAAGGGTCAGATCATGGAGGGCTTTTTGATCCTGTTAAGGTGGTTTGGAATTCACCCTAAGGGTAATTGAAGCCTTTGAAAGAAAGATTTTAAGCATAAGAATGACACATTCAGATTAGTGTTTTAAAAATACCCTGACTGCAGCTAGCAAAGTGGAAGCAAAACAAAGTGTTAATCCTTCTGCTATATTCTCCAGGTTTCCTTCTGCTAGCTGATTAGACGTTTTTATATCCGGGGTAGTACTTGGGTTGTGTGCTATGCAGAAGTAATTCACTTTTCTTTCTCAATAGAAATGGTAAAAAGAGCAAAGTACAAAATGTTTTTAGTCACTGCTAAAGTATGTTATTGGCCTTTTTTTGTTGTTTCCTCAAGGAAAGACTTTGTTTCTAAGTATGTTGATTACATTTTCAACACTTCCGTAAAGGCAGTTTATGAGGAATTTCAGAGAGGATTTTATAAAGTTTGTGACATGGAGCTCTTTAGACTTTTCCAGCCTGAAGAACTAATGGCAGCAATGGTTGGAAATACTGATTATGACTGGAAACAATTTGAAAAGGTAGGTGATAACTAAAGTGCCCCCAATTCTTCTGAACAACTTCGCTATATTCCCCCTAAAAACCATTTTTTCTCTCTCTTTTTTTCAAGAATTCAAAATATGGTCAAGGATACCATGATCAAGGAGAGTCACATCCTACTATACTGATGTTTTGGGAAGCTTTCCACAAATTAACTTTGGATGAAAAGAAAAAATTCCTCTGTAAGTATTATAGTAATAGATGGATCTATAAATATATAACTTTTAAAAAGATAAATATCTTATTTGTGATGAAAGCATTATTAATGGGTCACACATATTAATGGCAGAGCAAGTGTTAGAACCCAGGTTCCCTACCTTCTAGACCAATGTTCTTTCTCTTAATTAGCTTGTTCCCCATTAAAAACAAATAATAAAGATATTGCTATTTTACTACATTCCCTACACTAACTCTAATCCCACCTCTAACTTTAATATACATTCTCTTTCCTCACTCTGACTCCTTATCAAACCATTTTTATCTTACATTCTTATCTTCATTTAATTATCTAAGTCCTATGGAATTAGGACAATGTAAACTGTCTCTAATACTATTTTAGAAATAATAATAGCAATGGCCACGGTTGATAATAGCATTTATTGTGTGCTTATTGTATGCCAGGCATCGCACTGATCACTTTGCATCTATTGCCTCTCTTTATCCTAATAGCAGCCAGATGAGGTAGGTACTTAATTTTCCCTACTTCAGATGTGAGGAAAAAGAGGCTTGGAACATTTAGTAGCTAACTATGTTCAGATAGCTAGTGAGTGTCAGAACCAGAATTTGAACCCAACAGCTGATCCAAAGCCCAGGCTCTTGACCACTCAGCTCTGTGGCCTTGGGGTATAAGGACTTCTCTTGGTGGGAACCCTGTTATCCCTAGGGCAGACAATGACTTGTTCTCTCACCTCCTCATCCCATTTTTCAGCTCCTCCTGTGATCACATTTTCCCCCTGGCTATTTTTGTTGCTACTGAAGATGTTGGAGGAAAATTCCAACTTCTCTGCAAACCCAACCTACTTCTTCACAAAACCTAACTACCTTTCCAATCTTCTCTCTTGATAGGTAATGTCTGCTTTAGCCCAATGGTTCCATTGTCTGTACAGTCAGTGAGTTCATTTGCATCTTCCTGCCTCATGCTTTTCCTTAGGATATCTGCACCCCCCACCCCGAAAGTTCACTCAGTTCCTCTCCTTGAGAATTAACTACCAGATGTGACCTCTGTGAACTCTCCCTAGCTACCCCAACCTGGCGCCTCTCTCCCTCCCCTGAGTCTTAGGGCTTTCATTAGACTTCACTTCAAACTTCTTGGTTGAGCTAAAATAAACTTCCTTGTATCTTGCTATTTTCTTTTCATGTATTGTTGACCCTTGAACAATATAGGGGTTAGGGGTGCTGACCCCCCTCCACCTGCCGCACAATGTAAAGTCTGCGTATAACTTTTGACTCCCCCAAAACTTAACTACTAATAGCCTACTGTTGACTGGAAGCCTTAACATTAACAGTCAATCAACACATATTTTGTATGTATTATACACTGTATTATTACAATAAAGTAAGCTAGAGAAAAGAAAATGTTACTAAGAAAATCATAAGGAAAATACATTTACAGTATTTATTGAAAAATATCTCTGTGTAAGTGGACCTATACAGTTCAAACCTGAGTTGTATGTAACTAGACCATGAACTCACTGAGGACAAAGACTAAATGTCATTTTTCTATGCTCCACATGGTCCTCTGTAGTTTTCTCTACGCAAAGATACTCAATAAATATTTATTGAATGAAGTGATTAATTTCTTCATTTTCATTTTAAGTTTTGCTCTTTCTATGAAATCTCTTAACCAAAGGTTATTCCTTTCTAGTTTTTCTTACAGGAAATGATAGACAGCCTGTAAGAGGATTAGAAGAAATGGGAATCAAATTTCGCTGTCCTGAAACTTTCAGTGAAAGAGATTGCCCAAGAGCACTCGTATGTCATAATATTCTGGACCTTCCTAAATATTCTACAATGGAAAGAATGGAAGAAGCACTTCAAGTAGCCATCAACAGTAACAGAGGATTTGTCACCTATGAGTAATAGTGACCTCTGAGAGTCTCAGTGAGACCTCAGATTCTCAGGTCGTCTCTCACCCTTTGATTGTGATGTTCTTCTTCAGGTCTACTTAGTACAAAGGGTTGATGGATTTTAATTAGAATTAGTTGATAAATGTTGAGATAAACAATAAAGTGATGAATCAAGATAATATTTTTAATGAATCACATTTCCTGATACCTAAACTTGCTATTAGAATGTTTATTGAATTACTTCCTGAATAATAATTATCATTTAAAAATAGGCTGAATATTAAAAACTAATATACTTTTAAAAATATTATTCCTCTGATAAACACTGCCTGCAAATATGAAAGTCTGAAAAAATAAACAAAAATGTAAACTAATTCAACATGATTTTGAGGCACATAAATGTATATTTTATACTGTGGAATATTGCCAGAGTTTTAATTTTAACCAAATGATGAATAATTTCTTTGAAAAATCTAAAAATCTAATTGTTAAGGGATTCATTAATTCATTGAAGAATTACTTATGCTCAATCATTCTAAATGCAGACATCATTATTTTGGTTAAAAATGCTGAGTTTTTAACCAGGAACTCTTGTCTAATTATAACTGGGGAAATGTGAAGAACCTGAAATATGTCTCAGCATCATGGCTATAGAGTAAATTAGAGATATAAGTATGGTTGAAAATGACCAATGAATTTTGTGATCAGTTCTATCTAATGTTAAATTTTAAACTAAGCTGTTCTATAAATGCCTATTATTTCAAACCATGCACAGAGCCTTGTGTTGGTGGTACTTTGGGAAAGCAAAGCCTATGGGGTGAAGTCCACATTGGGGAGCTAATGTGGAAAGAGGGCAGGATCACCTGAAGATAGAACAGAGATAGAGATTTCACCAAGGACAATAGAATATGAGGTGGTCAGTAGAAACATAAGCCCCCCAGCAAATCCTCAGTTATTTTGGACATGTCCGGTTTCTGCAACAAATGGAATGAAGACCCAGATATATTCTTTTTGAATTTTAAGGGAAAAGGTATTGTCTAAATCTTAAGGATCCTCAGGCTCCTGACTTTCGGGTTGTGTGATTCAGGCCTTTCACATCCAACATTACTTTTCCTAATGCCAATGGGTGAACTATACTAAACATCTTTGCACTCTTTCAGAAAACAGAGAATAAGGGAACACTTAACAATTGATTCTATGAGGCCAGCATTATGCTAATACCAAAACCAGACAAAGACATTACAGGAAAAGAAAACTACAAATATCTCTCATGAACAGAGACACAAAAATATGTTACAAAATTTTTGGCTAATACCTTGTGACTAAGTTAGGTTTAGTCCAGAAATTTGAAAATCCATTATATTTCACCATAATATAATAGAAAAAAAATCATGTAATTACAACAGAGGCAGAAAAAAGCTCACAAAATTAATAGCTATTGATGGATGATAAATACTCCTCGCAAACTAAGACCAGAAGAGCACTTACTCAACCTGTTAGAGCCTACACACAGCTAACTTCATACTTACTGTTGAAAGACAACGCTCTCCTACTAAAATTGGGAACAAGGAGAGGATGTCTCATAGTTTGTACTCAACATTGTACTAGATGTACTAGTCCATACACTAGGGCAGAGAGAATAAAAGGCATACTGATTGGAAAATAAGGAGTAAAACTATCTTATTTATAGACTGCATGGTCAACTATGTGTTAAGATTCTAAGGGATTTACAAAACTACTAGAATTATTAAATAAAAATAGAAAGGTATCAGGATTCAGGTAAATATATAAAAATTAATTGTATTTCTATATATACTCACAACAATCATAAATTGAAATTTTAAGAAGTATCATTTGCAATATCAACAAGAAATAAATACTTGAGGATGCTTTTTTTTCAGGACAAATTTAACAAAATATGTTTGACTATACACTGAAAACTAGAAAATATAGCTGGAAGAGATTAAAGAAGCTTTAAATTAATGGAGAAAGATATGCTCATGGACAGAAGAATCAATATTATTAGCACATTAATTCTTTCCAAATTGATCTAATTTGGTATAATCTCAAAAATCCCTGCAGTCTGTTTAGTAGAAATTGATAAACTGATCATAAAATATATATGAAAATGCGGAGGACCTAGAATAGCCAAAACCACAATGAAGAAGTACAACAATGGAACATCTGAATTATTTTAAGACTTGGAATCCACAGTAATTCCAGGCAGTGTAATATGGGAGTAAAAATAGACATATAGATCAATAGAACACAACAAGTTCAGAAATAAATCCAATCATATATGGATCAACAGTTTTGACAAAGATGCCAAGGCAATGGGGAAAGGCAATCTTGAACAATTGTAAATCCATGAGGAAAAAAAATACACATCTACCCTTACCTCACACAATAAATAAGAATTCATTTGAAATGTGACAAAGACCTGAAAGTATAAAACTTCTAGAATATTTAAGAAAATCTTTGTAATTTGGGTTAAGCAAAGATTTCTTAAGTAGGACAAAAAAGGCATGAACTAGGTAAAAGAAAAAAAAATACTGCATCAAAATTAAAACGGTAGCTCTTCAAAAGACACGTTTAATAAAATTAAAAGACAAGCCACAGATTGGTAGAAATCATTTGAAAACAAATATCTAATAAAAGACTTGATATATAACAAAGAGCTCTGATGTATATGGAGCTTTTAGATGATAAGCAATTGAATAAATGGGCAAAAGATATGAATAGACACTTCACTGAAGAGATTAGCACTAAGAAGCACATAAAAAAACCTCAACACCATTAAACATAGGGAAAGGGATATTAAAACTACAATAAGATACCACTATAAACAATTGTTAAAAAAGACTTATAATACAAAATATTGGCAAAGATAGAGAACAATTGGAACGCCCGTAAATTGCTAGAGGGAATGCAAATTGCTGGAGGTACAGCACTTTGGAATTCCAAAGTTTGGCAGTTTCTTACAATAATGTTCATGTACTTACCATCTGACAGAGCAATTTCATTTTTTAGGTATTTATTCCTTCCCCCAAATTAAAACATTGATCCACTAAAAGAACTGTTCACGAATATTCATAGCACCTTCATTCATTGTAGTCAAAAACTGTAAAGGACCGAAATGCCCTTCAATTGAACAGATCAACAAATTGTGGTATATCCATATAATGGAATACCACTCAACAATGACGAAGAGGGAACTTCTGGCGGAACACAACAGGATGAATCTCAAAAGCATTACGATAGTGAAAAAAGGCAGACACAAAAGCCTGCTTAAGTTTTATTCCATTTGTAAGAAATTCTAGAAAAGGCAAGAACTATATTGGCAGAAAGCAAATCACGGGTTGCCAGGCAACGCGGTGTGAGCGGAGGGACTGAGTACATAGTTATTTTCATGCATCACGTTCATCACAAACTTGAGCTTTCCTTACTGCCTTAGCTTTTGGAAATTCTGCAAGTCCGACTGTGTTAGGGCTCCTCCTAGTGGAACTGCATTGTTTCTTCGAAGGCCATTTGGTCCAGGAGTTCAGATGGCCACTGTCCGCCCAGGGACGCCTTCTCAGCCCCGCCCGTCATCTCATCACCTGCCACCGTCCTGTGCTCTCCGGCCGCCTCGCAAACCATTCATGAAAGGTTTAAGTTTCCCTTCCAGTTTCCGTTTCGGTACCGCCCCCTTGAAAAAAATTCTGTTTCGTTTCCCACTAGACCGGCCGGCTCCGCCCCCAACCGCAGCACGTTGGGAGGCTGGCGTCTGAGCAGGGGCGGAGTAGGGGTGGCGCGGTCCCTCGACGCCACGGAGCAGTCCGGTCGCCGGCTCCGCACCGCAACGTCTGAGGGCAGTGGAACCTTTCAGGCCTTGGCCCTTTCCCTCCTTCCTCTTGCCTCCCGGCTGGTTGAAGCCCCGTCTCCGGAGAGCGGAGGTGCGGCCATAGAGCCCAGGAAAGCGGCGATGGAGCAGAGGCCACCGAGGAGGTCGCGGGGCGGCGCGCGCTCGACGTTCCGGCCGGCCTCCAAGTCCCCGCCACCACCCACATCCCGGCCGGCCCCGACCCGGCCGCCCGCCGCTGAGCCTCGGGGCCCGCAGGTCTGGCTCTTCCCCACGGCCCCGGGCCTCCGCAACGCGCTGCTCCGGAAAACTGAGGTGATGCGCCAGATGTGCTGCACGCGCGGGCGCCTGGTGGTGCTGGAGCGCGGCGGGGCTGGCGTCGAGGTGCACCAGCTGCCGGCGGGCAGCGACGGCGGCAGGAAGCCAAGTGAGTGGGCCCGGGCGACGCCAGCTCGGCCCTCCCGCCTCGGGCTGGGGGTGTGAGGGTGGGCGGCCGGGGCCCGCGCGGGCACTGACACTTCTCTCCAGGGTGGCGGGAGTTGTGGGTACGCGGCCCATCTGTAAATGGGAAGGGAAACTCCGAAGGCAACCCGGCGCCCGAGCGGTCCGCGGTGCCTCAGAAAGGCGCCGGGCCCGGGTGGTTTTTCGCGTGTCGCGCGTGCGGCACCCTTGAGGTCTCCATCCTGTTTCTAGAAGGCGCGGAGTTGGCGGGGTAGTAGCGAGAACTAGATCGTCCTCTCCTCAAGTTAACCGCGCGGAGGGGGGGGTGTTGCCAGCAACTTCATTTCAGCCAGTCGGCCGTTATCATGGGTTTCTGTTCAAAGTTTGTTTTTCACTTGCTCCCTTTTAGAACATAGCTTATCCGATTTTGTGTCTTTGGAGAACACAATTATCTTGTTTTCGATGGCAATATGTTACATTTGCAAGCCGTTTAAGGAGTGCTTTCACTCGCACTGCTCCAAGGGAGTAATCTCCGTAGAAATTAGATCACGTACTGTGACTCCGATTTTACAAGTGGGGAAGAGCAAATGGCCACATTCTTACTGTTAAAAACTTTGTCCCTTTGATTAGTGAAGAAAATGGTGTTCTGTTCATTTTGCTCTTGAGCGAAGTCGAGAATCTTCTTTTGCTATTGGTCGTCGCATTCCTTTTTGATGAACTGCCTGTTCATATCTTTGCCTGGCTTTTACAAAAAATTGAGTTGTTAATCTCTTTCTTAGCTAATTTGAAAGAGTTATTTGAATTTTGAGTAAGAGTAGCCCTTTGTCAGTCATGTACGTTGTAGTATTTTACCCAACTTGCCTTTAGTTGATGTTATTTTATAGTCTACTTCATTAATCTTTTCTTTTGAGGAGGCTTATGGATTTTGTGTTATGTTAGAAAGCTACCCACACAAGGTTTTGTGTTTTTTTTTTGCACTCTTCTTTATAGAAATTTTAAGCATTTGTTTTTAAAGTTAAAGTTTTTGATACGCTTGGATATTATTTTGATTTAAGGAGTGAGGTAGGGGAATCTGGACTGGTTTGTTTTCACCAAATGGCCACCCAGGTATCCCAATACCTTTTTTGAATAACCCTTCTTTTTAAAACTGATTCGAAATGCCGAGACTCAAAGTTGTTGATCTGTTGGGCCATTTCGTCTTTATTACCGAACTGTTTTGGTTCTCCTAGCATTTGTATAGTATGAAGTGGTTTGTTTGTGCTTTGAGATTTTACATGAATCGATTCAATTTCGTTAGAACTAAAAAGTAAAACAAGATCCCAAATCTACTGTATCCTACATTAATTTTTGTGATAAAATTAAATAAGAGTAAATGGTGACTAATGGACAATTTCAAATCTTAAAAATTCTTCTAACACCATCCCCATCCCTCAAACACAGTTTAAGAATATAAGCCTTGGGTTTTATATGAAGCAGTCATGAGGGGTTTATTATTATTTGTTTTGTTTTTGGGAAGAGTACATCTCAGAATACACTTATATTTGCTCCTTCGGTGAGTTATGTTGTCCAAAAATTGTTTTTTTTTCTTTCTTCTGACTTTTTCATTTCTGTCTCTTCAAATTTAGTTTCTTTCTCAACTTGTTAAATAGGAATCTAATATCAAATTTTAATTGTTTTAAAAAACAGTATAAATCAGTGCTTTCCCAAATTAAAAGAAAAAAATCAGTTGTGAAGACAGTAGTCATTACTAGTTTGTCTGCTTTCTGTACTTGATTTTTCTTTAAACAGAAGTTCTTGTTAAGTCAAAGTTGAAGTTCCCCCCCAGGTGTTTTAAGTGTGTTGTAATGAAATCAATAATTCCCCCCCCCCAGGTGTTTTAAGTGTGTTGTAATGAAATCAATAATAATAGTGGGTAATAATCAGAGTGATGATAGTTTCTGGTTGGATTTGCTCTGCAGAGTGCATTAAGTTAGGAAAAAAAATGAAGATACATTCCGTGGACCAAGGAGCAGATCACATGCTGATTCTATCCTCAGATGGAAAACCATTTGAGTACAACTATAGCATAGAACATGCAAGGTAGGGAACTTTTTCTTTCGTTAAAAAATTTTAAAATTTTACTCAAAAGGCAATCATAGTTTTTGTAGAAAAATGTTACTTTATATAATCTTTGTCCCTCCTTCACGTCATGGCATTTAAAGTAAACAATGAATTTTGAACTGACCAGTTAATTCCTTGAGTAAACTACAAATCGATTTTTGTCTCCTAGAACACTTACCAAGTATTGCTTTGACATTTAAAGGAAATGATTGGTTATTCCGCGTAGACCCAAATTGGACTTTCATATTCATTAACTCAACCTCATAATAATCTTATAAATTAGATTTCCAGAAGTAAAAGTTTTCAACCTAGGAAAAAAAATGCATTATCATGGAATGATCTGTGAGACTTTCTCCTGGTAGAGCATGTGAATTAGAGCTTATTTTCATCTTTTATTATTCTTGCATCATAAAATTATTGTTTGCAAAGAGTCGTAGAATCATCCTGTTACAATTATATAATGCACATTATTTTCCTTTTAAACAGCTAATTAAAACATATATTGTATTTTCTATAATTTAGATGTATTGAATATGACGCAATACATTGAAATAAATTTTTTTCTTGAGCTTCAATCCTAATTACAGTTAATAATTCTAACGTTGATGTTGTGACTTTCATTATGGTAATTGACATAAAATGTATTTTCTTTCATCAGGTTTCAGTGCATTTTACAAGAAAAAACTATCATTCAGATTGCATGTGGAGATTATCATTCCCTTGCACTCTCAAAAGGTACTTTCCTGGAATATTAATTGTTTTTTGGAGAGAGTAAATGTGTGTATATGTAGAACTACCATGTTTCCCCAAAAATAAAACCTAGCCAGACAGTTAGCTCTAATGCGTCTTTTGGAGCAAAAATTATAAGACCCGGTCTTATTTTACTATAAGACGAGGAATAATATAATATAATGTAATACCGGGTCTTATATTAATTTTTGCTCCAAAAGACGCATTGCAGCTGATTGTCCAGCTAGGTCTTATTTTCGGGGAAACATGGTAGTAGAATGTGTATGCTTTGCTTTTAACAGGATAGAAATATGGTTTTGAATTTGATATGGTTCAGAGCATTATTGTTAAAGGAGCTACAAAATGAGAGTACATTCTTGGACCTATAAAATCTTCGGGTTTTCGTAATAATTATTCCTACATTTTGTTCTGTCAAATGTCATACCTAAAACAATTTAGTAATGAGTTTGAGGTCCTTTATTTAAGGGAAAGTGACCCATGAATTGGGGAGTGCAGTGTCTCTCTCATAAGCAGGGGAGCGAGCACTTTTCCCGAGGAATTTTGGGCAATAGTGAGTTTTAGAGTGTTGAAAGAAGTAATATGATTGGCTGGGATTGCCTCTCTGACCTTATTTAGAAAGATCAAGGAACAAGGAAATAAGTATAGAGCCTAGAGTTGACTTGGAGTTTGGGAATTGGCTGAATTGATATACTGCATTTCTGGTCAAGTGGAGCATTTACCGGAATGCGAAAATCCGGTTGACATGGCACCCGGGGCAGAAGCGGCTCCATTTTGGGCCTAGAGATTTATGTCAACAGTTACATGTTTTTATTTTTCAAGTATGAAACAGTGAAAATATTCTGAATAATGAAAAGCATTCTGTTTAGAATCAGGACCAGGCATGGGCCACCCTTTTCCAAAACCGTCTTCTCTTTTCCTAGTGCTTTTCCAACTCCTGTGGCTCAGAATTCCTTGGCTCTGCTTCTGTGGCTAGTTTGCAGGCCCCTGATGTGTTTGAACATTACCTTTTGAATTCAGGGATTCTCCCTAGCCCTTTATTATTTCCTGTTTCTTATCAAATGCCATAATTTCCTGAAGAAATGACAGCAGGGGAATAATTAAAAGAGGATGATAGAGAGGAATTCAGGATTGAGGAAATTTATTTTTAATGTATAGGATAGATACGAACATAAATTGAATGGAAGCTGGGATTTAAGGGAAGAAAATAACCAAGTATTCGACCTATACTGAAGGCCCTGTGGATGTTTGAGAGTATGAACTTGTATTAGAAAACATTAGTCTGATTGTTCGACTTTTTCCATTCATGAACAAGTATTTCATTTTGAGTATGTACCATTTTCAGGTTATGAAGATGAAGCAGACACGTGCCTTCAAGAACCCTAGGGTCTAGTGGTGTGGGTGGAAGGGGAGGTACAGGGTTTATCATTGGTAAATCACAGTCTAGGAAAAATGAAAGTTGGGGAAGCAAGAAAGGGAATTGCATGCTCATTATATATTCCTGGTGGCTGAAAGGCACATGACAATTATGTTTGAAGGAAATACCCTGCCTCCCACCAGATCCTGCACAGTATCGTGCAGAGAGGTAGCCTTAATTCTCTGATATATTCTGTCCCATTCCATTAGATATTGTTAACTCCATTATATAACGTCTAAGAGCTTTTCTTGAAAAATATGCTGCATATATTCAGTTAATGGAAAGAGATGCTGGCCCTTTCAAGATATCGTGCTGCAATTTCAAATGTATTTTTAAGTTGTTTATTTAGGATCTTTAGGTACATTAAGGAAGGGGGTAGGGGGCAGAGAGAAAACAGTAGTTTAAGGTTTTATTTTCCAGATGTACAGTGTTTTTCACGGGCCCATCCTGTGGGTTTTTAAAAATAAGTATTTCTTGAATTTGATTATAATATGTTCAGATAGCTTTATTCTACCTGTCTTTGTCCGTTCCGGCTTCTGTAATAAAAATAACCATAAACTGGTTATTCTGCTGGCTTGAACAGCAGAAGTACCTTACAGTTCTGGAGGCTAGAAGTTCAATTCAAGGTGCCAACAGATTTGCTATCTGGTGAGCAGCCCGTCTTACTACATGGTGGAGAGGGCAAGAGAACTCTTGTGGGGTCTCTTTTGTAAGTGCCCTAAGTCCGTTGATGAGGGCTCCACCCTCATGATCTCATGTAATCTTATTACTCACCACCCAAAGGCTCCACCTCCTAATATCACATTGAGAGTTAGGATTTCAACATGTGAGTTGGGGGGGACACAAACATTCAGTCCATAACACTACCGTTTGAGGTAGGAGGTAAGAAAGTATGACTGTTAACTGCTAAAGAGATTTTTCTAGTTTTTCTGATTCAGGCATATGAGATCTGAGAAGTCCTGTCAGTTTGAACGTAAGAGATTGTGATGGTATAATATGGATTGCATATATAATCCCCTAGGGTAATGTCTGCTGCATTTTAAACTTAGTAAGACAGCATTTTCTTTGTTTACATCAAGGTGGTGAGCTTTTTGCATGGGGACAGAACTTACACGGCCAACTTGGAATTGGAATAATATTTGCCTCAATCCAGACACCGCAGATTGTGGAGCACCTCTCAGGAGTCCCCTTGGCTCAGATTTCTGCAGGAAAAGCGCACAGCATGGCTTTATCCATATCTGGAAACATTTACTCATGGGGGAGAAACGATTTTGGACAACTAGGCCTGGGCCATACCGACAGTATGGAAACATATTTTTAAATTCATATTATCAACAGATATTTGTTAGATAAGGGATGAATTTAATACAGACCTCCGTTTCAAAAATGGTTCAAATCCTCACTCTTATTTGTACTGTTCTTCCTGGTTATCTCTGTCTTCAGGACAGCGTTGGTCTAAAAGACATGCGTAGTGTTAAAGTCGTTGCTATAATTGAGACGTGTCTGGGCTTTGTAGAAAAAGGGGAAAGAGTATCAGACGGGATCAGAACACCTGGGTTGTGATTCTCGCTTTACAGTTAACTAACTGCAGGGCCTTACCCAGTCACATAGATTTTCTCTAGGCATTGTTTTCATTTTCTATAAAGTGACGAGTTTGGATGAAATAACCTTCAAGGTACATCAAGGTGCACTTAAGGTGACTTCAAGGTGCAATTAAATATCTATTAATATATTATGACAAAAGGATACTAAATTCTATCTTAGAAACTCACATATCCTAGTCATATTCTACAAACTTTACATCTATGCACACATGTACCTCCATGCAAAAAAAAACATGTATAGTTATTCCCATTACTAAATTGTAATACCTCCACAAAGTAGATGGCAAAATTTCTTATGATCCCAAACACCTTTTTAGTTTTCAGGCGT
This sequence comes from Rhinolophus sinicus, assembly GCF_057876585.1. Taxonomy (NCBI): domain Eukaryota; kingdom Metazoa; phylum Chordata; class Mammalia; order Chiroptera; family Rhinolophidae; genus Rhinolophus; species Rhinolophus sinicus. The sequence continues at coordinate 169,921,617 of NC_142501.1, forward strand.
AGCAGACTCCATTGATTTTTCAACTCTGGTAATGTACACATTAGCCCGAGTTGCTGGTCAAACACTACATTTCTCCCTGATGTGGTGCCATGCTAATTACTCAGGAGAACCCATAAGTCAGTGTTAGAAAAATATTCAAAGGAGTGAAAGGAATAAAGGACAGGTAAGCTGTTTTTGCTGAATCTCGAAGTGTTTTGACAAAATAATTGTGAAAGAAAAAAGAGGTAGAGTGAGGCAAGTACACCATAGTAGAGAATTTAAAAGAAAAAAAGAATATGTTCATTAAAAAGGGTAATTCTAGATGAGAATTGGAAATATGAGATATGTCTTGCAATTAAAGTTAATCATGTCAGGTTAAAAAGAGAAAAATGAGCTCTGGCAAGTTACTTAATACTTTCACAGGTGAGCACCCCCAAATGTAGTCTTCTAATCACAGCCCCAGCACTCCACCTTTGGGCCTAAATGCTCCAACATAGAACCTTTCATGTCAGAATGTGTTGGGAACTATTGCTAGGCTGGTCCATGTATTTTACCGGTAGCACAGGACTCTAGTGTGAAATTCAGCATTTCCTTTTGGTCACTTTAGCTATTCTTTCCCTTGTATAGATAAAGATTTTCCTTCCCTTGTTGAAGCACTGGACAATCAGAAAGTTGAATTTCTTACTTGTGGTGGCTCTCACACTGCCCTGCTCACAAAGGTACGTGTACCCTTGTCTCCTTAACTGAAATTCTGGAAGAATATTTTGTATTGGGGAAAGCACTAGAACATTTAGGTGTGGGCAGTGTAACTCAGGGAAGAAAGGTCATCACTTCCTACAAACAGGACTGTCTTCCTGATAATTGGGGGTTTTGCTTTGACAGTGCTTTTATTAATTATTCACCGATGCCTTTGCCTCAGTGAATATGACTTCTGGGTCACATTTCTCTAGAATCTGATATGATGTTCCCTTTCCAGGATGGGCTGTTGTTTACTTTTGGTGCTGGAAAACATGGGCAACTTGGTCACAATTCAACACAGAATGAGTTAAGACCCCGTTTGGTGACTGAGCTTGTTGGGAATAGAGTCACCCAGATAGCATGTGGAAGGTAAGTTTTAAAGTGTCAATGAAAAAAATCAATACAGTGCATTTAGTTAGGTATTTTTATAAAATTTCCATCACTTTCACTGATTGAGATAAAAGTATTAAATATTTTGAAATGAGTGAAGATGATTAATTTACATTATTAGATAATCATAATAAGTCTTTATTTTAGTGTACATATTTGTTTTCATTGATTTTTTTTTTTGATGATCAGATATATTCACTTTCTGATGCTCCTTCAGTGAAATACCTTTGTCACTGTCCAAATGCACTTTTATCTTTAAGAAAAATGTCATTTTATTTGAAAAACAAACAAACAAACATGAATAACAAAGGATTATTCATTGATACAATCACCATTCCTCACAACCCTGCAGGGCCCATCATACTTAGTTACCTTAATTCTTTCAGAGTGATCACAGTAAAGTATAAGACAAAGTCACTGGTCGTTTGAGTAGAATATTCTTGAGAAGTTTGAATTTCACAGCTTTTTCATATTTTCTGTTTGTTTTAAACCAATGTAGAAAAACAGACTCCTTGTTTACTTAATTATTTTGTTCCTAGAACATCAGTCAATCTACTTCTCACCAGTGGGACATTGGGTCTTGGTGGTGTTAAGAAGTATTTTACCCAGATACACTTACTCTTTTTGAGGGCAGTTTTTTCCTCACTAAAGCCAAGCAAATTCAGACTCTATCTGAAGATTGGGTTCATGTGTTTGTTTACTGGCCCTTTACTGTAAAAAATGGTGCATGTATTTTTAGTCTATAGACATAGTCTCTTATGATCTTGGAGTAAAATTACATAAATGGATATTATTAAGGTAAACTACGTAGATTATTGGGATGGTATAATTCTCTACATTTGAGAATCTCTGCATATCACAGAAACATTATCACCACCTTGGATTTTTCATAACACACATTCCTCTTAGTAGTATGTATTATAAGAGGAGTTGTCATGTTAGAGGTATCTTAATGCAAACCAGGGCAGTACCCCTACTAACACAGAATTCACTGGAAAGACTCATAACTCACTGAAAGCTATTACACTTATGGCCACCTCTATTACAAGAAGAGGATACAAATTGGAACCAATCAAAGGACGAGATGCATAGGACAGTCTAGTAGGGATCCAAATGAGGAGCTTCAGGCATCCGCTCCCCTTGGAGCTATGGACGGTGTTACCTCCTCCCAGTCTGATACGTAGCAATGTGTAGAGTATAGCCAATCAGGGAAGCTCACCCAAGTTATTGGGGTTTCATTGCTTAGTTGTGATTGACTGAATCATCGCCGAGGTAGAATTCAACCTCCAGCCTCTCCGTCCCTGTAGGTTGGGCTTACATTGCAGCCAGAGGGGCCTTCATGAGCCAGCTGGGTAAACTGTTAGGTGTGGTCTCAGGGGCCAGCCATCAATAATGAAGACACATCTATCACTTGGGAAGTTATAAAGGTTTACCTCTCAGGCACTGAGGACAGAGGCCAGACCTTTATTTGAGCAAGACCAAATTCTGTATCATAGGAGAGACCATTGAACAAAGCTGTAAGAAAAGCAGTGTGATTAAAGTCTTTGGGAAATAGAGTGGGAGCTCAGAGAGTATCACCTAATTCTGTCTTCTAGGATGGGGAGGGAAGGGACTCAGAGGTGGCTTCCAAGAGGTTTTTTCAAGCCAAGCCTTGAAAAAGGGGTAGAAGGCAAGAGGAGATGCTTGTTGCTGATGCCGGAACACCGTTTGCCGGGGTGCAGCATCATGGCCTTGAGCAGACTTAGAGGTTCCAAAATCATCTCAACCACACAGTAATGATTTCTTAGTTTCCATGTGGCTAATTGCATGAGTTGGGAGTTGGTTAACTACTTTTACTCACTGGGTAACCTAATTTCAGCCTTTTACCATATTGCTGCGTTTTCTCATCATTGTGGATAACTGAGAACTGACGATATGCGCTTTTATTTAATAGGCGGCACACACTTGCCTATGTTTCTGAAATGGGGAAGGTCTTTTCTTTTGGTTCTGGAAAAGAAGGACAACTGGGAAATGGTGGAACACATAATCAGCTGATACCACTTCCCGTGAAGTCGCTGTCAAATGAAGAACTCAAACTTGGTAAATTCTGTAGGAGCACAGGATATGGCATAAATACCTTTGTGGAGAAACTGATTTTTCTAAGTGTGTAATGTGGCAAGAAAAGAAATCTGTGACTGAAGAGTTTCCCTAAGCATCGTTTTCATTTTTTATTTGTAAACAATTTAAAATATCCTGTCTAATTTATTAAGTCAAAATAACCATTAGTTTTCTCTTACCCATTCATATGAATGTGGACTTAAAACGATACAACATAAAATAGACTATGGATTCAGAAGCATAGGTAGTCTCTGATTCCAGTTTGCAAGGGGCCTATTAATTTTATGGTGATTGATTTTCTTACCTTGTTAAATTGACTCATAGTCATGTAAAACCCTCAGAATGAGAACAGCTTACACATGCTGGGTAACTGTGCTGAACACTTAATGTGTTATCTCACCTGTCCTTGAACAGTTCAGGGAGATGTGTACTCTGTCCCATTTTACTAGAGGGTACAGACACATGAAAAGTGAAGGCTTAGGTTAGCCAGGCTTTACGGCCGGTAAGTGGTTTGGCTGGATTTGAACTGTGCCCTGTGTAACCTCAGAGCAATTTGGTTACTTGTTTTCTGACAGTTTAGTGATGACCCACAGTACCAAAATTCTCTCAGTTCTTCTGGGAAAGTGAACAGGGTTATTTCCTTAAGTAGTTCATATATTTGATTTGTTATAACCACTTACGTAGAGTTTTGAAGTACTTATTTACATTCCTCACAGCCAGTAGTCATTGGTCAAATCTTGAGTTGTAGAGTATAATTTTTATTAATAGGAGCCAAATTAAACCAGGGAACAGTTAACTAATCAAATATTTGATGATATTTTACATATAAGCATTTATATTAATTATGTATATTAAACTGATGCCACTTGTTAACCTTGAAAATCACCTGTTTGCCAACTAGATTTTACCCTGAATTATGTATATTTCTGCTTTATGGGTGGGAAATAACTGAGTCTTTACCTATCAAAAAGATAAGAGGACTAAGTTTAAGAATCTGCAATTATTTGAGTGTGATTGTGTGTTTGTGCCAAATGACTTTCTAAACTCTTACTTTCTGTATATCCCTTTTAGAAAGCCATACCTCAGAGAAGAAGTTAATAATGATTGCTGGAGGGAATCAAAGCATTTTGCTCTGGATGAAAAAAGAGGTGAAAATAGATCTCTAGATGTTCTATAATTTGGTATGTTAAGCAAATCAAAGGGTTCCAGAATTTAAATTTGGTGAATTCCAAAATCATCATGTTTCTAGGCTGACTTTTGGAGACTAAAAGGTAGACATCATTGATCCTTTATTGTCTAAACTACATAAATATTTACCCAGGGAAATCTTGGGTGTGTGTGTCTGTGTATCTAGTGAATGTCGAATCAGTGATTTCCTTAGATTCCTCTTAGCTTTTGGGAGGCTCCCTGCCAGTGGCATTTGGTCAGTCCTAGGGAGCCAACACGCTGACGTTCTAATATGACTTTGCCAGCCAGTGTACTAAAAAAGACCTGAGGTTCATAGACTTATGAGTAACCTTCTTGCCATACTTCACTAAGGCGCGCTGAGTTTCTTCCACTTCTACATACAGCCCTTTCAGAATCTTTCCTTCTCTTCAAAGTTGTGTGATGTTCATTTTCATCCAATCATACCTGTATAAAGTGCTGAGTGTTAGGGCACTCAGTGACGTTTACTTCAGGTCTAAATTTGGATCCAAATTGACAAGAAATTGGCAATCAGGCAAATTACTTCTTGGTAGAATCTGATTTTATGATTTTCTAGAGCTCTATTATCCTTATTTAAAAATCAATATTACCCTATATCCTTACAATGTGCTTAAAAATTGGATACCTGTTTTTGTTGTGTCTAAATTATTGTATTTTACTTTTTATTTGTTTACAGAATCCCTATGTTAATCTGAGGAGGAAAATTCCTACACTGAAGGAAGGTACTGGAAAGAGGTGGATTGCTGATGTGGGTACTAAGCAGTGGCAGAATACAAAAAGGTACACTCCATGTGTCTATAGCTCTTTAAAGTGGTTTTTCCCCCAACTAGTTCTGCACAGTGCAGAGTGGTCCACTAGCCAGAACTCTCCAGAGAAACAGAACCAATGAGGGCTGTGTGTATGTAGAGAGAGAGAGATATTTATTTTTAAGGAATTAGCTTGTGTTTATGAGGGCTGGTAAATACAAAATCTGTAAGGCAGGCCAGGGAAGAGTTGATATTGCAGCTTGAGTCCCACATGGCAGTCTGGAGGCAGAATTCCCTCTTCTCAGGAGAGCTTAACCTTTTTCTCTTAAGGCCTTCAACTGATTGGATGAGGCCCACCACATTATGGAGAATAATCTGCTTTACTCACAGTCTATTGATTTTAAATGTAATCTAATCGAATACCTTGACAGCAACACCTAGATTGGTGTTTGACCAAATATTTGGGCGCTGTGGTCTAGCCAAGTTGACACATAAAATTAACCATCACAGCTAGCATGTAAGCTCTACAAGGGCAGCTTTCTCTACTGCAGGACTTTTCTGGGCCTTTGATATGTTTACATATATTCTGACTCTGAGCAGAATATACAGTCTATAGTTTCCCAACCCTATTTGACCTTAGAACCACTTGTTTGTGGACCTCCTATTTATAGCTGAACAGCTTAGGCAATCTTGCTCTAAACGGTAGAACTCCTACCATTTGTTAAAGATTATACTCATTTTGACAAACATCTTTTAGAGGTATTTTTAGGTATGGTTTTTTAATTCTGGAAAGTAGTTGTACAAAAAGTTACGTCATAATTTGCAGAGCATAAATGATCAAGAACTATTTGTGCAATTACTTCTAAGACAACTGAGCATAATCCCCTTACCCCATTTAATTTCTGGTAATTTTTTGGTTTCTACTTTAATGGAACAGAAATAAATAGGGCTTGGAAAACTGGTTGGGATGAGAGTGTTTTATTTGTCCAGTAAAATACTGACTTTAGGTCAAGCCTTTTCCTCTTTGTGGTTTATCTGAGTGCATAAGTTTTTATTTCTCATGTTTACCACTGAAATTTTGAGATTTAGTAAGTGGAATTAACTTCTAGATACCCAAGGGAATATGCAAACAAATCAGAGATGTAGGAGTTTGAAGGACAATTATACGATGTTTTATCACGTCTCATGCCATGAGGAAGTATATTCATGATTTGTTTTAATCACCGTTTTATTCCTAATGTAGGGAAATCAGAGAGATATTTTCATCTCCTGCATGTCTGACTGGAAGTTTTGTAAGGGAAAGGTAATATATATATAATCAATATTATAATAAATTTTGAATTCTGTTAAAATACTGTGGTGACTATAGTTAATACTGTATTGTATATTTGAAAATTGCTAAGAGAATAGATCTTAAAGGTTCTCATCACAAGAAAAAAATTGTAACTGTAAGGTGATGGTTGTTAACTAGACTTATTGTGATGATTGTTTTGTAATATATATGTATATGGAATCATGTCATACACCTGAAACTGGTATGTTATATGTCAATTATATCTTAATAAAATACAGTGTGAAAGATTGTAAAGAAATGATTTGATGGTAAAATAATTAGCTATATGTTTATCTCTTTTTGAAAATTACTTTTTTTGACAAAAATATATGATTAATATAGAAAATGTCAAAAATAGACACACAACAAAAAGAAAATGAAAAATCATCTGTAATCCACCACCTAAGAGTAACAGCTAGTAGTATTTGTGTATATATTTTTCCTATGTAAGTGTATTCTTTTACAAACAATAGGATTATATATTGCTTTATATACCGCTTTACACTGAATATATTTGTCCATTTTCATTTTATTCAGTTTCCATATCCCATATTTTTTATATTTTAATAGCTGCATGACATTCCATGGGAAGGACGTACTTTAATTTATTTAAACATTTCTTTGTTGCAAGATACTGAGATTTCTTTGAATTTTTAAATAATATGAAGGAAGAACTTTGTCCTTTTCCTAAATATTTGTATATTTTTTATTTAAAAGAATTTTTTCTGTTTTCAGACACTTAAGTATGTATTATTTTACAAAGAACATGTCTACTTTTAGACGATATTCTAGTCAGTATAAACGTAATTAATTCATGGGTTAAGATACACATTTGATTAGTAATTTTTTATTGGAAAACTAACAATTTACTGCTCTGATCTATCCTTTTTTTTTTGGTCCCTACTTTACTTCATGTAACTGGGAGAAATGGCCATTTTTTTTAGAAACATAAAAAGCCATTTCCTTTTTTCTGTTGGCTATTTTTTTTTTTTTTTACTGGGAAATAAATATTTATTGATTACCCATTTAAGGTTAGATAATATCTGAGTTAAAGTTGGATAGCACACACTATTAATGCAGCCTTTGTATTTTTGGCATTTTAGAAATTATGTTGTCAACTATAATACATTTTTAATTGTATTTACATTTGGTCAAATTATAGTTATTGTAAAGTTGAGAAGAAGTGTAATTTTAATCTAATAAAATATTTAATTTTGAAGTGTCCCTTTCCTTTTACTCATTCACCTGTTTTTTTAATTTATCTTCCTTCCACAGAATAGCTGCAGAAATGATGTCTATTCATTTGGACTTAAATAAAGCAAGAAACACCTTTAAGGAGTTAACCCAAAAGGACTGGATTACTAACGCGGTGGTATTCTTTAAATTGTTTGGAAAAAGACAATACATGAAAACATTTTTTTATTAGAACTCAAAATTTCAGAGGAAATATTTTGTTTTGAGAGATTCTTTGAGACGCTGTAGTATATCCAGATTAAGTTAAACTCAGCATATTTGCCCACTCAGGGTGAAACAGTTGTTACAGTAGTCATAATAGGTTAAAACTCGTCGAAATATTAGTTCATCTATACACACACACACACACACACACCTACCTGCATGCACTCTTCTAGAGGGAATTTTTTCAACTTGGAGCTTCAACAAAAGGATTTGTTGAGATTGGCAAACTAGAATAAGAACATTTTATTTGCCATTATTGTAAACATTAGTGTAGAAATGAGCACACTTTTTCTGATGTGAACATCCCCTTCACCAAGGATTCTTCCTCTCTGTTTTGTTCCATTACACTTTCTTTTCTGTAGGTTCTAGAATGTTCTTGTTCTTTTGAGATTGTTGGTTCTTTTTTTCAGCACTGTTATTACTATCTTTATGTTTCCCATTTGCAGATATTCCAGACATGCTTAGCCTTTCTTGATTTCAGCCTTAATTAATTTATCTGCCTGTTCTTTTATACTGGTTGATCTAGGGGTATTACTTGCTATGTCTCTCAATCTGTTTCTTTCTGGATCTTACTTTGGTTCCTTTCCTCTCTCCTTCACTTCTTTCCTCTTTGCCTGCCCCTTCCTCCCCCTCCCCTTCCCTCTTTCCGTTCTCTCCTCCCTGTCCCCCTCATTTGGTCTTTCCCTCTGTTTCTATAATCTGGCTCTCATCTCTGTCCCTCCCTCTCAGCTCCGTCACCTGTTCTGTTGTTCTGTCTGCAATAATGCATTCTGGATCTTAGCTGCAAGTTCTCTCTTACATACCTTTATCTCAAGGGAAGATGGGAAGTTTAATTCTGTTAACTTTGGCAGAACCATAGCCCCATTGGGGTCTAAGGTAAAATGGATCCCTAACTATGAACTTTTGTCAGGATTCTGCAGCACTTAATGGAAAGATCACCAAAAATAGAAGGCCATTTCTGCATCTGTGAAGGGAAGAGATTGGATCAGCTCATCACTAAGGCTAATATACCTTGGTTGTGCCAGAACAATATCATATAATGTGCAAGTGACAGAATCATAGAACGATCTTCCCTTGTTTCAAGTGGGACAGTTAGGTCAGAGGACCTGTGTTATGTTTCTGTTTTGACATTACCGTGATACGGACGGATTCACAGACAGTTGGCATTCGTTCATTTACTTAGCAAACTTTTAAATACTTGCTATGTGTCGGACACTGTAATGAGGACTCCTGCTGACAAATGAAAGAGATAACGCTCCCTGTCCTTAGAAGGTCATTGTTTAGTTAGGGGCATAGACACACGTACTTGTCATAATACTTGTATGTATTTAGGGGGCTAGGTGAGATAGGATGTAAACATGGTTTTTAGATTAAAAATGATCATTCCAATTTCATGGTGCTGTGAAACTACACGTTCTACATTTTATTTTATTTACAGTAAGTTGCACCCAGTTCCTGCTGTGTTTTGACTATCTTTTTCCCTGATCCTTTTTGACCACAGATAACCACATGTCTCAGGGATAATCTGTTCAAAAATCTTCCATTTCATTCTCCGCACCAAGAAGCTTTAGAAGTTTTCTTCCTTCTCCCAGAATGTCCCATGATGCATGATTTTAACAATTGGAAGAGCCTGGTGGTTCCATTTGCAGAGGCTGTTTGTAAAATGAGTGATAAATCTTCAGGGGTTTTGGGTAAGATTGATGATTTACATTTGGAAATACTTTACCATCCTCTCAATGGAAAGACATGCCTAGTAAAGTTACAGTAAAACATGGGTAGATGATTGTAAACACATCATGATTTTTAGCTCATGTTAGTGTATTCTAAAGATGCTATAATAATTAACTGGTGATCCATATATTGTTCTAGTACCTTTTTTTAGTTCTTGTAATGATCTATATATGTCTTGGTCATGACTTTTTATTATAAAAAATACCATAAACAGAAGTCGAAGGAATAGGACAGTGAATAACCATATTTCCTGTACCTGAGAGTCAGCAAGTGTTAATGTTGCCATATGTACTTCCTCTCTATGTACAGATTACATTTTATTTTTGCTGAACTATTTGAAAGTAAGTTGGAGATACCATGACATTTCACCCATAATATTTCAGCATGCATCTCTTAGTATGGAATTCTACATTATCATGACATTATCAAACCTAATAAAGTTATCCATAATTCTATAATATTATCTAATACCTAGGCCACATTCAAATTTCTGCAGTTGTCCCAAAAAGTATTTTATAGCCTTTTTTTTTTTTAAATCTAGGTCAGTTGTCCTGTAGAATGTTCCACCTCTAAATTTGTCTGATTGTTTTTTTTCCGTTTCCAGTACACTGGAAGTTAGGTCTAGGGGCTTGATTAGATTTTAGTTTTCTTTAAAAACAATAAAGAGCATATTCAGCCCAAGTAAGTCCCTTCTTTCTTAAGTTTTATCAAATTGAGATAACATAAGTGATGAAAAGCTAGTTGAAGATATTTTTTGTTTTTTTACAATGCTGAAAGGTGTTTTTTAGGAGTTAAAAACTCATGTTGGGAGCACAAAAAGAGTTGTGCAATCACAAATAGTTCTTAATCTAGTTTTTAATACAGTATGCTATTTTATCTGGATAAAAATATGACTAATTTTGTCTGTTTCTTCACAAGTTTATCAAGTGTGTGGTTGTGTTACTGTCAAGGAATTTTTTTCTAGGGCATTAAATTCTAAACTTTAATGACAATTATATTTACTGAAAATTTTATTACAAATGTGTTTTTGTAACTATGATGTATATGAAAATATTCTATCAGTTTTAGAAAATATGAACCACTTTTTACCTTTAAGAATGTATGAGAAATTACATGCTAACGTTTATTTACCTTATATCCCTTAGAGGAATATTGGGCAACTCTGCCAGAATCCGTTTTCACCAAACTGGTCCAGATGTTTAAAAGAGCCATCACTGCTCAACTGCAATGTTGGGCTGAAAGTGCTGAGAATAACTGTCACATTAAAGCTCTCCTAGAAATACTGAAAAGGCTTCACAGGGTAAGGGTTCTTTTAGAAACTCATATATCCTTATTTTGCAATAAAAATTCCCTTGGTTTCAACTGGCCTGAATCTTAAGCACACTCTTACTTTGAAACATGAAGTTTATATTGCTAGTTTTAAAATATTGTTTTTTGTGAATTAAGTCAGTGTATATATATATATATATATATATATAATCTATGAACAGTTTGCAGTAAAGTAGTAAAGCAGATGTCAGTGTAATTACCGCCCATGTTGAAAAAGAAAGCATTTTCAGTACTTTAGAAATGCCTGCGTATTTTTCACAGATTATACCCCCTCACCTCCTGGAGGTAGCCATGATCCTGGATTTTGGGTTAATTGTTGTTCCCTTACTCTTTTTATTATTTAATGACTATATTTCCCTAGATACTATATGTTGTTTAATTTTGCTGTTTTCAAAATTTAAATGAATGGAATACATGCTTCTTACACAAGATTTGTCTTACAGATTTATCCAGATTGATATTTTTGGCTGTAATTCATTTTCACATCTACATCATAGTCCACATTTTGACTCTATCGTAGTTATCCATTCCAATATTGATGGATATGTGTACTCTTTGCAATTCTTATTTTTCGCATGTGTTGTCTATGAGATAACATGCTGCTATAAACTTTTGTGTACATCTTTTGGTGTTCATGTGTCAAGAGTTGGTTTTTAGTTTCCATTCCTAATCCTGGAATTGATAGATTATAGGATATGAATGTGTTCTTTATTATTGGTAGTTACAAACTGTTTTCCAAAGTCCTTGGACTAATTTAAACCCTGTTCAGGAGATAATGAGAATTCCTGTTCCATGTCTGACTTTAAAACTGGGAAAATACTTTCAGTGTGAAATGATACCAAATTACGATTTTAATTGTATTTCCCTGGTTGTAATACATTAGAGTATATTTTCATGTTTATAATTGGCAATATTTGTTACCTCTTCTATAAAGTATCCTTGACTATTGCTTAATCGAAATGATTCATTTGCTTTGTCTTATTGATTATAGGAGTTTTCTTTATTTTGGAAGCCAGTCCTTTGTCAATAATATGTATCGCAAATATATCCTAGTTCGTAGCTTGTGTTTTTTGTGGTTTTTTTTGATGAATTCACATTCTTAATTTTTAATACAGATGAATTTGTTGATCCATTTTTTTATAAGTTTTACTCTTTGTGTCTTGTGTTAAGCTTTCCTCTTGCAGTGTTTTCAATTTTTACCTGCATCTGGGATCAGCAGGGTTTCTTTTGGGATAGGACTGGATAGTAAATATTTTATGCTTTGTGAGGCATATGGTTTCTGTGGCAGCTGCAACTATTTTACTCTGCAGTAGTAGCATGAAAGCAGTGCTTGGCAGTATGAAAATGAATGGGCGTGGCTGTGTTCCAACAAGACATTAGGTAAATAAGCAGAGGGCCTGATTTGGCCCTGAAAGCTGCTCTAGATAGTTTTCTAACAGAGGCAATAGCTGGACCAAAGGAAGGGTACAAACAAAGGCCCATATACCAAATGTCTAATTTAATTTAAAAGGTTGGAAATCTAGCTAACAAACTGCTTAATAAATAAAGTATACTCTGTCTTTCCATCTTGACGGGTGGGAGTCCAGGCTTAAATTTAGAAATCTCAGGCTCCTTACAGAGTTCTGCACTAAAAGGTGGAGACCCAGACAGAGGCCTCCCTAAGTCCTCTGCCTTTTTTTCCTACTTTGGTTTTGTCCACACCGGGGTGTCATGCCCATAGGTGGACACCTCAGCTCATAAGTCTGTGTTAAATCCGCACCTTCCACAGCAGCTGCTCCTTAGCCAGTCCTGGAGTCTAGGGGCGTGTTTACCTATGACACAGCCCACTCTCCAGAGACCAAACAAGGGAAGAGACCTGTGCAGGTCCTGGTAGCTGGCTTGGAGGCCTTTGAGCAGGGACCTCAGGTGCTGGGTATCTGGAGCAGTCTAAAAAGGGAGGTGTGGGCTGCACCTAGACAGGTCCCCTTGGCCCTGCAGACGCCTTACTTCCCCTGTAGGAAGTTGATTGGCTGGAGGAAGGCCAGAGCCAGGACCTTTAAATCATGGGCCCAGAGCTGAGACTGCTCTTGCCCATGTCTAGAGAGAGTATTGATTTTAGCTTTGCCGTTCACAATTTGGTGTTTTGGTAATCCAACTGGAAATTTATTTTAAATTTATTTTTATTATTTTCCATATGAAAACAATTACCGAACACCACTTATTGAAATTCTGTCCTTTCCCTACTGATAGGCAATGCAAACTTTGTCATAAAACAATTTTCTCCATGTGAGATTCATTTCCAGGCTCTCTTCTGAACTTGTTGGTCATTTTATGTGGCTCTATATTGTTTATATCTGTTAAGAGAAGTTACTCCTACCTTGTTCTTGAAGTTTATCTTGGCTATTTGTAGCACTTGGCTCTTCCATACAAATTTTAGAATTGGCTTCTCAGGTCACACACACACACACATCTTACTGGGAATTTGATTGGAGTTGCACTGAATCTGTATTTCGCTTTGGAGAGAATTGACATCTTTGCTACTGTGAATCTTTGTGGTGTCTGTTTCTTCTGCTTACTAGATTGTCTTTAAAGTCCTTCAATAAAGTTTTGTTATTTTATTATGAAAGTCTTGGATATTGTTTGGTCAGATCTATTTCAAGATATTTGATATATTTAGGTTTTTGTAAATATCTTAAAAATTATCTGTTGGTTTGTAGAAATGCATTGATTTTTTTTTTTTTTTTTTTAAGATTTTAAGATTTTTATTGGGGAGGGGGAACAGGACTTTTTATTGGGGAACAGTGTGTACTTCCGGGACTTTTCCAAGTCAAGTTGTTGTCCTTTCAATCTTAGTTGTAGAGGGTGCAGCTCAGCTCCAGGTCCAGTTGCTATTGTTAGTTGCAGGGGGCGCAGCCCACCATCCCTTGCGGGAGTCGAGGAGTTGAGGCGGCAACCTTGTGGTTGAGAGCCCACCAACTGAGCCATCTGGCCACCCGGGAGCTGAGCGGTAGTTCATCAACTTCATTCTAGTTGTGGAGGGCGCAGCTCGCTGGCCCATGTGGGAATTAAAGCGACAGCCCGATTGCCCAGAGCTCGTGCTCTAACCAACTGAGCCACCTGTCTGCCCCGAATGCATTGATTTTTGAATATTGATTTTATAGCCAGCGAATTTGCTAAATTCTCATATTATATCTAATAATTAACTATAGATTCCTTTGCATTTTCTGTGCAATCGTGAGGCTTTTGACAGTGCAAGATGGTGATCAGCAGGGTCCAGAGGACCAGTCACAGGAATGAACTATGGGTGGTGGTACTGGGAAGCCTGGATCATTTGGGGTGTGGGCCAGAGTCAGTAAGAATATTCCAGATGAATGGTCTTAGTTTGCACAGCCAAAGAGGGTCTTTTAGAAGACCTCCTGAGAATTGGTCATTGAGGCCAGGACTATGCCCGTCCACGTCAAATAATGATGGTTGCTCACGTCGTTATCAGTGTCTTCACTGATGGTTAGCTGTGCCAGGGTGTTCATGTGTATGTCATAATAACCATGGTGACCTCAGGGGATGGACAGCTGGAAAATTCCCCCACTGTTTAGGAGGGAATGTTCTGTAGATGCGTTGCCATTGGGAACATATATAAATGGTATATAGTTAAGCTCTGAAGAACATGACATGAAGTATCGGGCCCCAGAGTATTTTGGATTTATATTACAATGTATTTTTCTTTTTTCCCCCCTTCTGCCTCCCCCTCCCCACTCCAGTTCAAGCGAGCTGTTGTTTCAGTCTAGTTGTGTAGGACACAGCTCCGTGGCCCATGCTGGTATTATGAGCCTTGTGCTCCCTGTGGCTGAGGCAGTTGGTTACCAGTCATTGGTCGGCTCCTCACAGCTCACGGCAGCTCTCGCCGGCTACTGGCCACTCGCACTGTCCACCAGCCGCTCCTGGGAGCACACGGTAGCCCGCAGTAGCTCATGCCAACCTCCGGCTGCTCACGGCAGCCCAGCTCCAGGGAGAGCCATTGTTCACAATCTTAGCTGTAGAGGGTGCAGCTCACTGGCCCATGTGAGAATCCAACTGGCGACCTCAGCATTAGGAGCATGGTGCCCCAACCACCTGAGGCACCGGGCCGGCCGACACTATATTTTTCTTTGGACTTAAAGTTCTTTAAAACTTTTCTATGAAGTAAAAGTAACTAGAAGTTTATTTTCATAATTATGAATTTCTACTATTTAAACTTCAGTATTTATGTTCCTGAAAAATTTGGGCCTTGGCAGTAGAGGAATTGGATAGAACTTTATTCTGGTTGTTAAAAGAGTATTTAATTTTCTATTTATTCTGATAATCTAGTAGCCATTAAGCAAAGTTGTCGTTACATATAAAAGTTTCTCATAAGTTATATTTTATTTAAGGTAAGCCAGACTAAATGTCAACTGCCTGAAAATATTTTCAAAATAAATGAACTCACACACTGGCTTGATTTTTATGGAGACGCATATAGAAGATCCTCTTGGAAAAGGAACTCAGTACGTATGGCATGTTTGAAAGGGGAATTTGATCATCAGTGAGTTGATACAAGCATTTGTGCTATAACTTTCGACATAGAAATAGCAGGGCTTATGGGAAAAGCAAGACAGATCCCCTCAAAACCTGTGTAGCCAGAGCACTGACGGAAAAGTGGTTGCTACCTGGGCAGATAGTCTAGCTCTACCAGACAGGCAGCTTGTGGAGGAGAGTGCTATGCGAATATGAAAAGTGCACAAAAACAAAAGGGTAGAAATCTATCCACGTTCTAATTAGAGGACTGGTGGTATTGAGATAACAGATGGAAGTGGAGCTCTGCCTAGGGTGGGCATAGAAGGCAGGGTGACTGACCAGGAGCCAGCAGTATAGGGCTGCAACTTTGGGGAGGGTACCCTGTGTAAGTTCTCCCATTTTATTTTCTTAAAATACAGCCAAAGGGCTCTTGCTGCCAGTTCAGCAGCTGACCTGGGGTGTTTTTCCTTTTCTCTGAAGGCTTATAACTCTCCTAATGCATCCGCCCTTGCCTGGCAAAAATCATGTCTGAGCTAACCATCTATCCAGGTTATTTCATTCCCCTGTTTACCAGATGCATCTGAACTAATTTACATTTCAGAAGTATAGGTTGCAGCAGAACAGACTCTTTGGGAAAGTGTCCAGGGTTTATAATTGCTAAATTAAATGAGCGCTGAAAATACTAGGTTTCTATACCTTTCATTGGTACAGTAAAACATGTTCTCAGAATTTTATGTATGTAAGTAGTACAGACCAGCACTTTGAATTGGTTTGGCCATAAGTACTGAGACCTTAAACCATCAGGGATTTAAGGTTATGAAGTAAGGCATCAGATATCTCCTGTCCTTTCATTTATCAGAATTGTTCTTATTTCCATTTTTAGGACATGTCCGTAGATATCCAGTATCCTGTCATATTTAGTCATTTTCCATTCACCTTTAATATTCAATCGAAAATTAAACTACTATATGCAGACTCGCGTTTAAAAATACAGGTATGTATGCTTATTTCTTTGTCTTCATTAACAAATCAAATGATAAATGCCTTCTTAAGCAGAAAATATTTTTGGGGTGATAAGGAAGGCACCCACTGGTGAAACCCATAGTTGTGGCATTCAAGAAGCTTATACTCTAATGACGAGGACAAGAGGGACAGTCATAATTTGGATTGGCTTGGCCTTGCGGCATATCAGGGCCTGATGAGCATGGGCAGCTGGAATACTTGTAGGGCTTTGACTTTGAGGTTGGTGTCTATAGTCTTCTGAATGGCACTCTAAGAGGCACAGCCGACTTGAGCTTGATTGGAATTCCACCAATATTTAAGAAGGTCAAATCTAATGAGAAAAACATAGCAGTGGGAATAAAGGTGACAGAGGATTCTTGAAATCTGGACCCAAATAATTGGCTGGTACTCTGTGATGGTGCTATACTTAAGCTTTGTAAAAAGTATCCCCTTATTGCTGAACTATGGACACTTGAGTTGGTTTTGTTTGTCAGCATATCCAGCAGAGTGCTCTGAACTTAAATTGGACAATTGAAATGGCTTGGGAAATGCACCTCATTGCCTTTTTATAAGGATTAAATTTGTTAATATAGATACAGCATTTAGAATAGTGTCTTGCACAAAGTGAGTGCCCCAAAGTGTTAGCTCTTACTGTGTCACTTTGACTTTTGTATATGCATCTGTGTATATATATGTGTGAATAATACTCAAATATGTCATAAAGATATATGCTTTTACATAATGCAGTTAGCACAATAAAACAAAATAGGAATTTGATTTATGAGTTTTAAGAATGACCATTAATGAAATATTTAACAAAGGAAAATGAAAGGAAGAAATGATATCAGATTTTATTTTGCTTCATCTCTAACTGTTCTCTCCTGAGTTTAAACAAGGTACCAGCAGTAATTTTATAGAACTAGTATTTGATTGCTCTTTGTTTTGCTAAGAGCCATTGACTTTAATGATCCCACATTGCCATTTGGTTTCAGATGGAGTGTGTGCGTGTGTGTGTGTGTGTGTGTGTCACTCTCAATTAACTTCTTAGATTATCTGTTACCTTAAAATCTCTTGTCAGGGTTTTCCTTCTAGAATAGGCTCTCTTTAGACAGATCTCTCATGCCTGAACTTGTCCTGCAGCATGCTTCTTTTCTAAACTTCTGAACTTCTCTTCTGAATGAGAATACTATGTTTCAGTGCACTGCTTCAGTGTTTACTAATAAGTCTCTTAGCCTATTGATGATAATTAGCTTTGGTAACTGAAGTATTAATGATTTGTGTTTACAGGATAAAGTGGCCCAAGGGAGCCTGCCATTGGTCACTTTCCTGCTCACCCTGGTGGACTTCAAAGCTTTTCATTCCTTGGGTCCTATGTTTCTTCTGCTCACTGAGGGTCACTGAATACTGAATATATAGCTTATCTCCAGTGGTGTGTGTGTGTGTGTGTAATACACACATACATACATATATGTGTGTCTGTGTATATGTATATATATATGTACATATATATGGCTTTTTTTTGTAAATGTTTGTGACATGCACTTACAATAAACTGAACGAGTTTATTCCATATTATAAATTTCTGCAAAAAGCAAATGGTGAAATGAATTGAAACATTTCTGTTTTCCTAGGAAAAAAGATTTAGAGCTTGTATATTGGCCGGAATTGTGGAACATGGAGGGTGGAACATGTTTACTTTTAATCTCACGGTCAGAAGGAATCACTTGATTGAGGATGTTTTGCATCAGCTAAATCAATTTGAGAATGAAGATCTGAGGAGGGAGTTAATGGTAAAGTATAATTCTCAATATTTTGCTGCTGAGATAAGGAAAACATAAAAGAATATGACAACGGGTCTTACAGAGGGGAAATTATCTCCCTTTGCCGCTGAGGTGGTCTGCTTTCGAGTTCCCCTAATGACCCCGTTACCTGTGAGTTTCAGGTGATAGCTTGCAGGCACTTGGTCAGTACACTCAGGCTAAGGAGCAGCAGATAAAATGGTTGTCCTCCCCCAACCTGGTCATGTAGAAAGTCCAGCACTAACTCTAAGAGGTCCAGTCCCTCCTGAGGCCTGACCTAGCCTGGCTAGCAACACGTTTTAAGGGTTTCAGTGAGATGAGGTTGACACCGTGGAAAATGAAGGTTTGTTTCTGCTCTCATGCAGGAACCCACATTGCTCTGTGGAAGACAGAGCATCCTCCTACTGACTACATGTTTTTTTGAGTATAATTGTAGATATCTGAACATTCATAAGTGATCTTTGGTTTAGTAACTATATAACTTGTCTTACTAGTATATATTCGACACAATAATAATAATGACTGGTAGATCTAGTGAATGTTTTCCTTGTGCTAGGAACTGTTCTAAATGCTTTACACTTGCTTGTGTAACCCTTTCAACAAGTGTGTGGAAGTTTCTGTTTTTCTCTCATTTTACATGTGGGAAAACAGATACAGAATTATGAGGTAACTTATTCAAGGGTAACACAACTGATAAGTATCAGAACCAGGATATGGGACCAACCATCTAAATAAAGATTTGCCTGATAATTTTTATTAGAGTGTTTTTGATGGGAGACCCTGGTTTATCACTTATCCTACTCAGATTAAAGAAAGATGGACTTGACTAAAGCTCAAAATACTATTTTAAAAGTATGTTGCAATGGGATTTACAATTAGAATTGGCATCTCCATATATTTTTACACACGAGTACTTTAAAAAATCTGACAGACTCATGTGATTCTAAGCTGTGTCAGCTAGCCAGTCTACTCAGCTATTTTAGTTCCACTTTTTATATTTCATTTCACCCATTTTTTAAAATTTAGATAACATTCTTCCAAACTGTGAGGCATTTTAACATGTTATCCCATTTAATCCTTCTGATAATCCTGTGAGAAACCTGAGACTTTGTAAGATTAAAGAACTTGCCCACCGGAAGGGGCTGGTTTATCATCTGGTCTTATTATAAAGAATTTTAAATAATTCAGTGAGGTTTGGAACTTGCATCTCTTTAAAGTGGAAGAGGCATTCACCCAAATAAACCAGTAAAAGGAGCTTTACAGGAGTGCTTGTGGAACATCCAGATGGAAATGTTAAGCAAGCCTTGTGGAAATGAGCGTGTGTTAATCAGAAGAGAAGATGGATGGATATGAAGGTTAAAGAGAAAAATGAGCATCCAGGGAAAGAGCAGAGAGAAAGGAATTTCTGGTATTAAAGCAGCAGGAAAAAGAAGGAAATAAAACCTAAATAGTGCTTCATAAGAGAAAGCAAGGGAGAAAAAGAGTGAAGAAAGAGCAGGTGGTCAGAAGTGCAAAAGGAGTTAGCAAGATCAAGGAGACGAGAAAAAGTCCTTGGAATTGGGCGTTCCGGGTTCTTTGTCCTCTTGGAGAGAAGCATTTAAGTAGAAAAATGAGTTTGTAAGTTGGTGATAGCATTCTCTGACATTTGGCAACCTAGAGTAAGAGGAGCCAGTGTTGTCTGATTTGGAGACAATGGTGTTTGTTTTTTTAGGGATAAGGGAGACCTGAACACATTTGTAAACTGAAGTGAAGGAGTCCAAGAAGGAAAGGCAGGAATGGAGCGAGTAATTGAAGGAGCAAAGATGGGTTATGATAGAGTCATCTTGGGGAGGAATTGGTGCCACCTCCTCAAGGAGTAAACAGCCAAGCGAGTGAATACTGTATGCATGTTCTGGCTTTTTTGAAAACCCTAATATTTCTGATTTCTTTATGTTTATTTTCATTATACTTGATGTATCTTACGACAAATGATGCCAATTGAGGTAAATTTAGTGGTAAAAACTTCAGGCTCTGAGGTTTCACAGACATAGGATTAAATCTAGGCTGCACCATTTTAGCAGTTGTATAACCCTGGGAAACTTATTTACATTTTTGAAGCCTTCTCACCCTTATAGGATTAATGGGAGATTAAATACACAATACAAGTAAGCTGCTTACCACAATGCCTACCAAATACTTGGGCCCACAGTAATGTTAGCTGTTATTGTATTAAATGAGACTTAATATATAGCAATACATAGCCCTGGAAGTGATGCATTATTTGCTCTGTTTCTTCAGGTTTCATTTATTGGAGAAATTGGACATGACTTTGGAGGAGTCAGAGCAGAGTTTTTCCATTGTCTGTTCGAAGAGATGACCCAGCCAGAATATGGGATGTTCATATATCCTGAAGAAGCTTCCTATATGTGGTTTCCTGTCAGGGTAAGTCTTTTTTTCTTTGTTGATGGTATTTCCTGACAGAAGAGGTATGTCAGCACCATAGGAAATTAGGTTGTCTGGACTGTTCTATGTTAGGAGAAGAATTGACATAATTGTGGAGATAAATTCTAATAAGGTGATTATTTTCTCTAAAATGGGATCCACTTTCCCTGGGCTCTCATGTACACACAGGAGAACTTACGCAATATATGTTTTTGACCAATTATGGAATATATAGATAAAAATGAACCCCTTATTTCTCAGGCACTCATTCTTTGTTACAGTTCTATTTTTCCTGATGAACTTGAAGACAAAGGCTATGAAAGGAAATTGTGAAAACTTTATAAGGATTACTGAGCCTGATGTGTTTCTATTCCTGTTAATGCCTTCATTTATTTGTTTTATTGAAATAAATGACATAACATTGTGTACATTGAAGGTGTATAATATGTTGATTTGATGCATTTATATTATTATGATTGCCATTGTAGCAATAATTAGCACCTCCAACATGTCACATAATTATTTCTTTTTAGTGGTTGGAATAATTAAGATCTAGTCTCTTAGTACATTTGGTGATTATAATCCAGTATCGTTGTCTGCATTTACTACTGTGCGTTAGATCTCTAGGACTTACTTACCACTTGATGCAGTATTTTCCCCCTAAATACCTCTCCTATCCTATCAGCCCCTATTCTGTTAATGCTTTTAGTAACCAAAACTGTGTCAGGGATGTACAGTGACTTAATGATTGAATATAAACCCTAAATATTATTTTTCTATCTTTTTTAAAAATAATTTTTATTTTTCAATTACAGTAGACATACAATATTTTATCAGTTTCAGGTGTACAACACAGTGATTAGACATTTATAAAACTTACAAAGTGATCACCCTGATAAATCCAGTACTCATCTGACACCATACATAGTTACTAAAATATTATTGACTATATTCCCCATGCTGTATTTTACATCCCCATGACTATTTTGTAATTACCAATTTGTACTTTTTAGTCTCTCCCCCTTTTTCACCATAAATATTTTTACCTCAAGCTCTTTGGTTTTAATTTGTGATTTGATTTTGTGAAAGGGGAAAAAAAAGGTTTACATGATATAAACATGTCATTGTATTGGTAAAAAAATCATAATAAGATTTTCTTTCTCTTTTCAGCCTATATTTGAGAAGAAGAGATATTTCTTCTTTGGGGTTCTATGTGGACTTTGCCTATTCAACTGCAATGTTGCTAACATCCCTTTCCCACTGGCTCTGTTTAAGAAACTTTTGGACCAAGCACCATCATTAGAAGACTTGAAAGAACTCAGTCCTGGTTGGGGAAAGTCAGTAAACCTAGTTCCTTTTTCAAAATTCTACCTAACATATACATTTAGATAAATATTTAAACACATTCCCCCAGTAATATTTTCATGTTCAACAGTAGCATTCTGGGTACTTGAAACCAATGTTAACTTTGTCAAGAATTTTTGGATTAATAATTAACTTTCTAAAATTAAGAAAAGTTTATTTTTTCTATAGTTAGTCCTCAGGACTTACATTAATCTTCGAACAGTCATGGACAGAGCACAGGTTACACCTTGGTGTGAAATCTACAAGTGACATTTATTTAATATATTTTTTTGTAGATTTATTTTTTAATTTTTATTTATTTTCATTAAATTTATTGGGGTGACATTCGTTAGTAAAATTATATAAGTTTTGTACAATTCTGTAATACATCATCTATGGATTGCATTGTGTGCTCATCACCCAAAGTCAGTTCTCCTTCTTTCACCATATATTTGACCCACTTTACCCTCCTCTACCACTCCCTTCCCCATTACCCTTTGGTAACCACTAAACTGTTGTCTGTGTCTGTGAGTTTTTGTTTGTTTGTCTTGTTCATTTGTTGCTTTCAGTTTTATATTCCACATATGAGTGAAGTCATGGTTCTTGATTTTTTTCTGTCTGATTTATTTCGCTTACCATGATAATCTCATGATCCAACCATTATGTCACAGATGGCAGTATTTCATCTTATGGATGAGTAATATTCCATTGTATATATGTACCACATCTTCTTTATCCAGTCATCTATTGAGGGACACTTTGGTGGTTTCCATGTCTTGGACACTGAATAATGCTGCAATGAACATAGGGGTACATATATCTTTATGGATAAATGTTTCCAGATTGTTTTGGGTAGATACCCAAAAGAGGGATTGCTGGGTCATGTGTTAATTCTGTTCTTAATTTTTTGAGGAACCTTCATACTGTTTTCCCTGGTGGCTATACAAATTTACATTCTCACAGCAGTGTACAAGGGCTCCTTTTTCTCCCAAATGTCTCCAGCTCTTGTTATTATTTGTCTTGTTGATAATAGCCATTCTAACAGGAGTGAGGTAGTATCTCATTGTGGTTTTGATTTGCATTTCCCTAACAGCTAGTGAAGTTGAGCATTTTTTCATGTGTGTTGGTCATTTGTATGTCTTCTTGGGAGAAGTGTCAGATCCTCTGCCCATTTTATTAATTGGATTGTTTGGGGGTTTTTTTATTGTTGAGTTATATGAGTTCTTTATATATTTTGGATACTAGCCCATTATTGGAGGTGTTGTTTACAAATACCTTCTCCCTTTGTTTGGTTGCCTCTGTTTTGTTGATGGTTTCTTTTCATGTGCAGAAGCTTTTCAGTTTGATACAGTCCCATTCATTTATTTTTGCTTTTACTTCCCTAGGCTTTGGGGTCAAATTCATAAGATCCTTTCTGAACCCAAGGTCCCTAAATTTAGTACCTATGCTTTCTTCTATGCAATTTATTGTTTCAGGTCTTATGTTTAGGTCTTTGATCCATTTTGAGTTAATTTTGGTATATGGTGACAGGCAGCAAGCTAGTTTCATTCTTTTGCACATGGCTTTCCAGTTTTCTCATCACCATTTATTGAAGAGACACTTTTTTTCTTAATTGTTTTTTTTTGGCTCCTTTTTCGAAAATTGTCTGCCCACATATACGTGGGTTTATTTCTGGGTTCTCATTCTATTCTGTTAGTCTGTGTGTACGTTTTTCTGCCAATATCATACTGTTTTGATTATTGTCACTTTACAGTATAAATTGAAGTCAGGGAGTGTGATAACTCCAGGCTTAATCTTTTTTTCTCAGAATTTCTTTGGCTGTTCAGAGTCTTTTCTGATTCCAGGCAAATCTGATGATTTTTTTGGTTCTATTTCTTTAAAAAATGCCATTGGGATTTTGATGGGGATTGCATTAAATCTGTATATTGCTTTGGGTAAAATATTGCCATTTTAAAATTATGTTGCTTCTTTCAATCCATGAATGTGGAATATCTTTCCATTTCTTTGTGTCTTCTTCAATTTCTTTGAATAACGTCTTATAGTTTTCAGTGTATAGATCCTTTACCTTGTTTGTTTATTCCTAGATATTTTATTATTTTTGTTGCAATTGCAAAAGGAATTGTTTTTTCCATTTCTTTTTCTGAAATTTCATTGTTAGTGTATAGGAAAGCAATGGATTTCTGTACATTGATTTTTGTATCTTACAACTCTACTGTATTTGTTTATCGTGTCTAATCGGTTTTTGGTGGAGTCTTTGGGGTTTCTATATAGAGAATCATGTCATCTGCAAAAAGTGATAATTTAACTTCTTCATTTCCAGTTTGGATGCCTTTTATTTCTTTCTCTTGGCTGATTGCTCTGGCGAGCTGATTGCTCTTCCAATACTATTTTGAATAACAGTTGTGAGAGGGGGCATCCCTGTCTTGTTCCTGATCTTAGAGGAAAATAATATTTCAGTTTTTCACCATTAAGCATGATATTAGCAGAGGGTTTGTTATATATGGCCTTTATTATGTTGAGGCACTTTCCTTCTATACGCATTTTATTAAGTGTTTTAATCATAAATGGATACTGTATCTTGTCAGATGCTTTTTCTGCATCTATTGATATGATCATATGATTTTTATCCTCTATTTTGTTTATGTGGTTATCACATTAATCGATTTGTGTATGTTGAACCATCCTTGTGCCCCTGGAATGAACCCCACTTGATCATTATATGTAATCTTTTTAATGTATTGTTGTATTTGCTTTGCTAGTATTTTGTTTAGGATTTTTGCCTCTGTATTCATCAGAAATGTTGGTCTGTAGTTTGTGTGTGTGTGTGTGTGGGGAGGGGGGGGTTAGCCTTACCAGGTTTTTGGTATTAAGGTAATGTTGGCCTCAAAATGAGTTAGGAAGTATTGCCTCTTCTTCAATTTTTTGGAAGAGTTTGAGGAGTATAGTTATTAAATCATCTTTGTTTGGTACAATTTACTAGTGAAGCTATCTGGTTGTGGACTTTTGCTTTTGGGGAATCTTTGGATAATTGTTCAGTTTCCTTACTGTTGATTTGGTCTATTTAGATTTTCTAGTTCTTTCATTATGATTCTGTCTAGAAAGGTTATATATTTTTAAGAACTTGTTCATTTCTTCTAGGTTATTGAATTTGGTGGCATGTATAGTCCTTCATAGTATTATCATATGATCCTTTGTATTTCTGTGGTATCCATTGTAACTTCTCCTTTTATTTCTGATTTTGTTTGTTTGTTCTCTTTTTTTCCTTGGTGAGTCTAGCCAACGGTTTGTCAATTGTATTAATCTTTTCAAAGGACTAGCTCTTCATTGCATTAATTTTTTTCTATTGTCTTTTTCTCTATTTCATTTAATTCTGCTCTGATTTTTATTATTTCCTTCCTTCTGATGACTTTGGGTTTCATTTGTTTTTCTTCTAGTTCTCTAACATGTAATGTTGGGTTGTTTATTTAGGATTTTTCTTGTTTCTTGAGATAGGCCTTTAATGATATATGGACTACCTAAATGTTCTTTAAGAAGAAAATTACATATTTTTGGTGTATTTATACAGTGGAATACTATGGAGATTTTTTTAAAGAATGAGAATAATCCTATTATTATTCCCATTTTACAGATGAGGAAACTAAAACACAGACAGGTTAGGTAACTTGGCCCAGGCCCCATAGTAATAGAACCATGATTTGAACACAGTCTTGCTCTAGAGTCCAACTAGTAATCATTATACTAATTATACAAATAAGATAAGGGGAAAAAAAATGTCAAAAACACAAGATTTAGAAAGGAGAGAGAAATTTGTTATTTTATTTTATTTTTTTTTTACTGAAAACATTGTGAGTCACCTAAATAATGCTTAGGCATAAGAAGACTTAATAAGCTTAATAAATTAATACACATTAACTTAGTAAATATAAAAGTCATTAAATCTGTATCAGCATTTCTCAAACTTTTAGGTCTTAAGACTCTTAAAAATTACTGAGGACCCCAAAGAGTTGTACATTTGTTTTAAATACAAGAATATACAAACGTTCTATTAACTATTATAGAGCCTCTGGAAAACACTGTTCTGTACTCATGACAGAATGTGAAAGAAGCAAGTAACATCTTAGTATTATTATGAACATAGTTTTGACCTATGGGTCCCTGTAATGTCCTCAGGGATTCCCAGAAGTTGTTGGTCTGGGTCACACTTTGAGAAGCGCTGTTCTCTATATTCAATGAAACTCCAATTTTAATTCCAGCAGGCTTTTTGTAAAACTCGACAAGCTGATTCTAAAATTTATATGGATGAACAAAGGTCCAAGAAGAGCCAGAAATATTTCGTAAGGTGAATAAGAATGAGGAACTTGTCCTACCAGATACCAAGAATTATTAGAAAGCTGTATTAATTAGGACAGTATGGTATTGGTGCAGGTTTTGCCATGGAACAGAAGAGAGAGCTCAGAAACTGACCCATGCGCATGTGGAACTTGGTTTGAGGTAGTATATTAGATCAAGGAGAACAGGAGTACTGTTCAGTTAATACATCTGGGGAACAATGAGAATAGATATCTTATGCCATACAGAAAAATCAACTCCACATGGCTGAAGGACTTACATATTAACTGCAAAAATGATGGAATTATGGACAAATACCTTTCTCACCTTTGTTTTAAGTAAGACATAAAAAACGCCAACATTAAAGGAAAGATTGGTAAATTTAACTGCAATAAGATTGAAGAAGTTCTCTGTCCACCAAGAGATACCTTAATGAAAGAGAAAAGACGCTCTTCATTTTGGGGGAGGTAGAAAAGTGGGATGGGGTATATCCCCTATGGGTAGGTGTAAAATATTAGCTACATTTTAATTCTTTTTTTGGGAGGCAGGTTCACAGGTATGCTTCGTAAACATACCCGTAAATAAGTAAATAAGCCATACATGGACATATAATGAGAGTATCATGAACCAAATAAGATGAATCCAGTTTTGTCAGCTGAATTCGCTTACTCTCCTCCCCACCCCAAAACCCACGATGAATAAAATGTGGTGTGTTTTATCACGTTTTGGTAATAAAAAAATCCAGTAGGGAAAGGAGTCAACTTGGTTTCCACCTTCTCCCAGAGGGAGGCCTTCCCCAATGACACGTATCCCTTTGAAAAGAGTTAACCAAGCCCTTCTAAGTTATACCTGTGCCATTTACATAGTTTCCGGCTGCACATACCTCACGGTACTGTAGGTGAGACTTGCACCAGCATATCTTAACCTACAAGTCTCTGAGTTCACTGACAGGAAAGGAATGTCTTAGTCTCAACTTTATATGCCTTATACCTGCCATATTAGGTAATTAATGTTTGTTGAATGAATAAATAAGTGAAGGAGTAAATAATGTATGATACATATTACTTTAAATGTATTTGTAAATACCATAGGACAATAGAATGGAAATATAAAAAGAATGGCTGTTATCCATTTTGATACAACCTCTGTTCTCACAGATGCCTTGAAACAATTAAGGTAGTCAAATTTCAGGCCTGTCTTAAGCTTGATGATCCTGGGATAGTAGATACAGAGAAGGTCCTTTGACCCACCCACTCCTCAGATTTCCTAAGTGATACCTGGTATTTAAAAGGAGGTCTGTTATTTGTTCTGTAAGTAAAGGTCCAAAGCTTAAATAAAGGTAACACCAATTTCAGTTTCAGTGTCAGTAAATATGTTATCCTTTTCTAAATAGAAACCAGCAATCACTGGGTAAAGGAAGTTAGGGTGCTAGGAAGAGAGGTGGGATTCAGGTGGGGAGCCTGCAAAAATTGCAAATAAACTTACAAACCTCACACTTATAGTTGAAGTCTGGCCCTACTTAGACTATCAACAGACACAGAAATGGGTGCTGTGAACTGTACCTGACCTCCCACCTTCAGAACAGTCAAGCACTTAACACTTATTTTAGATGATGTATCTAGTGATCATGATTATTGACATTTAAAAAACAAATTATTTGTTCTTTAGGAGTTTGCAAACACTTCTGGATGATGAAAGTGATGACTTCGGAGAAGTATTTAATGTCCGTTTTAATGTGAGTAACAATAAAAACCAGATTACAGATCAGATTTAAACTGATTAATTCTTTACATACTTCTGTAAACATGTCACCCTTTAATTAAAAAAACCAAACTTCTCAATCAAGCTAAGGGTTTTTCCCTCATTTTTCACGGGCTAGGTGTATCAGCTAGATTTTACTATGTAACAGACAATACCTGAACTTAGTGGTTTAAACAGCAAACACAATTCTGTGGGTCTCTGGACTGGGCCAACTTGATCTACAGTGGCCTTGCCTACCTTCCTGGTTGTTGGCAGGTTGGTTGGTTTACGGGGTGTCAGCTAGAACAGCTTGTCTCTGTTCTATTTCTTATCCTCCAGTCGGCTAGCTGAGGCTTCTTCACAGGATGGTCTCAGATTACCAAGAGATGGCAAGCCTCAACATACAAGCTTCTTTTCATTCTTTTGCTTATGTCATAGTCCATTGGCCAAAGTGCTTTCACAAGGTCATATTCAGATTCAAGGGCTAAAGTTACAGATTCCCCTTCTTGATGGGAGGTATAGCAGAGTCACATTGCAAAGGGACATGAATACCAGGATGGGAGGAATTTATGGTTAATTTTGCAAATCTACCACACTAGGTCTTTATAAAGTGAATACTGAGATAATGGCAATTTACCATTTTTTTCAGTCTGATCAGTTAAAACAGATAATTCAAGTTTTGTAAAATTTCATTTTTCATTCTGCATGATAACGTAATTTTGTACATTTTTGTCATAAAAATGACAAAGTTTTTATGACAAAAATGTATATTTTCACATATTCTTGAGGAAAAGACGTTTCAAAGTGTTTTTGTTGATGACAGACTGTTCAGGATTATTTTGGAGATACTATCTGTGTTCATTTGTGGTTACAGGTGCATTGGGACAAAAATGATGTAGACTTAATTCCTAACGGAAGTTGCATTATTGTTGACCAGACTAACAAGTAGGTACACAAAAATAACGAAATATTTGTTTATATACTGTCTCACTGGACTCTACAATTTCTTGTAGTTATTATAATTTTCCATTCAAAATCAATCATTTTTTAACAAGGTAGAAAGTTGGTGTGTGTTGTGTGCATGTATATGTCTTCTGGAGTTTATATTCTAGTAGGGAAAGAAATGGCAGAGAGGCCTTTCCTTATCCTCCAGTTTTGAATTATACCACCAGCCTCTCTATCCCCTTACCTTGCTTTACTTCTTTTCATATCACATATTACCTGCCTTTAGGATTTATTTGCTTAATTCCTTATCAGTGTTTCCCCCAGCATGATGACCTGCACGACTTGCTCACCATTGTATGTCCAGTACCTCGCGTAGTCTATGCAGGTGCCTGGTCAATAGCACACACTCAGTATTTGTTAATGTTATGTGATATTGCTGTGGTATCTTGACTTCTCAACACCTTATGGGATACCATTTCGGCATAGAGTTTGGGATTATAGGACATTCCCTTATTAGTTGGTCAGAGTGGCAAAGAAATACCTAGTGAGCATTCTGGCCTAAGCCAAATATTTTTCTTTATTTTTTTAATCTTCATTTAAAAAAAACTTGTGTTGAAGTGTAACATACAGAAAAAGTGCACAAATAAGACTACAGGTCAAGAAATAGGACATTTCTGGCTCTATAGTATATTTTATGATTATACCCCAGTTTGTACGTAGTATTATTGATGGATATAAGGTTTTATGCCTCTTAACTCCATTTTGCCCAGCCCCTTTCTCTGAAAGAATCGGTAAATGCATCCAAAGGGAAAAACTGCACACATCAGTGAGCTTCCCTTCTCTCTTAGTCCAGAGACCTTGAGTCTTGTCTCAGATTTGGAAACCTGGAGCTAGAAGTGTTTTTTATATTATCTGCCTTTTTTTGGTTCTTCCTGGGAGCATTTGCTACAGGCTACTTCATCATAATTAGAAGTATAGATCCTTCTCTATTTGTGTTAACCACAAATAATATTGCTCACTATGACAAATTCAGACAATACAGAAAAGTATAAAGTAAAATATGAACTTTCTACCATCTTTCAAGCCTATTTCCCAAACATGACTATTAGCAGGTCAGGTTTTATTCTTCCAAACGTTTTCTATTCTAATCTGTCAGTTCTCTTAACCATGTGACCAGGAGCAATCACGTAGCTTCATTGTGGCTGTTTCCTTTTTACTGAAATGTCATAAGAATCTGCCTCAGAAAGTTTTATGAAGATTAAATAATATATGAAAAATGGTCAGCATTTGATTGTTGGGTGTTCTAGCTCTTACTTTTAGCCTCCTCCTTCCCGCCCCTCCCCATTCTGTTCAGGTTATTGCAATAAGCTAAAATCATTTTTTGTTTCATTATAGGACAGACTATGTTTCTAAGTGTGTCAGTTACATCTTTGACATCTCTGTCAAGGCAGTTTATGAAGAATTTCAAAGAGGATTTTATAAAGTGTGTGACAAGGAGATTATTGACATTTTCCATCCTGAAGAATTAAAGGATGTGATTATTGGAAATACAGATTATGACTGGGAAACACTTGAAAAGGTTTGAAAACATCATAAAGGCCAAGTAGTTAGAATTTAAATTTTTCTATTTCGTGAATACTTTTTTTCTTTTGTATTTTTCTTTAGAATGCTCATTACGAACAAGGATATAACAGTTCACATCCCACCATAGTGATGTTTTGGAAGGCTTTACACAAGTTGACTTTGGAGGAAAAGAAGAAGTTCCTTGGTAAGTATTACATCAGCTTTTGTCCTTTATGGGATAAGAAAATCTTCTTTGTCATAGGCAGCATTTGCAACAACTCATACTTAGTGTAAGAGCCATTCCTAGCCCACTTGAATATCCTCTGCCGTGTTGTCCCAATATCAAAAAAATAAATGTTAATATAGGTCTTTTTCCCCGTGATTTCAACCCTGCCTGTCAATTTAACATTTTTCTTCCTTTCTTCCTCCAAGCTAACTATTGAGCCTTTCTGTAGTTGTATCATCATTCAGTTATCCAGGCCTGTGGTTCCTTGCACGCTCCCACCTTCAGGTTTTCTCTGAAGCTCCTTGCTCTGCCTTGAACCTTCACCCACCTCCTTGTTGCCTCTCTAAACCTTTCCCTCCTTAAAGGTCCAGCTTAATTCTCGGTAGTCTCCCCGGTCATCCCAGCCTGATTCTCCCTGCTCGGAACCACAGCATTTACACTCAGGAGGCACTGAATTCCGTATTTTATTTGGCTGTCTTACACCCACCCTTTTATTTTTCTCATTTATCTTTTTCTGTGTAAGAATCTAATATTCCCAACCAGACTTTAAGCTGCTCAAGGGTAGTGACTGTGTCAGACTTAGTCCCAGTGTGATCCCCAGTGCAGTCTAATGTAGAACTCTGCACATGAACCCTCAGTAAATGTTTTTGAATAAAAATATTTCTCTCTAAATTTTGGTGATCTGTGAAGCAGATGACTCAATTTTATTCTTTTCAGTGTTTCTTACAGGAACTGACAGAATTCAAGTAAAAGGTTTAAAGAACATAAAAATAACATTTTGCTGTCCTGAAAATTTGAATGAGAAAGATCCCATAAAAGCACAGACATGTTTTAGTGTCCTCTACCTCCCTAAATACTCTACGATGGAAAGAGTGGAAGAAGCGCTTCAAGTAGCCATCAACAACAACAGAGGATTTGGCTGACCCTACCTCACACTCTTTACCTCTGTTTGGAAATATTTTCAAAAATAAAAACTCATAAATTTATTAACATTAGTATTGGAGATTCAATGTTTACCTGCTATTTTAGAATCACTGTGTTTTTGCATGTAAGATCTATTAGTTACAGATTAGGCTGTTAAAACAAGGCAACTCCAAAGCATAGTACATTAAACAAGATAGAAGTTTTTGTCTCATAAACATCAGGATAGTTAGGTTCTCCAGGGCTGAAGTGGTGCTTCCCCCACTCAGACTGCGCTAATGCAAGTCACAGATGACTTCCCTGTTGCATATTTCAATGGAAACTTGCCCATTTCTGTCGTAATCATATCTATTGCATTTGAAACCGTTGAGTACTTTCTCAAAACTCATGAAAATGTTAAGACTGGCTTTCTTTTTTTGGCTTCTTTCCCATCTCCTTTTTGTGTTTCTTTTAAATTCCCGACCTAAAATGCTAGTGCAGTCCTCTTACTCTCTACATACTTTTTATCAACTCCATGGCTTCAGTTATTCCATGCTAATCATACTCAAATATTTCTCTGACCTACAGGAACTGGTATCTTCCAAAACCACAGCCATTTTTCTATGTCGTCTGTGTCTGTGTATGTGCATGCCCGTTGGCTCCTTAGTCTTAACATACTCAAGAAAATGATTTTTCTTGTGTTCCACATTTTGGGGTATACCAGCAATATCTCCAGGCAGAAGCCTGCAGTCATCTTCCCTTCCACCCTCTTCTTCACCCCCCACATTCAATAATCAGTTATGTCTCAACAATCTTAGTCCTAAATATCCAACCCCACTTTCAGTGTTGTTAGGCTATCAGCATCTCCTGTCCCATCACAATTGCCTCTCGACTGGTCTTGTATCTAGACCAACACTGTCCAATACACGTCTGTGAGGCTGGAAATCTCCCATATGTGCACTGCAATAAGGTAAGGTTTGTTGGTACGGTTTGTTGCTACTAGTGGGAAAAACAAAGTCTAAGCTGTGCGGTTCAATATGCGGCTATTTAGTTAAATTTAAAATTCTATTTTTAAATCTTAATCACACTAACCATATTTCAAGTGCTCAATAACTACATGTGACTGGTGGCTACTGTACTGGACAGCAAATAAGAGTACTTGCCACCATAGAAGTCCATAACATACAAACCCTCTAATTTGAACGTGTTTTGTCTGGGAAGAAGAGCCATAGTATTTGACAGCTGCACAAATCAAAACAATTTGAAAAGTCAGACAATAAAGCCGTTTTGTTAACATTGTTTATTACAGCTCCTATATCCTTCCTGAGGTGCCTCCTGTAAACTCCAGCCCCATCTCCCACCATTGCCCTGCATTCATAGCATACCTCATCCTAGTTAACTGTTTCCTGAATGAGCCGAGCCAGTCTATTTCCTCACATTTTTCTTCTGCCTGAATCATCTCACCCTCCGCATATTGCTGCCCCTTCTTCACCTCCTCTCAATTTCACCTCCCCGAGTTACACACTTGTTTCTTGGGATTCCTATCAGCTATCACGGCTATCTAGAAGTCATGATTGTGGACTATTACCATCTAGCTCTGCATTTTGCTAGTCCCTCTGTTTAATTGCCAGTAGTCCCATGAGTTAGTGAAAAGTGCCACCTAGTGGCATATGCGGGAGATAGCAATCACTTCCAAATGGAGCATTTCACTAAGGTAGAAAACTTGGAAAGGGGGACAGGCCTGTCTCCCCATAAGTACACATAGTAGTGATAATCTACTATGGTTCTTGGCTATGCTGAGTAATTTCGTATTTTCTGCCTCACTTAAAACTCCTGTTTGATCTGGAAATAGGTATCATCCTTTCCATCTCACAGATGCAGTCTGAAGTTCAGAGAGGCTTCCTTAGAAGCCCACTCTGCAGGATTGGAAGTGAAGGGGGAGAGGTCAAGTCCTTTTTTGCTCCCTCAAGAGTGGTTACTTCTCACTAAGCTGGTAGGAAGGCTCTTATTCATGAGGTGATTGAAGATCCCTGTCAGTGATATCGGATAAGGACACTAACGGAAGGTAATCTTACTAAGAGGCCCTTAAAGAGTCAAGAGGTCCCCTGTCATTGTGAAGTCAGCTATCATTGGGGAGGAGGAGTGGAGTTAGAGTCCCAATAGTGAAAGAGTAAGACAGTATTTTTCATGGTGAGTTTATAGTGCAACAGGTGAAGGTCAATGTGTGTGTGGCATGAGCTATGTAATGGGAAGCTGGTAAAGAGGGTCCCCATTAATGGTTGGAAGGCAGGATGCCTTGGTAGTGAGGAACTTGGGAGAGGATCACCAGAAAACTTGGGAGAATTTTCAAGAAAGGGTGTTGTAGCTGAGGGTCCCAAGAAGTGGCCCAGATGGTTAATGTGATTTCACAGGAACAAATGAAGAGAACCAGAAAAGGTATTTAAGGTTAATACAACTATGCTACATATACTTGTTCTCCTTCTCTCAGTTCGAGACATTAAATTGTAGAAATAAAGTATTGTCAGGTTTGTAGTATGTAGATGAAATATGCATGACAATAGCCACCAGTAAAGGAAATGTAAATGCATACTTTTTTAACTGATTTGCAGAACAATTATAAAATAGTGTGTATACAATTGTATTTGGGGTCTGTATCATATTGCCATTAACAGCACGAAGTGGATGAGAACAAAGCTGTACTGCATTTTATGTCATGGTTTCATTTTCTTTTGATGGGTAAGAATCACTGTCTAAAGCTTCTGTTAAACTACTTTAAGATTCTAGTAAGAATCAAGTTTAGTATATTCAATTCTTAGTTTCTTTAGGCTAACTACTGAAACCTTTATGTTATACCTCTAAAATACTTATTGTACTGTTTTCTATCAGTCTTGTTGAAAGCTCTGGAAAATCAGGAACTATTAATGTGTCTGATACTCATGCCCTTAGTAGTGCTAAACAGGTCTCCTAAGGCAGGAAAATAAACTAAAATGTGGCTCAAAACATAGCTGTAAGTGCAATAGGACACAGCTATTTGCAAGTCTTCTAACCCTACCTCTACCTCCAAAGGTACATACTTTCCTGGGAAATTATTCTATTTGGGGTATTAAGTGTCTAAAAATAGCCTACATTTTAAAATTTAGAATATTTTTTCACTTTTCCCTTTCTTAGACCCACATTCTTAAGACCAAAAACAAAATACACAAAACCATGAAAACTTTTATGGAAAAGTGTTATTAGTCATGTAAGCATTTGATGCCAAAGAAATGAATTTTACAAACTCAGAATTTCTGCAAGTCCATAAAATTTCCACTTTATTGTAGTGTATATCACACTAGTTCAAATGCATTTCTCTCCAACTATTCTAACAGTTCTGGTGGAATTTACTGCAGTCATCTGTAACATGTGACTTTACCAAAGACTTCTACTCTAAAACATAAAATTTCAAATTAACTTTCAGATGAATGGGATAAGAAATAAAGTCATCAGATGATGGTCAGGACTATAATTTCAAACACTTTTGTTGAAATGTTTCTTCTCACATAGGCGTTATAAATTAGAACCTTTGAATAACAAGGGCAGAACCAAAGAACAATAAAAGAAACATCTACAGCCTAAGCGTCCCATAGTCCTAAGTCTGACAGAAGTAAGGTAAAGCATCTTTCCTACAAATTAGGCGTGTGCCTGGTATTTCCATACAGCTGAGCTTTCAGATATAGACACTCAACATAGCATTAACCTATATACCATCTGGGCTCTGGCTGCATTAATTATGCCTGAAGAGTTTAATGCCCATCCAAGTCCAAAGGTGGAAGAACACATAAACTGGTATGGTAATGGGTAAGAGCAGACTGTAAAAGCACAGGCTGGCTGTGCTAGTGCAGCCCTGTGGGAAGTTTTCTTCCACAGAGGCCGAGTAGAACAGTCCTGCTAAAGAAACCAATGGAATAAGGACAGTCAACACAGGAAGAGAGAGAAACATTTTTCTCCTCCACTTATGACCTGCCACCCTGACTTTTTAAAACGTAGATGGTATTAAGAAAATTTAGTTGTGTGTGTTGTTTTTAATTATGATCTAGTGTTGCTCCGTATCTTCTTGTTTCTTATTTTGATGTGTCATCCTAGCTGCTTGTGGTATCATATTAGGAATCCCATCAATAATTGGATAGGCTATTCCCAATTCTTCATTAACCAATTCATTTGTTGACGCTTCGTATCTGAGAGGGAAAAGAAAAACAAAATGAATCGTGGAAAACAAAATGCTTGGAAGAGCTTGATGTTCAATAAACACCACCATTTATCCAATTCTTCACAGAGTTAATCCCAGAAAAGCAGAATTAAACTTTTCTAAAAGCAGCAATAGTCAAACCATTTCTCTTAGAAAATTAATCTAATTGTTACCATTTTAATCAGTTTCTCATTTTGTTTTCACTTTATTCTCAACCTATGCATTAATTTTTTTAAATACCCAGAAAAGCTCTCCCCTTTTCATCCAAATATTCCTTCATTACTCTGGTCACCCCCAAAACCATCCCAGTTAATTTACTACTGGGACAGAGAAAATTTCAACTTCCTCGTTTTAGAATACAGGCATACTAGAGCAGCCTAACTGATCCATTAGAAGAAAACCTCTGAAAAATCGAAGTACACAAAAGTTTGGGAAAGCTGAAAAGGCAGAAATGAGAAAACTCTGGAAAACCAATCTGCAGTGACCTAGTTACACAATTAGCTAAAAGGTAGATCAAATGATAATTTCAAGGTTTAAGAAAATTGAATATGTTAATTACGGGAAAAATTTAGAAAGATGCAAAAAGATGAAAATTAAAATTATTAGCAATCTACCACCCAAAGATAGCCACTCATACATAACATTTTGATGTTTAGTATATTCAATCTGCAATACTCGTGTTGTCAACATTCAGTTTTAGTAACGTGGAACTGTACAGTTGTTTATCCTAAGGATTGTAAACTAAAGGTTAAGGAGGCCTTCACAAAACCAGCTAGTCCAGAACTAAAAGCCAAAGGGCAGCACATGTAGTTGACACGCTTAAGATCGTCGTTGTAGACATTTTCACAAGAATCTGGAGGCTACTACAGTATTTATTTTTCATCATCTTGGCTTAAAAACCTGAATGCTATGGACTACTCCTGAATCGCAGTGCTTCATAAACCTGGCTGTCTATTAGATTATACACTTCGCGTCTAAAAAAATACAGAATCGCTCAGGCCCTGCCCTCAGACCTTCCGATTCGGTCGCCTGGGGTGTTGCCTGGGAATCTACATTTTTAAAAGGTACCCTGGCAGTTCTAACGCACAGTCCGTGGCGAACCTCTAAGTTTCTCTTCATGCCTGCGGGTCGGCGGTTGGATTTGGGAGGCCTGGGGCTTGGCTCTCCTCCCGCCTTCCCTGCTACAGAGGGAGATGCGTGGGAACTGGCGGGCCCCCAGAAAATGGCAGCCGAGACTACCCGGATTGACCTGAAAGGCTCCCCACGGCTGCAAGCGGCCGCGCGGTCCCCTGGCCTCCTCCCCGCAATGGGAGGCCATGAAAGGA
This sequence comes from Rhinolophus sinicus, assembly GCF_057876585.1. NCBI lineage: Eukaryota > Metazoa > Chordata > Mammalia > Chiroptera > Rhinolophidae > Rhinolophus > Rhinolophus sinicus. Next base: position 169,958,952 of record NC_142501.1, read on the forward strand.
AAGGCAGCCGGATAATCTTACTTGAGCGGCTTCTTGGAGAGCGGGCACACCAAGAACTCCAGCAGCGCCGGGTCGAAAGCTTGGGGCACTTTCCCCGTCTCGCTCCCGTCCGCCGACGAGCGCGACCGCGACACGCGCAGGCACCTACGGGCGACCGCGGAGGACGGCGCGCGTGTCTGCCGCAGCACTGGGGCGAGCCTGCCGCACGCTCCACTCAGCATGGTCTGGCAGCCCGTGACCGCCTCTCGCCGCGCCCTTCGCCAGCTCCGGCCGCTCTAGGCGATTTCCGCACGTCCAGCCGACCGGCCAGTCCCCGCCCCCCGGTGCCCTGGAAACTCAGCCCCGGACAGGCGGGGCCGAGCGCTTTGGTTCCGTGGGCACTCCCGACTGCTTTTAGCCGCGGCACTGCTCCGTAATAGTGATGAGCGCCACCTGCAGCCGGCGGCCTCTGGTGGCTGTTCCACCGCGTTTACAATTTACAAACAAAACCAATGCTTAAGTCGGGGTTCCTTGAATTTTCACCAGGAAGGGTCGCAGGGTGCCAGGAAGCAGAGGCCGGACTTCACAGTCACACACTATTAGACTTGGACCTATGTGGCTATCTCCCAAATGAAGTTTCAAACACTGTCATACTGGGTATGTTAAAAGCATTAATTTGTTTTATGTAAATCTTTACTATACCACAGTTCCTGTAACCGTGTTTGGCAAATTTCTTTTTCTTCTCTCATTTAAAAGGATTTAAGAACCTGAAAAGAATGGCTTGGTCTTGTTAACGTTCCAAGACATCCAGATTCTTACCCTGAGGGATTCATGAATCCAATTATATAATAAGTCACAATTAATTTAATTATATAAATGAGCTTGCAGACAGCGAGGACTCTAAATAACTGCGTGATCATGCAGATGTCCATTAGTTAAAGAGGTGATCCATTTAGTGGATTTTTCGCCCTATAGTTGCCTCTGACTCTCCAAGGAATTGATACAGGTTTGATCTCTTTCTTAGGTGTAGTAGATAAGGGTTTGGGGCTCTGGGGCCTGACAGTTTGGTTCCAGGTCCATAGTTTACCAGCTATGTGACTCCAGCAAATGACTTAATTACTTAGGTTTCTTATCTGTATAATAAGATTAATAATTATACCTACCTAATGAAATCCCCTTGGGGATTAAAATGTGCTAATGCATTCCGAACATTTAGAAAATTGCTTGGAACAAATTAATGCTCAATTAATGTTATCTATTGTTATTTTTATTTCCTCTGTTCTTCCCAGTTCAATACACTACAAAATTTTTTGTTAGTCATCAATTTTTTCCCTTTGTTTTGCTGAATATTTACTTGAACCTTCTTGACATCAATGGGCTTTACCATTTCACACGTTGAGCTCCTGGGAGGTAGGAATGGGAGTGAGGGATATACAGATACAAACTTCGCTTCCACTCAGCAATGTAACAGTAAACTGAGAAAATTTTATATTGTTTGCTCACTCTATTTTTTAAAATCTACTACATTATTTAACACTCTTTGTTCATTGGTGTTCAAAAGATTTCATCATAGGGCAGTTGTCAGGTTTGTAGCCTCAGGAAGGACAATTTCAAAGTTCCTATGTTATCCTCACATTATTTCCTCCGAGGGCAGTAGCAGGAATTAATTTTTCAGTTTGTAGTTAGTTGATACTGTGGGCCCTAGGGAGGGAGTGAACTATAGGAAAGGTATGTTTCAGTGAGGTAGTGGGAAGCAGAGCTTGACTTCTGCCAGCCCTCAGTGGGCCAGGCCAGGCCGGGCAGGCTAGGTGTGGGGAGGGGCAGGCATGATGATTAAGGCCAACTTGGTCAGCCTCAGCTGCCTGGCCTGCCTGACAGATCCCTATCGACTGGGTTTGCTAGCAAGTTATAAATAAATTAGTTTCAGTTTGCCTCCACATAGAAGGTTTGAAGCAGATCAGTTTACTTTCATTTATATTAGTATTGGGGGAAAATGGAGAGTACCAGCAAAGTACTGAAAACATCTTCAAATTTATAGCACCAAAAATCTACAACTAATATGTAAGGAACATCTGAGTGTGGGATGTATTAATTCAAACCGTGTAAATACTAAGTTGCAAAATGTCAAAGCAAAATGTTCCTAAACAGCCCTCAGTGATTAAGGAATGTAATATAGAATTGTAAAATCATTAGTCTTTTTTTTTTACTATTGGTGTGACTATGATCTTCCTTATCACAGAGCCCTGTACACACATGTAATAACATGATGGGCTGTGGGCTCAGGTATCGTATTAGCTGTGTGACCTTGGGGAAGATACTTAAACTCTCTGCCTTAATCGTCTAAAATATAGGCATACCTGGTTTTATTGCACTTGGCTTTGTTATGCTTCACAGATGTTGCATTTTCTACAAACTGAAGGCAAGACATTCCACAAGCAAGATTACAACTCACTGTATTGTGATATTGTTTTTTTATGGTGGTCTGGAACCAAACCTATACTATCTCCCAGGTATACCTGCCTGTAGCATTATAATAGTTACCTATTTTATTACAACTGTTGGGAGGATTAAATAAAATAATACAAGTAAAGCGGTTAGCACAGGGGCTGGCACAGACTATTCATTTAAAAGAATGTTATCAGCAGCAAAATTACTTATTAAGGTGAAATTGGTGAAAATGCTGATGAACAAGGATAGCATAAAGTATCACTGGGCACCTTAATTTTAACTAACATGGAATTTTTATAGTTTCCAATGTGAATATAATTGAAACACAGCTCTTGGGCTATCCTATACATTAAGTGAGTTAAAAATCTCCAGGCAGAGGAGAGGCTATGTAGAATACATATTTTAATAAAGTCCCATAAATACTAAATTTGGGGGCATTGAAATCACGGACTCTGATCCAGAGAGTAAGTTAAAATCAATTTTCCACTAGATGGCATCATTCAGTATTTGAACTAACATTTATTTCTCCTTGTACTTTTCTTTCTGTAATTATGAAGATTTGCTTTTATGTTGACAGTTTCCTTAATTTGATAACATCTATTTTTAGGAACAAAAATCACAAAATATTTATTAATAAGTTGTAATTGTAATGAGTACATTAAAAACAAGCGTCCAATAAATGGACAAAAAGTTTGAAAAAAATTCATGAAAGAGAAAATGCAGTTGCTTAATAAAAACATGGAAAATATTCATCCTCAATAGTAAAGTAATGCAAATTTCGAACATCAAAGAAATTTGCATTTCTCACCTATAACATAATAAATATGTTTAAAATGTAATTCTTAATGTTGGTCATTCATTTATTAATTTATTGAATGCTCACTAAGTGGCTGGTACTGTCTGGATTAGTCAGGGTTCACCAGAGAAACAGAATTAATGGGAAATATACAGAAAGGGATTTATTATGAGAAATTGGGTCACATGATTAAGGACATTGAGAAGTCCCACAGTCTACTGTCTGAAAACTGGAGGTCCAGGAAAGCTGGTGGCATAAATCTAATCTGGTCCGAAGGTCTAGTGGAACGGACGGTGTAAATCCCTGTCCAGTGGCAGAAGACAGATGTCGCAGCTAATCAGCCAGGTAGGAAGCAAAAGATTTGAATTCTCCCTTTCTCCCCTTTGTGTTCCCTTCAGGCCCTCAACAGATTGGATTATGCCCACCCACACTGGGGAGGGCAGTCTACTGAGTCCACAGATTCAAATGCTAATCTTATCCAGAAACGCCCTCACAGACACAGCCAGAAATAATGTTTAATCTGGGCACCCTTTGGCCCCGTAAGATTGACACAAAAAATTGCTGTTACACTGTCCTAGAGGCTAGAGCTGTCCTCTGGATGTACCATTATACAATGTTAAAAACTCATCATAACAACACACAAAATGATTATTAAATATAAAAAGTGAAAACAAGGACAAAATTTTATGCACAAAGAGTAAAATTATTTTTGAACCAAGAATTTAGTAATAGAAAAATTAATAAAACCCAAAATGTTGGTTGTCCTCAGGTGGATGGAATATTGCTGAATTGTTCTTTAACAATTTCTCTCTTTAAAAAAATTTTTAAAATAAAGTAGTTTTAAAATATACATATTACCAGTTAATATTTGAGGTTAACAATTGATAAATGTGTATTTGATTTCAAAACTATTGATTAATTCAATGAATAGTTATAGTGAGCCCTTCCTATATTCTCAATATTGTGTTGGGAGGTAAAAAGGAGTGTAACGGCATAAAAGATACGACCCCAATTTGCAAGAAGTTTGTAATCTTAAATGGACTAAACAGCATAGGCTAAAGTTAAGTAAAAATCCTGGTTTGTATATGATGCATTTTTGTGTGTGTCTTCATTCAACATTTGTTGAACTTATACTAAACATCAGGTACACAAAGGAAGGAGTGATATTTGTGCCTGACGGGAGGGTTGGGGGAGAGTCAGTAAACTATGGGTCATGTATCAAATTATTTACTTAGGTCTTAGGAAACACCGATTTTTATCCCCTTTTCTAAATGTTTTCTAATCCATGACAACAAAATTTTAATTTTGCAAGTAGGATATGAAACTTGCTGGCAGAGATGAGTATGATGACCCATCGATACTATATTGCAACTTGAATGAATAATATGGAATTGAGTGATATTAAAGGGCTGCATGTTAATATACATTTTAAATGGCTTCCATATGTAACTGTCCGATATTCTATTCATATGTATTTTGAAATACTTCCAAAATAAAAAAAGCAGTCACTAAAACTATAACTATAGCAAAGACAGAGTATTCAGATAAGCCACTGCTCATAATGTTAATTTGTCTATAATAGAATAAAGGAAATGAAGGAAAAACGGCAGGAAGTTCTTTCCAACTTAACTTTAAATAGGGACAGTACTTGTCTCTTCTGTGCCAACTACTTTGGCTCTCTCAACCTCCATTTCACCTTCTATTTGGAGAACTTGGAAAGCTAAAAAAGTGCATTTTCCAGATTCTTGTATCTGGGGTTGTGGATGTGCAATAAGCAGTAAACATGTTCCTGAGATTTGGAAGGGAGACAGAGGTGAGCCTCCTGCAGCAGGGGAAGCTGACGAGCAGATTCTGACAGACATGGTTTGCGTGGGGTTGGATCCATGTTGCCCTCTAGACACATCTTGAGTCTGAGGCAGCAGTGGTAGTAAGTAGCAGCTCCCTGTCCTCTGGATCACAGCTACCGTGTTTCCAAAAAAATAAGACCCAGCCGGAAAATCAGCTCTAAAGCATCTTTTGGAGCAAAAATTAATATAAGACCCGGTCTTATTTTACTATAAGTAAAATAAGTAAAATAAGACCGGGTCTATAATATAATATATAATATATAATATATAATATATAATGTATAATATATAATGTATAATGTATAATGTATAATGTATAATATATAATATATAATATATAATATATAATATATAATATATAATATATAATAATATATAATATAATACTGGGTATAATATAATATAACATAATACCGGGTCTTATATTAGTTTTTGCTCCAAAAGACGCATTAGAGCTGATTGTCCGGCTGGGTCTTATTTTTGGGGAAACAGGGTATATGGGAAGGACCTTAATGTCCAAACTCCAGAACAAGCCACCTATTTGTGCTCTTCCAGCTCTTCCAATGAATTTATAAGCCATACTTCCCCATAGTAAATTCCTTTGTACCAGAAATATCTAAAATAATTTAATTTTTCTACACCGAACCCTGTGTGATAAACTACCCTAGAGTGCTGATGTGAGAAATATAATAATATAAGCAAATCACTTACAATAGTACCTGGCACTTTGTACTCAGTGCATGTTAGTTATTTAAATTTGTATTAGGGAGATGAGTTCAAGCTCAAAAGAACAATCTGGACCAGGGGGCAAAAACTATGGTTTGCAGGCCAAATTGAACCCACCACCTGTTTTCGGAGTTTTATTGGAACATAGCCACAATCATTTATTTACATGTTGTTTATGGCTGATTTCACTTTACACGATCACAGTTGCAGCAAAAACAGAATAGACCACAAAGCCTAAAACATTTACTACCTGGCCCTTGTAGAAAACATTTGCCAACCCCTGACGTGAACTATCAAGAAGAATGAAGATTATGAGTCCTGGGAAGTACTCAGGAAAACAATAATCCTCTTGGCACAGAGTTGCCATATTTAGGAAAAATAGTTGGCGGAATATTTTATCAACAAAGGTTTAAAGTGGAGGAGGAAAGATAACTTACTATACCAAACCGTGCAAAATTCTAATTTTGTAAGTAAAATTGACGGGATAAAAGGAGGGAAAACTGATGTCACCTGAGGCTTTAGAAGTACTTTGGTGGTACTCGTAGTACCACCCCTGCCATTTCTCAACGTTTTCCCCTGGATAATGCAGCCTAGTTCAGAAAGTTGCCATGTGAGAAGCAGTATACGAAGTCTGTGTTATTCCTCTTTCATAACCAGCTGACCACCATTTCGTACAACTTGTTTCTCCGTAAGTCCTCTGGCGTTCACCCACTTTCATCTTAATAGTCAGTTCTAATCTAGGTCGCAGAATTTGAAACTGCTTAACTTAATACAGTCCTAACTTCCCTGTCTTTCATTTCTTTCTCCTTTAAAACCCCACTGTAAAAAGTTTCTTCTTTATCTTTCTCACTGACAACTTTGTCAGAAATGTCACCAAAAAAATTATTAGTCCTTGATTTATTATTTTCTAAATGTTTTTTTAAAACTCTTTTTAGAGCAGTTTTAGATTCACAGCAAAAATGAGAGGAAGTTACAAAGATTTCCCACATGCCCTCTGGTCCCACACATGCACAGCCTCCCCATTATAAACATCTCCCACCAGAGGGGTACATTTGTTACAATTGATGAACCTATATGAACACTATGTAATAACCCCAAATCCATAAATTAGGGTTCACTCTTGGCTTTGTACATTCTATGGGTTTGGACAAATGTATAATAATATGTGTCCATCATTATAGTATCATACAGAATAGTTTCACTGCCCTAAAAATCCTCTGAGCTCCACTTATTTTTTATGTTTGATTTTAAAGTTCTATATGTTTTCAATTTTAACCAAGTTTCTTAGCTTTTATCTCTTTTCTTCCTCTGTGCACTCCCCACACTTCTTTCTTTTCCGCTTCCTTCCTACTGATGGATAAATGTGATCTGACAGTGCTTTTCTAACTTGAATATGCATGAGTCACCTGGGAAACTTGTTAAACTGCAAATTCTGATTTCAGTATGACTGAGATCACGCTGAATAGGCAGCCCTAAATCCTCATTTCTTAAAAGCTTCCAGGTGGTGCGTGGGCCGCCAAAGGACATTTGGCAAGGTGTGGAGACATTTTTGATTGTTACAACTGGGGTAGTGCCAGTAGGTAGAGGCCAGGACTGTGGCTAAATGTGCCTTACCATGCACAGACAGTTCCTTATAATAAAGAAGGATCTAGCTCCAAATGTGTCAAGGCTGGGAACCATGCTTCCAGAATGTTCTGGAACATTATAGTACCCAGTGGGAGTCTCCTATAACTCTAACAGTATTATTTTTTTTCCTAAGAAAAAGCTTTTTAGGTGACTCCCAGTCTTTTCCCTCTTCTTAGCCAGTTTCTGTGACTGAAAGGATTCTTGATATTATCATATCGGAAATAATTTTTTTCTTTCAAAATTCCACCAGCTCTCAGATCATAGCCTCTTCCAATTTATTAAATGAAACTTATGAATGGAATTTTCCGTGATATTAATATGATTTTGAAGCCCCATAATCCTGGAAAAGGATAAAAAATTAACGCACCAAGTTCATAGCCTTGAAATACGTGATCTTATATGACTTTTGTATTATCTGTGTTTAGGCTAGTTCATTATGGGGTCTTCGAAAACTGAAACGATTCTCAAAATGACAATAGGTGTTTTACTCTGTGTATATTTCCAGCGAATCTTCAAATTGTATCAATCAAATAGTCTATGGTATAAAAGAAATGAACCTTAAAAGGAGCCTTTTAAAAGGAGACTTCCCTGTGATTAGATGAGGAAGATGGGAACTATCTTGAGTGTCCGTCACTCTGATTATAGGAAGCTGTGTTTTCCATGGTTGGAGAGATTCAGGAATTTGATAGCTCTAACTTGATTTCCCTCTCCAGTGATGTAGCTTGCACAACAGAATTGTTACCTGTGAAAAAATATGATTTTACTAGAAGCATGATTAAATGAACGTAAAGTGAGGCCTGAATATTTTTATTTAAACTATGGTCACAATTCTAAGTTTTTGAAAGTCTGCTTTTCCTCATTTTCTCAGTCTGTCAGGCATCTTTGGCTGACTCATAGCCCCACATTGGGCTGCCTACCAGGCACTGACTACCTGGCCTGCTAGCACCTGGGGTACAGCCCCGTGATTCACTCTGCCCAGTTTCTTCTTGACTTTCTTCCAAAAGAAAATAATACGACCACATTTTTAGATAGCACTTGGTCTAGTCTCTGAGGATATTTTCTCATTGAAACGTACGTTACTCACCACCTTATAGAATTCATAAACTGGAAAGTGTTATATAAGGTGATCAAATCAGGCAGAATGATTGTCTTAAATGTATTATCTCCCTCCCCCTCAACTCTTCCTCTTCTTTACTAAACTTAGTAACTGACACCACCATCCCCTGAATCACCTGGTGCCCAGAAGCGAGGTCTTCCTGTACTTCTCCCTTCCTCTCCCCTCCTGCATGCAGTCCGTCACCAAGTCCTGTCATATGCATCTCTTAGTCTAGGTCCTCATGCCTTCTGTCCTATTTTTCAACAAGAGTCTTTTAACCTGGACTGCCTCTAGTCTTGTCCTTTTCCAATTCATCCCCCATGCTGTTGCCAAATATTCTTTTAAGGTAAAAATCACAAACCTTACCAACTAAAAGCCTTTGCTGAAAATACAATTTCCAAATTCCCGAATGTAACAGCTTTAGGGGAATTTTTGGTTTTAATCCTCCTGGTGGTCTCCGAATTTTATATATATATATTTATGTATATGAGAGTTTCTATATACCCCCCCCACAAACACAAAAGCCGCCCACACTAGCAACACCCTCCATCAGAGTAGTACATTTGTTAGAATCAATGAACGTACATTGACAGATCACTATCGATCAAAATCCATGGTCTACATTAGGGTTCACTCTTAGAGTCAGACATTCTATACGTTTGGACAAATGTATAATGACATGTATCCACCATTATAGTAGCATACAGAAATGTTACACTGCTCTAAAAATCCCCTGTACTTCACTTGCTTATCCCTCCCTTCCCCCAGGCCCCTGGCAACAATGGATTTTTTTAGGGTCTCCATAATTTTGCCTTCTCCAGAATGTCACATAATTGGAATCATACAGTACACAGCCTTTTCAGAATGACTTCTTTGACTTAGCAATATGCATTTAAGGTTTCTCCATGTTTTGTCGTACCTTGGTAGCTCATTTCTTTTTAGTGCTGAGTAATATTCCATTGTCTGGATGTACCGCAGTTTGTTTACCCATTTACCTACAGAAGACATCTTGGTTTCTTCCAAGTTTTGGCAATTATGAATAAAGCTGCTATAAACATTAATGTGCAGGTTTCTGTGTGGACATAAGTTTTTAACTAATTTGGTTGTAAAAATTAAGGCTTGTGATTGCTGGATCATATGGTAAGAGTATATTTTGTTTTATAAGAAACCGCCAAACTGTCTTCCAAAGTGGCTGTACTATTTTTGCATCCCTACCAGCAATTAATGAGAGTTACTATTATTCCACATTCTTGCCATCATTTGGTGTTGTCGGCATTTTGGATTTTCACCATTCTAATAAGTGTGTAGTGGTATCTCATTATTTTAATTTGTAATTCTCCAATGATATATGAAGTTGAGCGTCTTTTCATATGCTTATTTACCATCTGTATAGTATCTTTAGTGAGGTGTTTATTTAGATCTTTGCCCATTTTTAAAATTGGGTTGGCCATATTTTTATTGTTCAGCTTTAAGTGTTCTTTGAACATTTTGGGTAATCATCCTTTATCAAATATATCTTTTGTAAATATTTTTTCCCAATCTATGGCTTGTCTTCTCATTCTCCTTATATATATGTTTTCATGTGAGAGTAAATAAAGGGTCAGAATCCTAAGACAGGATTGGAAAACATTAGAAACGTTTTTTCATTAAAGACCTTTTATTTTTACTCAAAATAATCTTAAGTAACCAACACCTGTTTCCTGCACTCATTCTTCAAATTTCTGATTGCAAGGTTTCTCTCCTTCACTGATGAACTCATTCAAAAATGTGAGCAGAGATTTTTGACCCCTTGTAACCCTAATCTATGAGAGGCAAACAAAAAAGAGGTATACCCAAGGTCAAGTACTGTGGTCGTCACTGAGCTACTATTTCTTTCCTTGGAGTGACTGCAAGAGAATTGACAGTGATGACATTCAATTACAACTTGAACTTTATAATTTGGCACATTAAGAGTCAAGTTCCTTCTAATCTCTTACAGTGATATTAACACAATAGCATGAAAATACTAATGTTTCTCATGTCATAACATAAAGATATAAAGATGGCAGGACACCCCATTCTTTGTTCCATTCCCTTGTAATTAACACAAATCATCTCATGGAAATGAAATGACCTACTTCGATGTACCTTGTTTTATATGTGATAGCTTAACATGTTAGATATTCTCAGATATAGATAAATGGCCAAGAACTCCCAACCACACTTCCCTGGGATTGTGCAAAGTTTCCTGTCACAATGGCTTATGAGACCCTCAAAGAACTGGGCTCTACTTCTCTCCAGTTTCTTTTCTCACTGTGGCCACTTCTCATCTTGGATTCAGCCATTCTGAATTATTTGTTGTCCCACTAATACTCTAGGTTGTTTTATAGCTCCATATCCTTTGCTCATGCCATTCAACTCCTGTCCCCATACCCTTTCCTCCATTTGTCTATCTAACCCACTATTCATCTTTTAAGACCCAGTTTTAACACTGTGTATCTTATGAAGATTTTTCTAACCACCTCCTTTTCCCAGATCTCTAGGAATTGGTCCATCCATCCTTTGTATAGAATGGTAGATCTCTCTCTCTCTCTCTCTCTCTCTCTCTCTCTCTCTCTCTCTCTCTCTCCCTCCCTCCCTCCCTCCCTCCCTCCCTCCCTCCCTCTCTTTCACACACTTATAACATGTATACTACTTCATTGCAATTATTCATTTATATGTCTGTTTCCCCTGCTAATCTGTAAAATCCTTTAGGTCACATACTATGTATGTTTTATTTCTTTATCCCTGAATCTAGTACAGTGACTGCCACATAGTAGGTTTTTAATAAATATTGTAAAATGAATTTTATAAGTACCAAATGTTTAGTTGTTTCTCTTAACTTGCCAGCAGAAAAAAAATTATTATACAGTCATAGAACATGCTGGGAGTATACCTACCAGTGAATAGAACAACACAATGAATTTTTCTTTTTCAATTTAGAGAAATTCAAAATACAAACTCTTTTCCAGTCTGGTTAAAATTTTGAGCATCATAAGTTAGGGTGGAGGTACTAGGAAGAATACTGTATTAGATCTGTCTTCCAAATTGTTTTTTGTTTGAGATTATTTATGTTTTAAACTTACATAAAAGTTACAAAAACAGAACAAAAAATTCTTGTATACTCTCATCTAGATCCCCTAAATTAACAGCTTTTTATAGCTAGATTTTTTAAAAACTGAGAGTAACTTGCAGACATGAGGCTTAAGAACGTCAAAACAAAAACAGAAACAAAACAAAAGACATTATCTTATATCACCATAGTACAATTATCAAAATCAGAAAATTAATATTGATGCAATGTTATTATATAATCTACAGATTTAAATTTTGCCAATTGTCCCATTCATGTATTTTTTTTAATATTTTGTATTTTTATTAAGTTTATTGCTTAATAACATTATATAAATTTCAGGTGTACAAATTTATAATGCAACATCTGTGTACTTGATTGTGTGTTTACCATCCAGTCTAGTTTCCTTCCGTCTCATTAATGTATTTTTCTAGCAAAAAAAAAAAAGAATCATTTCTGTTCCAGGATCCAATCCAGATCAGACATTGTTTATAGTTGTCATGTCTCATTTGTCTCTTTTAAAATGAAACGGTTCCGTGATTTTTTCTTTTTCTTTCTTTCATGATCTTGACATTTTCAAGCATACAGGCCAATTCACAGCAAGTCCATTGCTCTATTTGACTCCTCTGATATTTCCTCCTGATTAGATTCAGGTTATGCATTTTTGCTAGGAATATTACAGAGTGATGCTGTGTCTGTCTCAGTGCATTAGACTAGCAAGCATTACTGGTGATGCTAACTGTAAATATTTTATTAAGGTTGGTGCGTGCCAAGCACCCTGAGAGGTAGGTGCTGTTATGATTCTCATTGTAAATGGGATGCTTAAAAGCATCACTGCTTCTTATGGAGACAGGATTGCATTGTCCTTCAGCCACATCAGGCCCACCTGAGGCTGTGGCTGGATTGGGCTGAGTCTCCAGGCCTGATGATGGTCTCAGAAATCCCCTTCGAGTGTGCACCCAGGGCCAGTGGAGGGGCAGATGCCTTCACGATCTGCATGGGGCCCTATGGCTTGAACCCATACCCAGAGCTACAGGGAATGAGGAGACTGGACCCCAAGCCCAGCTGCAAATTCTGCTGCAAATTCCCTGTGTGCCTTCGGGCAGGTCATTCTCTGGGCCTCAGTTTTCTCATCTGTATCATGGAGCTGTTGATGGCCTCCATGACCCCTCCAGCCCTTAAAAGCTTCAGTTTCTCATAAGTTATGTCAGCACATCCAGTAAAAATATATTGCAAACCGCAGATGTAATTTAAAATTACAGATGTAATTTAAATTTTTCTGATAGCCACATTGAAAAAAGTAAAAAGAAATGTGAAATTGATTTACATAATTATTTAACCCAATTTATCAACAATATTATCATTTCAAAATGTATTCAAAATAAAACTATTACTGAAATACTTTATATTCCCTTTTCAAATTAATCATTCCATGTGTGTTTTATATGTAGAGCACATCTCGGCTCAGATTGGCACATGTGGCAAGTGGCTGCCATATTGGACAGTGAGGATTAAGCAAGCGTGCAAAGGAATTGTGGCAGAAATTCTCAAAGGCCCACATTTGGCTTTAGCCCCCTCCCCAAATTAGCCCATGGCTGGGGCCAATCCCCTGCAGGCCTCCCACTGTCCTGCTTCCTGCTCACCTGGGTTCTTCTCACCCTGGGGACACTGAGAGTGAGAAGGCGACTCCCTAGGAATTAGACCATTATAAAGTGCTGTTTTTCTCTATGTAATTAATGTGTCATATGAGGATGAGGGTATATGTAAGGTTAAACAAAAGAGAGAGAGCAAGTTTTCCTAAGTGCTTTAATGGAAATTTTTTTAGCTCTATGTGACCTTCCCAGAGATTACATATAAAAGCTAGAAGACTGTTTAAAATGGTAGTCTTCTGACATCTTTAGTGCTTTAGCTGCAAAATTATTTATGAAAAAAACATGTAGCTCTGAGTTCCATAGAGCTGAATATTAATACTGCTAGTAAATGAGAGTTCTGCATTCAACAGCTCCTCAGGGGGACGAAGCTTGAAGAGCAGCAGAACTGTTGTGCTCTATGCATGATGCTTTATGCATTTGGCTCACTGTTGGATCACTCTTCAAAAACCCTCTGACAGGAGGATAATATCCTATGCTATTAGTCATATTTCACAAGCAAAAGAACAGGTTTATGTTTGTGTTAAAGCGACGAGTCCTAACTTCCAGTCTCTTCGTTCAACTCACGTATTCTTTAAGAGAGAGCTGTGCTGAAATTGTACAGATGATTTCATGCATGTTTACTTTTTTTCTGGAGTTATAAGTCTAGCCCAATCAACAGAATGTTTTAAAACTATTCGTTCAAATGGCTTTATGTCATAGTAAAGGAGTCATGCAGGTTTTTTTATGCTTAATTGTTCATTTTTTCACTTTATTGAGGTATAGTTGACAAATGAAATTGTATATATTTAAGGTGTACAACATGATGTTTCGATATATAGTCGGTCCTCTATATCTGAGGGTTCTATGTTTGCGGATTCAACCAACCATGGATCAAAAATATTTTTTAAATATGTTATGTTGTTGTTGACCTGTACTATGTAGTTAGGCCTATGATAATTGTGTCTGTACTGAACATATACAGATTTTTTTCTTATCTTTACTCCTTAACCAATACAGTATAGCATTTATTTACATAGCATATATATTGTATTAGGTATGATAAGTAATCTAGAGATGATATAAAGTATACAGGAGGATGTATATAGATTATATGCAAATTAAATGAACATCCTTGAATTTGGGTATGTTCAGAGGAGGGGGTCCTAGAACCAATCCCCCACAGATACCAAGGGATGACTGTACATATACACCGTGAAATGATTACCACAATCAAACTAATTAACATATCTATCATCTCACATAGTTACCATTTTTTTGTGTATAGTGAGAACATTGAAGACTTAACTATCTTAGCAAATTTCAACTACTCTATTATATAGTTACCACGCCACCGTGTTTCCCCAAAAATAAGACCTAGCTGGACAATCAGCTCTAATGCATCTTTTGGAGCAAAAATTAATATAAGACTCGGTATTATATTATATTACATTATATTATATTATATTAGACTGGGTCTTATATTAAAATAAGACTGGGTCTTATATTAATTTTTGCTCCAAAAGACATATTAGAGCTGATTGTCCAGCTTGGTCTTATTTTCGGGAAAACACAGTTTATATTAGATCTTTGGAACTTATTTATCTTGCATAACTGAAACTTTGTACCCTTTGACCAACATCTCCCTGTTTCCCCCACCCGTACTCCCAGCAACCACCACTCTCCTCTCTGCTTCTGTGAGTTTGACTTTTTCAGATTCTACATATAGGGGAAATCACACAGTATTTGTTTTCCTGTGTCTGGCTTATTTCACTTAGCATATGTCCTCCAGGTTCATCCATGTTGTCATAAATGACAAGATTTCCTTATTTTTAAAGGCTAAATAATATTATATTGTATGTGTATATACTATATTTTCTTTATCCATTCACCTGTTAGTGGGCAATTAAGTTGCCCACTAACAGGACTTTATTCCATATTTTGGCTATTCTGAATAATGCTGCAATGAACATGGGGGTGCAGATATCTCTTTGAGATACTGATTTCATTTCCTTTAGATATATACCCAGAAGTGAGTTTGCTGGATCATGTGGAAGTTCTATTTCTAATCTTCTGAGGAGCGTCTGTACTTCCCACTAAAGGTATACAAGTGTTCCCTTTTCTGCATATTCTCTCCAACACTTATATTTTGTCTATTTGATAATAGCCATTCTAACGCAGTGAGGTGATATTTCCTGGTTTGATTTGCATTTCCCTGATGATTAGTGATGCTGAACATTTTTTCATAATACCTATTGGCCATTTGTATGTCTTCTTTTGAGTGATGTCTGTTCAGACCCTTTGCCCATTTTAAAATCAGGTTACTTGTTTTCTTGCTACTGAGTTATTTGAGTTCCTTATATATTTTGGATATGAATTCCTTATCAGATGTATACCGTGTTTCCCCGAAAATAAGACCTAACCGGAAAATAAGCACTAGCATGATTTTTCAGGATATTCATAATATAAAATAAGCCCTAATGTGTTTTTTGGAGCAAATATTAATATAAGACCAGGTCTTTTTTTGGGGAAAATACGGTAGGGCTTATTTTATATTACGAGCATCCTGAAAAATCATGCTAAGGTTTATTTTCCGATTAGGTCTTATTTTGTGGGAAACACGGTAGTTTGCAACATATTTTCTTATTATGTAGATTGTCTCTTCATTTTGTTGATTGTTCCCATTGCTGTGCAAAAGCTTTTCAGTTTTTTTTTTTTTTTTTTTAAGATTTTATTGGGGAAGGGGAACAGGACTTTATTGGGGAACAGTGTGTACTTCCAGGACTTTTTTCCAAGTCAAGTTGTTGTCCTTTCAATCTTAGTTGTGGAGGGTGCAGCTCAGCTCCAGGTCCAGTTGCAGTTGCTAGTTGCAGGGGGCACAGCCCACCATGCCTTGCAGAAGTCGAACTGGCAACCGGCAACCTTGTGTTTGAGAGGACACTCTCCAACCAACTGAGCTATCTGGGAGCTCAGTGGCAGCTCAGCTCAGCTTAGCTCAGCCTAAGGTGCCATGTTCAATCTTTAGTTGCAAGGGGCGCTGCCCACCATCCCTTGCGGGACTTGAGGAATCGAATTGGCAACCTTGTGGTTGAGAACCCACTGGCCCATGTGGGAATTGAACCAGTAGCCTTCGGAGTTAGGAGCATTGAGTTCCAACCACCTGAGACACCGGGCCGGCGTAAAGGTTTTAGTTTGATACAATCTCTTTGTGTGTTTTTGTTTTGGGTGTATGTGCTTTTCAGGGTCATATCCAAAAAAATCATTGCCCAGATTATTTCAAGAAAATGTTTTCCTATGTTTTCTTCTAGTAGTTTCACAATTTTAGGTTTTACATTTAAATCTTTAGTCCATTTTAAGTCAATTTTTGTGGTGTGAGATAAGGTCCAATTTCATTCTTCTGTATGTGGATATCTAGTTTTCCCAACACCATTTATTGAAGATATTGTCCTTTCCCCATAAGGGTGTGTTCTTGGCACCCTTATGAAAGATGGATTGACTATAAATGCATTGATTTGGTTAAGGTCTCTCTATTCTCTTCCATTGGTCTATGTGTCTGTTTTTATGCCAGTACCATATGTATTAATATAGCTTTGCTATATAGTTTGAAATCAGGATATGAGATGTCTTCAGCTCTGTTCTCATTGCTCAAGACTGCTTAGGCTGTTTGGGATCTTTTCTGGTTCTATATGAATTTTAAGGTTTTTCTATTTCTGTGAAAAATGCCATTAAAATTTTGAGAGGGATTGTATCGAATCTGTTGATCTCTTTCTATATTAAGGGCATTTTACCAATATCAATTCTTCTAATTCATGAACATGGCATATCTTCCCATTTATTTGCGTATTCTTCAAGTTCTTTCTTCAATGTCTTACAGTTTTCAGTGTACAGACCTTTTACCTCCTTAATTAAATTTATTTCTAAGTATTTTTTGATGCTATTGTAAATGGCATTGTTTTTTTAATTTCTTTTTTGAATAGTTTGTTGTTAGTGTATAGAAATGCAACTGACTTTTGTATATTTATTATGTATCCTGTAACTTTACTGAATTTGTTTATTACTTCTAACAGTTTTTTTTGTGGAGTCTTTAGGGTTTTCTATGTATAAGACATCATCTGCAAACAGAGACCATTTTACTTACTTCCTTTCCTATTTGCATGCCTTTATTTTTTTTCTTTCCTATTTGTTTTGCCTGCAACTTCCAGTCCACTGTTAAATAGAATTGGTATGAGTGGGCATACTTGTCTTGTTTCTGATTTGAGAAGAAAAGCTTTCAACTACTCACTATTGAGTACGATGTTAGCTGGACTTCTCATATATGGCCTTACTCTGTTGAAGTACATTCCTTCTATACCAAATTTGTTAAGAGTTTTTATCATAAAAGGGTGTTAAATTTTGTCAAATGCTTTTTCTTTATCTATTTAGATGATTATATGATTTTATCCTTCATTCTGTTAATTTGTTGTATCATATTTACTGATTTGCATATGTTGAGTCATCTTTGTATCCAAGGGATAAATCCCATTTAATCATGGTGTATGATCCTTTGTGCTGCTGAATTCAGTTTGCTGGTATCCTGTTGAAGATTTGTGCATCTATATTTATCAGGGATATTGGTCTGTAATTTTCTTTTCTTGTAGTGTCTTTGTCTGAATTTGGTATCAGGATAATGCTGGCCTCATAAAATAAGGTTGGAAGTGTTCTCTTCAATTTTTTGGAAGAGTTTGAGAAGGATTGGCGTTAATTGTTCTTTAAATATTTGTAGAATTCACCAGTGAAGCCATCAAGTCCTGGCTTTTCTTTGTTAGGGGTTTTTGATTACTGATTCAATCTTCTTACTTATTATTGGTCTATTTATATTTTTTATATGCTCATAATTCAGTTTCAGTATAGTGTATGTTTCTAGGGTTTATCCATTTCTTGTAGGTTATCTCATTGTTGGCATATAATTGTTTGTAATAGTTTCTTGTAATCCTTTGTATAATGTTTCTGTGGTATGAGTTGTAATGTCTCCTCCTTCATTATAATTTATTTGTTTGAGTCTTCTCTCTTGTTTCTTAGTCTAGCTAAAGGTTTGTCAATTTTATTTATCTTTTCAAAAAATCAGCTTCTAGTTTTGTTTATCTTTTCTATTGTTTTTCTAGTCTCTAATTTATTTCTGCTTTAATCTTTATTTCCTTCCTTCTGCTAACTTGGGGCTTAGTTTTTTCTTGTTTTCTGTTTCCTTGAGGTATAAAATTAGGTTGTTTATTTGAGATTTTCCTCTTTTCTTAATATAGGCATTTATTACTATAAACATCCCTTTTAAACCTACTTTTGCTGCATCCTGTAAGTTTTGGAATGTTGTGTTTCCTTTTTTGTTTGTCTCAACATACTTTTGATTTCTTTTTTGACCATTGTTTATTCAGGAGTTTGTTGTTTAATTTCAACATATTCGTGAATTTCTAATTTCCCTTCTGTTACTTATTTCTAGTTTCATACCATTGTGATCAGAAAAGATAGTTGGTATGGTTTCAATCTTCTTAAATTTGTTAAGACTTGTAGCATAGAATTAACATATAATCTATCCTGGAGAATGTTCCATGTGCGCTTGAAAAGAGTGTTCTTCAGCTGTTGGATGGCGTGTTACGTATATGTCAGTTGGGTCCATTTGGTGTATAGTGTTATTCAAATCCACTATAAAAGTTTCATATTAATTTTCTGCCTGGATGATCTATCCATTGATGAAAGTCGGGTATTGCAGTCCCCTACTATTATTGCATTGCTGTCTATTTCTCCATTCAGTTCTGTTAATATTTACTTCATATATTTAGGTGCTCTAATGTTGGGTGCATCCGCTTGATGAATTGACGTCTTTATTATTATAAAATGACCTTCTCTGTCTCTTGTGACAGTTTTTGACTTAAAGCTACCCTTCTGTCTTTTGTTTACCATTTGCATGGAATATCTTTTTCCATCCTTTTACTTTCAGTCTATGTATTAATATGTGCTTAAAACTAAAGTATATGCAGCATAAAGTTGTTGTTGTTTTTAAATCCATTCAGCCACTCTATGTCTCCCCCTTTTCACCCATGCCCCTAACACTCCTCCCATCTGGCAACCATCAAGATGTTCTCTGTATTTATGAGTTTGTTTGTTTGTTTATTGTTTTTAGATTCCACATATAAGTGAAATCATATGGTATTTGTCTTTCTCTGTATGACTTATTTCACTTAGCATAATACCCTCTGGGTCCATCCATGTTGTCACAAATGGCAAAATCTCACTCTTTTTTATGGCTGAATAATATTCCATTGAATATATGTACCACTTCTTTATCATTCATCTATCGATAGACAATAGGTTGCTTCCAATTTTTGGCTAATATAAATATAAATAATACTGCAATGAAGATAGGGATGTGTATGTCTTTCTGAATTACTGTTTTGGGTTTCTTCAGATAAATACCCAGAAGTAGAATGTTTGGGTTTTTCTTTATCCCTTGTTATAGCCTTTGTTTTAAAGTCTATTTTGTCAGGTGTATTTGTAGCTCTTTTTTTAAAAAATAATCTATCTGCATGAAATATATTTTTTTATCACGTGAGTTTTAGTCTGTGTGTGTCTTTTGATCTGAAATGAGGCTTTTGTAGGCAGCATATGTATGGGTCTTATCTATTAAGCCACCCTATGTCTTTTGATTGGAGCATTTAATTTACTTACATATAAAGTAATTATTAATAGGTATGTAGTTATTGCCATGTTATTATTCATATTTTTAATCTTTTTTTTCTTCTTAAAGAAGTCCCAGTAACACATCTTGTAATAGTGGTTTGATGGTGATGAACTCCTTTAGCTTTTTCTTGTCTGGGATAATTTTGTATTCTTTGCTAAATAGTGGTGTAAGATTTGCATTATAATTTTTTGTTTAGAAAGTATAACAAGTGTATAATTACTGTATTATGTTAACTAATATCAAAGGAATATGTATTTGTAAGTTTATTTTAATAACAGCTTTATTGAGATAAATTCACATACGTACAATTTACCCATTTAAAGTGTATAATTCAATGGTTTTTAGTATATTCACAGAGTAATCACCAAGATCAATTTTAGAACATTTTCATCACTCCAAGAAGAAATCACAAACCTATTAGTAGTTACTCTTCATTTTCCCAATCTCACCCCACCTCCAGACCTAGGAAACCACTAATCTACTTTATGTCTCTACACATTTGCCTATTCTGGATATTTCCTATAAATGGTATCATACTATAAGTAGTCTTTTGTAACTTTCTTCTTTCATTTAGTATAATGTTTTCAAGGTTATCCCTGTTGTAGCATGTATCAGTATTTCATTCCTTTTTATTCAATTAATATACTAATATTCAATAATATTAATAATATTCAAATAATGTTCAATTATGTGGATACGCCACATCTATTTAACCATTCATCAGTTGATAGACATTTGGGTTGTTTCCAAGTTTGGGTGATTATGAGTAATGTTGTTGTGAACATTTGTGTTAAAATTTTTGAATACTTGTTCATATGTTTTTATTCAGCTTGGGTATATACCTAGTTGTAGAACTGGTCAGTCATATGGTGACTATATGTCTAACCTGTTGAGGAACTTCCTGATTGTTTCTGAAGCAGCTATACCCTTTAAAAAGCTCACCAGCAATGTATGAGGGTTTCAATTTTTCTACATCCTTGCCAGGACTTTTTATTATCTGTCTCTTTAGTTAAATAATACTTACCTTGGGTGTGATGTGGTATTTCCATGTGGTTTTGATTTGCATTTCCCTGATACCTAATGATGTTGAGCTTCTTTTTTAATGTGCTTATTGGCAATTTGTTTACTTTCTTTGGAGAAATACTTATTCAGATTCTTCGTACATTTAAAAAATTGGGTCCTTTTGTCTTTATATTATTGAATTGTTAAGTGTTTGTTATATATTCTGGGTATAAGTCCCGTATCAAATATCTGATTTGCAAATATTTTCTCTCATTCTGTGGGTTGTCTTTTCACTTTTTGATAGTGTGCTTTGGAGAACAAAAGTTCTTTTTCCCCCCTCTCTGGTTACTTGTGCTTTTGGTATCATAGCTAAGAAGCTATCACCTAATCCAAGTCTACAAAAATTTACACCTATGTTTTCTTCCAAGAGTTTTGTAGTTTTCACTCTTACATTTAGGTCTTAGAACAGTTTTTAGTGAAATTTTTATATGGTATGAAGTAGGAGTCCAACTTTATTCTTTTGTAAGTGAATGTACAGTTGTCCCAACACCATTTGTTAAAAAGACTATTCTTTACCTCCATTAAATTGCCTTGAGACCCTAGTTAAAAATTAATTGGCCGTACATGTGAGGGTTTATTTCTGGACTCTCAATTCTGTTTCATTATCTATACGTATATACATATACCAGCCTACACTGTCTTGATTACTGTACTTTTGTAGTAAGTTTTGAAATTAAAAAATGTGAGTCCTCCAACATTTTTTTTCCCCCCAAGACATTGTTTTGGCTACTTTGGGTCTTTTGAAAACCCTTATAAATTTTAGGATCAGCTTGTCATTTCTGCAAAGAAGCCAGCTGGATTTTTGGTAAGGAGATTGCCATCTTTATAATATAAAATCTTCTAATCCATGAACATAGGAGGACATTCCATTTATTTATCCCTTAAAAATTTTTTCACAATGATTTGTAGTTCTCAGAGTCTGACTTTTATATTTTTTTGTTAAATTTATCCCTATTTTATTCTTTTTGATGCTATTACACATAAAATTGTTTTCTTAATTTTATTTTCAGTTTGTTCTAAAACTGTATTGCCATGAAAATAGAATTGATTTTTTAATATGGATTTTGTATCCTGCAGTCTTGCAGAGCTTGTTTATTAGTTTTGTTTGTTTGTTTGTTTGTTATTAGATTCCTTAGGATTTTCTATATGCAAGATCATAATATCTGCAAATGGAGAGTTTTACTTCTTCATTTCCAATCTAGTTGACTTTTTTTTATTACCTAATTGCCCTTGCTGCACCTCCAGCACAGTGTTGAATAGAAGTGACACGAGTAGACATCCTTGTCTTGTTCCTGATCTTAGGAGGAACACATTCCATTTTTCACCATTAAGTATTATGTTAACTATGGAGTTTTTTTGTAGGTTCTATAAATGATCTTTTAAAGAATTTATAATTCATCTTTTACATAGTTGTGTTGCCTAAATAGTATAGTAGAATTTGATAAAACTGAGGTAAACATTCAACAAGGAATAGAGTTACATCTTCTTGACTCATCTACAACCACTGGCCATCTTCATCTTTGTGCTTGCCCTGTACCGAGAAAACTGACCCAGCATTGAACCCTGCTGTCTCAAGAGCCATATTTGGTAGGTATTGTGGTGATCATCTTTCTTTTTCCCCATCCTCCAACCCCATTTATTGGACTGGAATAACCATCGGACCCAAGAACAACTAATTCTTATGCAAGACAGTAATCTACATCCTCTAAGGTCAGATCAAAGAGATTAATTTGACTAAATGAATTTTCTTTCTTATGAATTGGACCTAAGGAACAAAGAAATAATTTATCAGTTACTGGTGGAAGCTTTAGCTTAAAATTTATGAGACAGAAGCAGAGCATGGCGGGCCATAATGGACCACGTGGGGAAGTAGAAATTATAAACAGGCAGAAACAGTTATTAAAGCAGGATAGAAAGAAGTAGATATATAGAATAGAACTGAGTAACACTAACAACAGAGTAGTAGAGGAAAGATTCTTGTACTCCTGCATCTGAGATTTCTGGAATGAGCTTAAATCCAAAACCAATTTACAGCTCTAGTTCTTGAACTTCCATGAAATCCGTCTCCTCATTCCTCCACATGAGCTAATTGTAAATGGTCTTTATTGCTTGTAAGTAAGTGAAATAACTAAAAACACTCAGCACAAACTTGTTACATTTGACAATTTTTTTTCTCAAGTGTCCTGAACTCTAAAAAGAGAGACGTAGGAAAAGAGAATGGAAATTATTTGGGGTCTAGTAAAGGATGACACCTATATGTTTCTTAATGTCGTTGCTATTAGTTAAAAATGTGACTAGTAATGACTAAATAATTCCTATTTAGGAGAAATATGTGATAAAATGGTGATGATATTGTTAAAATGACAATATTGTGCTTGATAAATTCTTCAAGGATAAGGTATTTGGGAAGAAACCTTGTTAATGGGGAACATACCCTAAGAATTTAAAATGGTATGGTGACAATACCAATTATAGATGATATAAACGGCAAGACCTGTGTCTTGGCAACTGGCAAATGATTTCAGATAACGAATAAAGTAATTGTGAAGATAAAGTAAATAAAATGATTGGGATTAATTAGAGTTGGGCTTTACACAATAATGATTGCTCTTTAGTCTTTGTGAACAATTGAGGTAGAGGCTACTATTTTTCCCAGCTGAATTTGATTAAGCCTGCTCAGCTGCCAAATGAAGTTCAAGATTTTGTTCATGGCAAATAGGTAAAGCTAATGATGGGTAGACTTATTATGTAACTGATATTGGGGGCAATTTTTGATGTCAGAGGAGAATATGTGAAGTTAATAGAATACCTTGGTATTTAATTGAGAAACAGATAAAACCTAAGTCCATGGGGAGAGTCAGAATTATGGTGATTGAGGTGTGTGGCTTACATTAATTTATTGGACAGTAATCATGTCTTGTTAATTATAGCAAATATACGAAAATGTGATGCTGCTTTTGTTGATTTTGGATGGTGATTTTGGGTAAGGTATTAATTTCTAGGCTTACTCAAGCTAATGTTCATGGAGAGCCAAATACAGGATCTGGAAGTAGAGTAAATAAAACAATTATCACACAGGTGAACTTTAGTATAGAAATGATATGGTATAAACCAACATTTAAGAGTGTGGATTCAACAGTTTAATTAATTGACTTCACTTAAATGTAGTGGAATATGAGAGCATGGAAGTTTTGCATTTTCTTATCCAGATTTGAGTCTTAAAATTTATTCTTTCAAAGTAACTCTTATCACTCATATTTATGATTGCATATTGTACTAATCAGGGTCCTCCAGAGAAACAGAGCCAATGGGATATCCCATTGGCTCTGTTTCTCTGGAGGACCCTGATTTTCTTTCTATATGTATATATTTATACATATATATATATATATATACACACACATACATATAGAGATATAAATATATAGACATAGATATAGATATAGATATAGATATAGATATAGATATAGATATAGATATAGATATAGATATAGATATAGATATAGATATAGATATAGATAAGAGGAGATTTATTGTAGAAATTGACTCAAGTGAATATGGAGGCCAAGGTAGTTCCATGATCTGTGGTCTAAATGCTGGGGAACCAGGAAAGCTGGTGATATGATTCAGTCTGAGTCTGCAAGCCTGAGAACCAGGAGCACTGATGTCCTAGCTCAAGCAAAGAGAGCAAATTTCTCTTCCTCCACCTTTGGTTTCTATTCAGGTCCTCGCTGGATTGGGTGATTCCCATCCACCTTGGTGATGGGCATATTCTCTGCTCCTGATTTGTTACCTATTCAAATGTTTATCACCCTAAGGAAATCCTCTTACAGATACACCCAGAAACAATGTGTTACCAGTTACCTGGGCATCTGTTAGCCCAGTCAAGTTGACACATACAGTCAACTGTCACACATATGTATTAAAAGGCAGTTTGAGATATATTACAAATGCTTGATTTGTTTAAGGTGGAGAAAGTTTGTTCACAAGTGGCTATTTGGGTATGCAACAAGTTGAGATTTGATTAAACTCATGGAATTATAGTGTATGTCTTTATATGGTTTATTATTGGTAATTGTGATAGAGTTTGATATAAAATGCTCTTGAAAAAATCTTTAGTATATTTATTGAAAATTGTACTGCCATATTCTACTAATGAAACATTTCAGGTGGATATGAAGAATTTTCTATATAACCTGAAATAAATTTACTTATAGTTCTGATGTGATTATGGTTGCTTAAGTAGGGATGCAGATAAATCCTATCATTATCAGAGATTGAGCAGGAATATTATATTCCTTAGTTAAGTTTGATCTGATGAGAATAAGGAGAGAGGAGAATTATAGTGAATGTTATTCAATAGGAAATTGGTGACCTGTTAGGCAAGATCCAATCAGGTGCTTTGTAGCTTCGTAAACTTATCCTGATGAGAGAATAAACTGACAGATTAGATGTAGTGAACATGAATAGGAGCCTCCAATTTTTATTTATAATTGTCTCAAATTTGCGTAGATGCATCAGGACAAGAGTTCAAAGTCAGACCCAAGTGAGAGGTTAGGAGCTTTAAAATTGATGATATGGGAAGCTGTAAAATTATGAAAAAAGAACCATGGTGTTCTTCCTTTGTTAATGCTACGTATCCACACAACTCCTCGTAATGATACAATAATACCTTTCTATTCTTATCAAACATCCTGCCATTTTCCAATATTCTTTAAGGAAAAATGAAGCAATTTGGGAAGCAACAGTTGTGTTACATAGGAGGTAACACTGGAACTTCCAAACCACAAGTGTCATTGTGAAAAGCAATAATTTTGAATACTAGCACTCTTTAGTTCTCCAAAAGCTTTGTGCAAATATTTGCAATAATGGATTAAAACATGAATACAATGGTAGTAAACTCTAAAGGTTCTAAAACCACACTTCTTTGAAGCATTAACTGAACCAAATATTTATATTTTGGAAGAATTAGTTGGTTGAGACAAGAATTAGTTTCCTTTTAAAGAAAATAAGCAATTTAGTTACATTCTATCAACATTTATGAGTGCCTTTTATGTGAAAATAATCACTGTGGTAAGAGCTGTAGCACAGCCATTTTTCAACTACTTCTTTTTCTAAAACCTCCCATCAGCTCAGCCACAAGTCCTATAAATTCTACCTCTTTATCTTAGCCTTGACTTAGAACCTTGCTTGCACTCAGTTCCCAACGTCATTACTGATTTTGCTTGCTCATCCTTCTACAATATACCCTCCATCCTGCCACCACAGGTATCTGTCTAAAATACCGGTTAGGTCACATTGTCTGCCTGCCTAAATTTCTTCAATGGTGCCCTACAGCCTTCAGAATTAATTTCAAACTCCTCTTCGAGGCATAAGCCCTTCTTATTCTTATCTTGGTTTCTCCAGCCTTGGTTTTCACCACATGTTCTTATGTACCTTATGTTCACACATTGGAAACTACTTGCAGTTTTGCAAAATGACCTTGCATATCTTCCTTCCCTCTATGTAATCTTTCCAGGTTCGTTTCATCTGGGAAGCACCCACTTTTTCTTTCCCATCCCCTCATTAGCCTTTGCTCCTTTCTCTTTCTTTCCCCGGTGTGAGTTATCACATCTTCTCTGGGCAACCACAGCTCCCACTCATACAGCTATCATAATACTTTCCATATGGACTTGTAATTGGTTTAACTGTTTGTAGTCATCACTGGACCAGAAATTACTTAAAGACAAGAGGTATTTCTGTCCTTTCTATTTCCTTTGTAGTTGGCACAGTGTCTGGCTTGTATCATGGACTCTTAAGTGGTCATAAGTGAAGTTAAATCTACCTCCTAAGTATTTCTCATATATGTCCCCTCTTCTCCATCTCTTCTGCCATTGTCTTAATTCAGGTCCTCATTGCTCACCTGGATTCCTAAAACAACCTTTGTCATCACTGTTTTTAGTTCTACCCAGTGACAATTCATTCTTTATTCTCCCACTACTAGCACAATTTTTTGAATAGGTAGATCTGGTCATTTCATTGAATCACTTATAATTATCTATGCCTCCTCATTATATTAAGAAACAGTCTGAAAAACCAAACTCATGGAAATAGAGTGGAGTAGTGATTACCAGGGGCTGAAGCTGGGGGGAAATAGGGAGATACTGGTCAAAGAGTACAAGCTTTCCATTAGAAGTTGAATAGTTCTGGGGATCTAATGCACAGCTTGTGATTACAGATAACAATAGTGTACTATGTAGTTGAAAGTTGCTAAGAGAGTAAATCTTAAATGTCCTCACCACAAAAAAAAGAATGCTAATTATTTGGGGTAATGGAGGTGTTAGCTAAAAACTACGGTGGCAATCAATTTGCAATATATGAGTGTATCAAAACTAACATGTACACCTTAAAGTTACACAATGTTATATGTCAGTTATATCTCAGTAAAGTTAGGGGAAAAAAGAACAAAGTCCAACCCTTTAGCAAAGCACCCAAACACTTTCAGGATAGGGATATTGTCTCCCTTTCTATTCTCATCATCTGCCATGTCAGACTCAGCACAGCCACATGCTGTGCTCTGAAAAGCCTTGTTCTCTAGCCTCCCTCCTTTGCACGCCTGATTTGTTCTGCTACTGCTCTCTTCCCCCTACCCGACTACTACTAACTCCTAATCATCGTTTAAGAGACCCATCCTCTCATGAGCACTTGCTACCATACCCAATCCACCCTTGTCCCCACACCCACTGTTGTAACGGTTTCTTTTCTAGTCTTTCTCCCGTACAATTATTTAAGGACAAAGATTTTGTCCTGTCATTTGTCCAATTCCTGATCAATAAATATTTGTTGAACAACTAAATGAAGGACATATTTGATACAATTAGAGATAGTAAGCTGGAATTTCATTGACTTCTTTGTTTCCAGTGATAATTGTTTTAAAAAACTTTTTGTTGGCCTAAGGACTCCTAATGGGTTTTAGGTTCTCAGTTAAACAACAGGTTCAGAACAGAAGTGTCATATTCATATTCATTCCCAGAAACATTTTTTGTATACTGGCTATGCTCCAGTTAATACACTATATTTGTAGAGTTGATTTTATTTTCCTTAGCTGCCCTGTCCTGAAATTACTCTTGTTAAACGTCCCCTGACCAGTTTGAATTTCCTTTGTTTAACACATTAGTAACCCTTTTCAATGTGGTATTTAACTACAAACCAAATTGCTATTCCACTCTTTCAGTTTAAGCACAAAAATAGTAGTGACATTACCGAAGGAATGACCTCTGGTTGCTGCCTTTGATCCCTCCTGTCAGTGTAATAGTAGATCAGTGACAATTACTGTGCTTTAGTTTCTAATTGTTGTGTTTCTACATAGTAATACCAGGAATATGTTGTTTTATGTCTTGATTTTGGTCACATAATTCCTTACCAAATTCAACCCGGAAGTTTTCTTTGCTAGGAGTTGTCAGTCTCTATTAGAAGATGATGCTTATCCAGAAGATCCATAATGATATATCAAAGTAAGTGATGGTTTTCTTTTTTTTAATGAAAATGGCTCTTTACTTTGGCTGATTTTTTGGTAATAAAGGGACAAGAAAATCTGAATTCTGGTTCAACTAAAATAAATGGTATTGATTTCCATCTTATTCAATATCATGGGCAAGTGTCTATATTTTTATTATGTTTCTAGTTATTTTTCTTATTCATTAGTATGAGACCTACATTTTTTTTTAACCTATATATCACATTGTGTGCTCACCACCCAGAGAGACCCACATTTTGGACATGGATCTACAAGCGATTTATCAAATTATCCAACTGCTTTATGGCTTCATAAAGTATTTATATAGTAATAAATATAGTATCTTTGACTCAGGAATACCATAAAAATAAATGGGTTTTAACTAGAGTGCTTGTTGTAGTTTCCTAGTGCTGCTGTAACAGGGTACCACAAACTGGGTGACTTAAACAGTAGAAATGTATCATCTCACAGTTCTGGAGGCTAGAAGTCAGAGATCAAAGTGTCGGTAGGTTTTGTTTCTTTTGAGGGAAGTGAAAGAAAATCTGTTCCATGTCTATCACCTAATTTCTAGTAGCCTTAAGCATTCCTTGGCTTGTAGATGGTATTTTCCCTGAGTCTGCATGTGGTCTTCCTTTTGTACATATCTCAGTGTCCAAATTTTCCCTTTTTATAAGGACACAGTCATATTGGATTAGGGTGCGTCCTAATGTCTTCATCTTAACTTGATCATATGCAAAGACCCTATTTCTGAATAAGGTCACATTCACAGGTCTGGGGGGTTAGGACATCAACATATATTTTAAGAATACATTTTAAAGACTATTATGATAAAACATAGAAATAATATATAAAATAGCACTTTATGTTTTCCAAGTTTTATGAGTGATAACTTCTAAATCCGAGTTATTTCAGCTCTTTGACTGTTTTCCGCAGTTCTAAACACAGGTCTTATCGTATGCGTGCTCAACAAGAATTTGTACAATGAGTGAAGGATACTTTCCTGAAACTGTGATCCACATCGTATACTCCTGGACTGCAAGTGAGATGGTTTGGAAAACTTCGGTAATGCTTTCAGGGAACCAACACATTCCTGGTTTGTGTTTAGTACCAAATCTCTCTTTAATAATAAAATTGAGCTTTGCGTGGACAAAATGGCAGCCCCCATGCTATGGGTGTTGACTTGCTTACCCACGGCTTTAGGATGTTTGTCTTGGCAGCCAGTCCATAGCTGTAGTTCCAGCGAGAACTAAAAAATGTTTCACATGCCTACACAGGAACCCAAATACAAATCAGAAAGGAGTTTATAGAAGATGCCTGGAAAGCAGGACCGGTCATTCCTCCAGAACGTTTGGGGCATCCCATACATCTGGCCTGTATAGCTGGTATCTTTGATGCTTATGTTCCTCCAGCCGGGGATGTTCGGGTGTCATCTCTTTCAAAGGAAAACTACCACGGAACACTGACGATTGAAGAAGAATGTGGAATCACAATTGTCAATATGGAAGATAAGACAATATGATGCTAATTTTAAACTAAAGGACCTCCATGAAAAAGCTAAGAATATCTTCGTTAAAGCTCACCTTTGCCTAAACAACTCAGACCATGACCAAATTCCTATCTTAGCAACTGAAAACTGTTTGCTGGCGTGGTCTGGGACATCAAATATCAGAATGTCCACTGGAACTTTGTAGAATCTTTAGAGCCACCCCAGTGGTTCAGGTTCGCTGTTCAAGTATGCAAGACCAAGGCAACATTTATGGGCAGGTTACAATCCACATGCACACCTGGCAGACTTTAGCCATCTAGGACCAGTCTGGCAGATTAATGTATGGGCAGGAAGATGTGTCCAAGGATGTCCTGGAGTACGTTGTCATTGAAAAGCACCTGACAAACCCCTATGGGAGCTGGAGAATGCACAGCAAGATTATCCCCCCACAGGCGCCCCCTAAGCAACCCATCTTTAAGACAGTGATGATCCCTGGCCCCCAGCTGAAGCCCTGGGAAGACTATGAAGAGCCACAAGGAGAGGCCCATAAGCCTCAGATAGCCTGATAGCACAAGTGACTTCTGGGATGAAGCATGGGTGATGAGGTGTCTGGGAGCTGTACACTCCTCCGTCTCCATCATGTAGTAGAAAGAACTACCTTTGTTCTCTCCTGACCTTCTTGGGTCTTCTCAGCAGTCTCATCCTCAACAACCACTGTTAATGTCTAGGGCCAGGTGGGTGGCTGCTATGCACAGCCATGGACCTACTTTTTTTTTTTTCTTCTAAAAATTATATCTAGCTTCTGGGTCTAGATGAAAGATAGTATGTTTCAGTGAACATCTGATTTCAATTTTTCTCACAGCAGGTACTGTTAGGAGCAAACTAGCAGAATTTTGTTTCTTATCACAGGGTAGGGATCAGAGTTTGAAATAAAACACTCTTGGGGAGTTGGATAAATTGTGCTGGGTTCTGTTCATTTCCCCTGATTTGGGCTAGAAGTAGACCAGCCTTCAAATGGCA
Organism: Rhinolophus sinicus; assembly: GCF_057876585.1. Classification (NCBI taxonomy): domain Eukaryota; kingdom Metazoa; phylum Chordata; class Mammalia; order Chiroptera; family Rhinolophidae; genus Rhinolophus; species Rhinolophus sinicus. Next base: position 169,989,961 of record NC_142501.1, read on the forward strand.
GAGATGGAAGACAGGCTTAATTGTGAGTGGTAGGACTTCCATGAAATCCAGACTTGGGAAAAATAATGAGTGTTTATAAAAGATGGTTTCATTTAAGAGGGTCTTTTCTCATACACTGACTCCTGAATCAGCATTTGTATTTCACAGAAGGATGTAAATACAAAGAAATCATTTATCCCTCAAAAAAATAATAAAATTGACATTCAAGAACATGCAATTAAAGTTTAAGGGTACCGTTCACAACCTTGACACAGTATTGTGACATTGTGCCACATGATTTGCTTAGTGCAGGAGTCTCCAAACTTTTTTTCAACGGTTTTCACCAAGGGCCATATGCGGTAAAATACACAAACAACCGGGCCACTCACTCGAGGTGAAGTACGTATTGCGTCACCTGGTTTATTTAAGTAAACTAAATGTATTTTTGGAATTTGCTGCGGGCCAATTAACAATGGATTGCGGGCCGCAGTTGGCCCGCGGGCCGCAGTTTGAACACCTCTGGCTTAGTGAGTTAATTGTCAGACTGTGCAGCTTCAAGAGTATGGAAGCAAGTTATGCCTCCTGCAGTCCAGCTGGTTTTGCTTTTTTCATGGTTACATACAGCTCACACTAACTAGTCATCTTAAAATGTAGGACACGGGGGAGGGACAAGGAAGATGGTGAAAAGGAGTACAGATGGTTCTGCACCAGCCAGTTTTCACCCTGGAAAAAACAAACCTCAAAGTCCTCTCTACTTTTAACAATGCATTTTTACCTTTAAATAACTATAATAATAATACTTTCATCGTAATATTCTGAAATAATATGGCTTTGGCACTCCGAATGTACTCTCTTGCAGTAATTTAAGAATTAGGAGGTTGGTTCTTAAGACCTTAAAATCAAAGAATCATAGAATGCCAGAACTTTGAGCTAGAGGTAACCTTATTTATCAGTTGGCTCAAAGTTCTAGCCTAGTGCACAGAACCTTCCACACCATCCTGCAAATGTTATTTCTGTTATTTTTAAACATGAAGAAGTCAACTATAACTGATATTTATATTATATTAGATAGTAAATGCTCAGTATAAAAACAAAAATATGCTGACTTTATGCTCAAGAATTGATGTTTATGAGTGCCTTCATTAAAAACAAAATTGAAGTCTTATGTGATCCAGACACTGTCCCAGGGGCTTGGATACAACATGGAGCAAGACAGACACACCGACTCGGTTCTGTAGGAGTTTATATTCCCTCAGGGAATGAATGTTCAATTTCAATAAACTGTAGGAAGTACTACAAATGAGAAAGTTAAGAGTGTGACAGCAGCACCTATCAGGACTCTTAAATTATTCTGGGGTAAGACAAGGAAAGCTTCCCTGATGCAGTAACATTTATGTCAAACCTGTAAGATTGAGGAATTAAGCATTGGGAGGAGGAAGAGAAAAGTGTTCAAAGCAAAAGTTGCAGTATGTATGAAGGCCTGGCGGTCAGAGAAAGCATGTCAATGATACTTCTTGCAAAGAATATAGCAAGTTATTCCATATTATATTTATCTTTCTTATTCAATTACAGTGTGGCTAATAGTCATCAACAGAGCTATATAGATACAGGATGCTCTTTTCAATGAATTTAATTGTGAATCATCATCTACTCTTTTTTTTTTTTTTACACTTTTCTCTTTCCATCATCTCAGTGAAATTTCTCAGTGACAGTGGCTCAAGGTTCCTCAATTCAGGATTGGTTTTATTAAAACTTTTATTTATTTCCTGAGCCTGATGCACTATACCTATATTATCTCATAACTCATAACCTTAGCAGCAACTATTATTATCTCCAAGTTATAATGGGGAATCTGAGCCTCAAAGAAATTAAATAATATATCCTAGGTCACACATGGCCAGGATGCCGACTCTTCTCTGTCTGCCTTTCTAGTCCTTTTTCTTTATACTCTGCATTACTGCCTATGAATTACATGATGGATTGTGAGAGGCCATATTTCAGAACGTGAGTTAAGCTTTTTGAAATTGAAAGTCTCAGTCACAAGACGTCTCTTTTCTATTCTCCCCTCATTGTGCTGAGTCTTCACTCCATTCTCCCATCTACGTGACTGCCTTTGAAAAACTCATCTCTGCTAAAGGAAACTAGAGATTCCTTAAGTACCAAATTGCTTGGTCTATCCGTTTTAATAACTGAAAATTTACACCATCTGGAAATTTGTTCCTTTATATAAATCCATTCCTCTATGCATCAGTTCAAATCAAATGTGTCAACCATGTAGTCAATGGCAGGAAAAGAACAGAGGTGATAGGGAACTAAGAATTCAGAGCCCTTATGTCAGGAACTATGTTAGACCCTTTAAGGACATAAGTCATTTCATCCTCAGCATAAACTGTAGGGTAGGTATTGTAATTCCCATTTAACAAGTAAGGAACCATTGGTACAGTTGCCTTAGCTGTAGAGCTGGGATTTGAACTCTTGTCTGTAAGTATCCAAAGTCCTTGATTTTTCTTCTATGCTATTATTTCTTTCAAAATTTTCACTGAGAGATCCTATGTGATAGAACTGAGAACATTATGATGAGAATTGAACCCATGTTTTAACAAGACCTTTATTTTCTAATTGGCTCTGTATCGCTGATTGGTCATTTGTGTCATTAGTGCCTGGTGTGTAATAGGAACCTGAATATTTGATACATCGCATGCTTATTTAATTTTCAGCCCAGAATTTGTCGGCCACTGGTCATCATGTACACATACAGTTGGTATCACTTAACTCTTCTCCCTAAGCATACTAGTTGGAGCTTATTAATTTACCCCCACTGGATGCAGTCATATACCCAGGTACCCACGAAAGTCATTACGTGTATGCCCTGAAACTTGATCCTCAGCTCTCCAGGCCGTGCATATCTGTTCCTCCCGCACTATGGATTTGGCCAGGAGAAGGATCCTGAAGTTTGTAGACCTGCCTGGGCTCCTCAGCATCACCGTAGCTTGTGTGTGGGGATTGGACAGCTCCTGCTCACTTAGCATTGTGCATGCGTCCAGGACTGCACAGGGGGAGGTGAAGCGAGAGGTAGCGAGGAACTGTACTTCAATTGCCCTTAGGTTCCTCTATCGGTAATCATGCTGCTCCCTTAATTTCATTCTGAGTGGGTGGGAACACGTCTATGCCCAGTACAGTACCTGCTTCTCCCTCATTTGTTGTTGTTTTTAACATTTTCCTGTCCACACCACACCTTTCCAGAGTGGCAGGGGAAAGGAGCAGGGCCTGAGCAAGGTCGAGAACCATTCGAGCTTCTTGCTTTTTCTTTCCAGCCTTGGCATTCCTGAAGTGTTTTGCTGGCACGTATATATGGGGAGTGGATACAGAAATAAGCAGGTTAAGGTTTCAAATATTTAAAGTGGGATAGCATGCAGAGTTATTTTTGTTTTTCTCAAAACAAAACAAAACAGACTATAAATTCTGAGAAACAGCCTCACGGGTGTGTATTTGGGTAAAGTGTTTCATGAACTTGTGGGAGAAAAATTAATTTTGAAACAATCTCTTAAAGTCATAGGGCTACTCTTATAAAATGCTTTTAGAAAGCACTGACAACTTTCCAACATTAAAAAAAATTATTTAAATGTAGAGCACTCTCCTCTGCCTCCCCTTGTTTTTGTTTGAGTGATCCCCAAATCAGATTGAGCTTAATTCTTTTGTTCATTGAACACTTATTTATTTATTTAGCATTTTGTTAATTTTTTAAATTGGAGGATGTAATCCTAGTTGAAAGAGAAAAAAATAACTAAAGTAGAAATAGGAAATACAATTACAATTTTAGGGTATTTTGAAAGATGACTTCCCAAAAGCATTAAAAACTGTCATGTGTGTTGTGTGTTGTGTATTGTGTGTGTGTGTGTGTGTGTGTGTGTGTGTGTAAAATATATTACAAAGACAGATCCTGTGACTCATGAGCTATAAATAGTATGTAAACCATGGTCACATATATTAAGTTTGAAATATATAACTTTCAACAAGGTGACTCCTAAAAATGTTACTATGACTTGTAGAACTTTATGACAATATGTGTCAGAACTCATTAGGATTTTCCTTTTTCTTATGAACACTTATTTATTGAATTGCTGCCTATTTCCCTATTTCCCGGGAACTGGGTACACAGTAGCTACCGGTCGAGATATAGCTCCTGCCCTCATGGAATTTAACTGATGTTGGCTAATATTTATTACATACTTATCTTGTGCCAGACATTTAACACCATCATCTCATTTAATTCTCTTATCGACCCTGTGAGGTAGGTACTAGTTTTAGTCCTATTTTAAAGATGAGGATAATGCAGCTTAGGGACGCTGAGTATCACAGCTAGTAAATAAGTCATCTGTGGGAATAAACAAATTAGTGATGGGAATGACCCCAAAGATAAGTGGGATGGTTCACGTTTTAGAGCAATGATAGCCTGTGCGGACTCTGAATGTCCATGGCTTTAAAATGAATAGCAAAAGTAGGAAGTAGCCTTGGTTTGAAAATATTTTCTAAAGCTTTCTTTTGAACTCTCATTAACCCTTTTGTTTTTTCCCCAGGTCCTAGAAGGATGGACTAGGAGTGCAAACCGGAGGGCTCAGGTACAAAATCTCAGGTATATCTAACCAAAGTCTTTACACATGTAAGTGTGTAATTTCCATTACACCTGTTATTCTTGATTGGCCTTTGACATCCTGAGGCTTGTGAGATTTGTTGGTCCCTAAGTCTGCTACCCTTAACCATAAGCATTTGGGAGTCTCCAAACAACCTATGCTTGTGCTGTAATCTGACTTCAATTTGCATATAATTTACATACAATTTTTCTGTATAGCAACGGTTATCAGGAACTACTCTATTTCACTTAAACCAAATGAAAAATATGGAAAGTCTGTGAATTGGTGTTGTTAAAATTAAATACAAAATGGAGACTGGGCCTGAAAATTCCCTGGCAGACAAAATCATGTAAGCCAACAAGTACAACTAACTAACTTATTTCTTGAATGTAAGTAAAAGTTAACTTAGGTTTTTTTGTTGTTGTTTTGTTTTGTTTTTGTAAATGCCTCCGATAATCATAAATAAAATGTTGTCATTGTGCAAATGGTATAGGATAATCACTTTTAACCAATCCCCAGCCCTATCTGGAAACCTCCATTGTAATAACCAATCATTGTAAAGGTTAAACAACTTCCCATTTTTACTTTATGAGACCTCCTATAGTATAATGCCCCCCAAGCTTCATATTAGTTTTAAATTTGAAAGCTCCAAGTTCATGAACTGTTCTTATATAATGATAACATTTTACTAAATACTATTTATCAATCTAATGGTTTTAATTTTGCTATTTCTGGATATTTGACAGTGTTATGGGTTGAATTGTGTTTCTCCAAAATTCATATGTTGAAGTCCTAACCCCTAGTACTTCAGGATGTGACTATATTGGAGGTAGGATAAAAGAGGCAAATAAATTAAGATGAGGTCATTAGAGTGGGCACTAATCCAATATGACTAGTATCCTTATAAGAAGAGGGAGGTAGGACAGAGATACATACAGAGTGAAGAGCATGTGAAGACCTAGGGAGAAGATGGCCCTCTACAAGCCAAACAGATTGGCCTCAGAAGAAACCAATCCTTCTAAAACCTTGATCTCATACTTCTAATCTCTAGAATTGTAAGAAAGCAAATTTTTGTTGTTTAAACCACTCAGTCTGTGGTACTTTGTTATGGCAGCCCTAATACAATTGGCTTCTAAATATGTGCTGAAAGGGTTGTGAGTTTCCAATTAGACACATTCAATTTATATAATATAGTATTGCACCAAAGAAGATCCTCCAAAATAATCAGTTTTGACAATGTATTTTTCCTGATGGAATAAGCACTCAGAAATTCAGGGTTATGGCCCTAGTTCAGTTGGTGGCAGTTAATAAAGTGTATGTGGCCTTCGACCATCTCCTAACCAAAAATTGTTCTATCAGTATGTAAAATTGGTATAATGGCACTCTTTTTCTTCATGAAGTCTATAATTAAAGTTACATAAATGGGGAATTTTTAATCATAAATCCTTCATTTAAAATAAAGTTGGTAATTTGATTCTGTTGTCTGAAAAATTATATTTTGCTGATGCTTCTTCTTGGGTATCAGATGCAAAACGTATGGGGACAAGACTGTACAGGGAGAAAAAGATCAGGAAAAGTATTCACTGGATTTTAATTAACACATTGTTTGTTGCACTTTAATAGAGTGAAAGATATGTATATGTTATAAAAACTACTGAGTCTGCCTTTTGCTCATAAAAAGAAACAGCTGGTTTTTTTTAGCGTTTGTGTGTATTCAAGATCAGTGTTCACTGAGAAAAAGAAAATCCACAGCCATTTGGAGAAGAAAATAAAAATTTAGCTTACTCACCACTCATTAAAAAACATTCTTTATGTGCACATGGAACATAAAGTTCATTAGATTTACAATCCAGCCACTTCCAGATCTTATAAAGCTTAATTTCTGGATTAGGTGTCATTTTTTAGTAGACTATTTTATACCTGAAATTGGAAATTTGTGCAATATAACTATTTATTCACACTGCTACCAGGCAGTGTCACTAAGGACCAGTAAACTATGGACCATGTGCCTACTCTGACTTCTGGAAATCTGGAATTCTGGGATAAGATGATAGGATGGTGACCCCAAGAGATCAGAGCTTCTCTTCACCCCCCCCCTTCTTTACATTGATTTGAAATCTAACAACTCTGAGAATCTGAGAAAAGGAAAATTCTCACAACAGATTTACTGATAACCCTAAAGGAAGTTCCCATGCCTTCATGTGCCCCTTTCAAAAGAATTCAGCAGGAATATACAGAAAATAATGATTTTAAAGGACACCTGGTTTGGAGCCTTGGCAGCCTTTCCTAGCTATCAGTGAAAAGACTTGTGATGTTTCAGGAAAGATGAAAACTTCAAACTCTCCCTCCAAAAATGTTAGGATTTCTGGGTCTATTGCCAGGATCTAAAATGAATTTCTATCATCCATGAAGCAACAAAACACAACTGAAAAATTAAAATAGTTTGACAGACCACCTGCATTATACTCCTGGAAACAGAATGATTCTTCCTAATTGAAAGTAGTTATAAAGACCTTTCATCTCCCCTCCCCTGCCTTGAATGTGTTGGCCATACTTTCGGAAGCAGCCAGATTGCAGGTTTCCGTATGCCCACCTACTTCCACCCTACAAATCAACAAACATCCATCTGAGAATTGCACCTCCCTGAAAGCAACTGGGTAGGATCTAGGAAGGAATCAAACTGGCCCATTGCATTCTGGGATGTAGAAATCCTACCACACCCCCAACTCCAGAACACTGTAAGAAGGGATAAGTATTAGAACAGTCCTTGTGGCAGTGCCCACTGGGGGTTGCAGCTTTATGTACAGCCCATTTTTTCAGAATATTAGAGCTCTGGAAAGTGAAGGAAAGAGAATATACCATCTCATTCCTTCAGAGTTGCTGTAGATGAAATTCTTCTGGTTACTAGAAATGAGTATAGGTCAGGATTTCTCAACCCTGGCACTATAGGAATTTGGAGTCAGATAATTCTTTGTTGTGGGGGCTGGCATGTATATGTTTAGCAGCATCTCTGGATCTTAGGATGTTTTTGCAGCATCTCTGACCTCTACTAATTAGATGCCAGTAGACCCCCTCCCCCTAACTTGTGACAACCAATAATTTCTCCAGATAATGCCAGATGTCCCTCAGAACAAAAATCACTCCTGGTTGAGAACCATTGGAAGAAGACAATCAAAGACATAATTTGACAGTAGATTGTTGAGCAGAAAAAAAAATGACCTCCGTATGTATATCAAAATAGATCACTGAGCTCTAGGCAAAAGATTTGCTGATATTTATTGAGAGTTGATTATATGCTAGATACTGTTCCAAGTGCTTCATCACATTATCTTATTTAACCTCAGACCACCCTGTGAGGTAGGTACTATTATTATCTTCATTTTACAATTGGAGAAATGGAGACACGGAAAGGTAAGGCAGGAGCCCATTACTACGTCAAATGAATCATTTCTGATTCAATTCCAGACAATCTGACTCCAGAGGCAGCTTTCTAATTATTAAGCTATAAATGTGTACACCTGTATAGCCATTTATAAATTGCAGGTCACTTTCCTAGTTTAGTGTTGTCTCTCCCCTGATTCACTTGTATTCCGTGATGGTTTCTTCATACAGGTTTAACCTAAGGCAGGTAAAGAGTCTGTTTTCACCAAGGTGGGAAGTGCAGTTGCAGCACCAGACCCATCAGCTGAGGCCTGGCATCCATTTTAATGCCCTAAGGCTAGAATCAAATACCTAAGTTGAGCCACAGCCTTTCTTTACTTCCATCCACCAGGACCTGTATCCTTGGCTTCTGCCTCATATGAATACCATCTACTTGGCTGAGACTTTGATCAATCTAGAAACACCTGCCCCAGTGGTTGTTTTCTATTCCCTATGCCCTCTGCAGCATATGAGAGTGTACTCTTGAGGCATTCCTTCCCTCGTAGGACTGACCCACCATAGACAGATAGGACACTGACCCTCATCAAAGCTGAAATTGTTATGCCCCTTGGTACACAGCGTTTGGGTTAATTCTACCTTACCCTCAGGGGGAAGCCCTGTAATACAGCCAGTTTCTCTTGTCGTCCACCCCCCACTCCAGCCCAGGCTTCCACCCGCCTCTCCCAGGGCTCTCAAGGTTCGTGTAAGACTTCCAGTCAATCAAGGTAGGGATGCAATTATCTTTCTTGTTTTGTTTTTCTTGTTTGTTTTAAAATGTTATTTTGATCTTCCAAATAATTTATGTAGCAAGCAGGGTATATATTATAATCCTATTTGAGCAAAGCAGCTAATTGACTTTACCTAATGTCACCATGCTACTAAATCGCAATGCCAGGACTTAAACCTAGGTCATGAAACCATAGATCTTCAGGTCTTGGAAGGCCTTTAAAAGTCATCTAATCCAACCAAGTAAACGAGACTTGTGTCTCCTGCATAATATCTCTGCCAAGTAGTTAACTAGCCTGTGTTTGGATGCCTTCCCTCGCAGGACAGATCAGTTGCATCTTTTGCTAGTTCTGATAGTCATTTGTTTAATCATTCTCACACTCTTCAATTCATTCAACAAGTATTTCAGGGCCTAATAGGTGCGCCTGAAAGTGGTACATGGATATTGAGGCAATTTCTAGAAGTAACTTTAGTTAAAGATAGAAAGTGGAAAGTTCTACAAGAGAAGTACTGATAAAGTGCTATGGAAACTGTCAGAAAGTTCTTCCTTCCACTGATCCAAAACCTGTCTTACTGTGTAGCTTCCAAAATTTGGCCTTTTTTCTACTTCCTAGTCAAGAAGAAACAAGTCACTCCTTTGCATTACAGCCAGTGTGTCATCCTTCAGTTATTTCCCATAAACTAGTTGTCAGATTCTTTTTTACTTCTGGTTACTCCTCCCTGAATTTGTTTCACTTTGTCTCTGTTTTTCTGAAAGGGTTTCCGTCTAGCTGAACAGAACTTAATGTGGGCTGGTCAGAAGAGAAGAGAGGTGGACTACCCTTTTATCATTCTAGGTAAAATCATTCTAGACATTTGCTTTTAGGTAACCACATTCATCATACTGTTGACTCAGATTGACATTCCTATTTATTCACTAAAACCCACTGTGCCAGATGCATGGAAGAAAGCTCTGTGACTGGGATCCCACTCTTAAATGTCTTACGCTGTCAGATGATTATAATATTGTTCATAGGGCTGAACGCTTACTACTTAAAGTTAATTAATAAATTATTATTTGTTGAATTATAAAATACACATAAAATAAAACTGACAATTTTAATCATTTTAAAATACACAGTTCAACAGCATTAAATATATTCACATTGTTGTACAACCATCACCGTCATCCATCTCCAGAATTTTTTAAACCTCTCAAACTGAAACTGTGACCATTAAACACTAGCTCCCCATTTCCCTTCCCCACAACCCTGTCATTGACCACTCTACTTTCTGTCCCCATGAGTTCGACTAATTTGACTACTGTAGGTTACTTATACAAATGAAATCATACAATATTTGTATTTTGTATGTGACTGGCTTATTTCATTTTGCATAATGTGTTCAAAGTTCATCCATGTTGTAGCATGTGTTAGAATGTCTTTCATTTCTGAGGCTGAATACTAATATTCCGTTATACATATAGACATTTTGTTTGTCCATTCATCTGTTGATGGACACTCGGGTTCCTTTTATCTTTGGCTATTGTAAACAGTGCTGCTATCAACATGGGTGTACAAATATCTTTTTGAGACTCTGCTTTCAATTCTTTGGGGTACATACTTAGAAGTGGAATTGCTTGTGGAATTAATAATTCTTTTTGATACTTGAAGAATATTTAAAAAAATGTTTTGCTTATGTCTCCTAGAAATTTTTTGGCTTGTTTTTGTTTTAAATCTCACTTAGACAAGATATAAAACTCCAGCTCTGGGTAAATTGAACTGAGTTTGAAGTCTCTCTGATCAAATCTGATTTTCAGTGATAGCTAGTACCAAATTTTGAAAAGACTTTATTGGAATAATAAGGACACTAGATGCCAATTACCTAAGGAAAGTATTGAAGTCTACTCGTAGATATCTTTTGGTGGAACACCAACAAAGATAAATTTTGTATCCTTCTGTACAGGATTTCTCCTTTTCCCACAATGAATAATCCATATTCTAGTAGAGCTGGGACATACAAGTAGCATGTCAATGTGATTATGCTAAAAATCATGTTGCCCTCATAGTAGTTTGAAAGCTAAATACTACTTTGGTCTCAATATCATTTGAGGGCTCCTCCTTAGCTTATCAAATCTGACAAGCATCAACAGTTTGCTCCCCTGTCTACCAAGCCAGTGGTGTGAGGCTGCAGTGTTTTTGAGTCAATTTTCTAAAACAATAGAATTGAAGAGCTTCCTGGAGTACTAATTTACAGTAGCAGACATTCTTTACATCCGACATTCTGTAAAAAATTTCTTTGCTTTTACATAAGGCTCACCTGTGTAGAAGACATTACGTTATCACTGTCACTTGATGCATAAATTTGAAATGTGAATCTTTTAGCTATATCCCATGTCTGTTTAATATATCATTTAAGTTTACTGAATACCCTTTTGTAAGATGTTACAGGATTGTCGTTAAACCCAGTTCAATTAATATTCATTAATGCAACAAACACTGCACACTGTGTCAGACAGTGTGCTACAGGCTGGGTATATGCTGGCAAGCAAAGTTGAAACAGAGAGGAACCCTCAGGGATCTGCTTTTAGAGGATACGCTTGATTTACATTTTAAAATCTGTTCCTCTTTCAATCCTCTTCACCTTAGTAAAGAGCATCACCATCTGACCAGCTGCTCAAGCCAGAAATCTAGGACTTTTCTTAGGTTTTGTCTCAGAGCCCCCCACCCCCACTCTTCTCTCTTCTACCTCTAAAATTGATCTTGATTCCATCTGCTTCTCTTCATTTGTACCACTATTATCTGAACCCAGGCCACTATCATTTCTAGCTGGGATTACTGTACTAGCTTCAGTAACATTCTGACTGGTCTTTCTAATTGCACTGTTGCTCCTCGTTCACCCTTGTCATTTATCCAGGAAGCACTGAGCTGTTTAAAACCTTCCCGTGGCTTCTCATTGCATTTATAATAAAATCAAACCTTCTATAATGATATATCCCTGCATTTTCCTCCCAACTTAACCCCTGCCTCTTCCCTTTCTGCCCACTCTGCTCCAGCCACACTGGCAATCTGGCAGTCCTTTCAGTGTCTTAACAAAGACAAGCTCTTCTCAGCCTCAGAACTTTCACATATGCTGCTCCCTCTGCCAGGGATGCTCCGCCTCTGCCTGGTGTTTCTTCCCATCTTTAAGATTTAAGCTTAAATGTTTTCTCTTCATAGAGCGATTCCTTGAAAATGCTGGATAGGTCGGCCCTTAGTGTGTGTGTGTGTGTGTGTGTGTGTGTGTATTACCTAATCAAGACCGCTGCTATTTTTTGGAGTATTTTTTTCTTGTCTATTGAAAAAGACTCTATCATATATAGTGTAAATATTTTCCCAGATGTTTACCTTTTACAAGTTTCCTAGATGTTGCTTTCACTTTTTTTTTGTTTGATTTTCTGCTTTAAGTTTCAAGCAAAAAAGCCCATCAATCTTTTCCATTTTGTTTCATGGTACCACGCTTAGAGAGTCCTTCTCCTGTGCAAAATTGATAAGTGATCACTTAATTTTTTTTCTGAAACTTTTGTTATTTTATTTTATTTTTTTTAAAACTTTTATTGGGGAACAGTGTGTTCTTCCAGTACCCATCAGCTCCCAGTCAAGTTGCCGTTTTCAATCCAATTATGGAGGGCGCAGCTCACTTGCTCATGTGGGAATCGAACTGGCGACCTTGGGGTTATGAGCACTGTGCTCCAACCAACTGAGCCAACCAGCCGCCTCTGTTGTTATTTCTTCAGCTTATCTGGACTTTATTTTGCTATGTGACCTAAGGGAAGAATTTATCTTTCTTTCCCCAAATTGTTGGCCATGCGATTTCTTCTCTCCTCCAAGGAGGAGGAACTGCTATGGGTTGGTAAAGTTAAAGGATGCTGATTCAGAGTAGAGTCTTCTGGTAGGGGTACACATAAGATGGTAGTGGGCATTAGAATACCAAAACGTAAGACTTAGATTTGAGCTGTGGGGCAGAAATCGTGGCTAGGTCCTGTTTTGGCTCTAGGAACCGTTAGGCTCATGAAGATTAGAAAAAGGTAGTTTTTTTCCAAGTTCCAGACTAGTTCCCTAAAATTCTACACTGAGGTCTGACGTTCATTAAAGCTTCTCTAGTAACAGTTTTTTCTAACAAGTTTTTTTTCCCTTCTTCCTCAACGCCTATGTTTTCCTTAAGGGAACCTTAGGGAAGAGGTTACTGACCTAGAATAAGATTTAACTATTTCTGGTCAAAAACCATATTGATTACAACCTCCCATTTTCAACCTTAATTAATACATTTGTTTTTAAAAGTACATTGCATTGTATTATCTTAAATCAAATGAACATTTATATGGGTTCTACATATAATTTTGACTTAGAACAGTTTTATGCTAGAACAAAATATATTTTATGCATATGTATATGTGAAATGGGATTATAATACTAAATGTAGTTTCAAATAAGAGCTACTCAAGTAATAGCTGTAGACTTAATCAAGAATCACAGTAGTTTTAAGATTCTAAACCTAGATTATGAAGGCAATGGAAGGGGAATTAATTCCTGGGGGAAAGATGAGTTCAATTTTATATATTTTGCTTGGGTTCTGGGGGTGGGACATAAAAAATCAAGCTTACCTTATATGAGGATTAGCTTTTGAGTCTTCAGGAAGGGGCCCTTAGGAGGCGAAATGCAGCTCTCACATTGCACAATGATGCTTTTGTTATTTAGATCAATTAAATCAGTTAGAGATGAAGTCACCTCACTTAAAATTCCCTTTCGGGAGAGAATGGCCAAATATTAAACCTTCCTGCATTTCAGAATGAATGAGCTTATTAGGGTCTTAGATTTGGCAAGCAATTTAGGCAAAGGTTTATAATGAAGAGGAAGAGGCCTGGATGCAGAATCCATGAATACTCTTAGAATGCTATTCAGAATTACATGAATGCGAGGTGTGACAATTAAGTTCGTGAACTCATCCTAGAAAAAGTGCTACATACCTCATTGCTGAATATCACTATGGTCACCTTTGAGGTACTCCCCTTGGGAAGCTGTGCACCGATGGCAGTGCCTAGTCCACCTTTCAAAGCAATTTTGGAACTCTTTCTGGAATGGCCATCAGAGCTGTTGTCGTATTACCCTTGATGTCTGAATGTCATCAAAATGTCTTTCTTTCAATATTTCCTTTATCTTCAGATAAGAAAAGAAATCATTGGGGCCCAGATCAGGTGAGTAGCGTGGGTGTTCTAATACAGTTATTTGTTTACTGGCTGAAAACTCCCTCACAGACAGTGCCGTGTGAGCTAGTGCATTGTCGTGATGTAAGAGCCATGAATTGTTGGCAAAAAGTTCATGTCGTCTAACTTTTTCACGCAGCCTTTTCAGCACTTCTAAATAGTAAACTTGGTTACCTGTTTGTCCAGTTGGTACAAATTCATAATGAATAATCCCTCTGATATCAAAAAAGGTTAGCAACATCATTGCAACGTTTGCGAACCTACTTGTCAGACTTCGCATATGCACCATTTTTGTGAAGACAACATATAACTTTTGTCAAATCCTTAAAAGGATAGAAGATCACAAAATAAAGTTAAGAATCATGCCCTAATGGCACGAAGTACCAGAGGGCGGAGGAGAAAGAGCAAAGAGCAAAAGGAAGCAGAAAGGGCAACACACAGGAACTCCACAGTCATCCTTGCGCTGCAGCTCGATGCTGCTAATTCCTGCTTCTTTTCCCCTTTACTAGACCCATTTCAGGGCTTCTGGTGTTTCCAGAAAGAGGCTGCTGTTCTGGTGACAGTTATTTTATTTTCTGACAATGTGTTCTTTGAAAGATTCTCTTCTTCTGTTTTACACTATATTTCATCTATATTTCTTAATCGAGTTTCCTAAATATTAATATTACAAATACTAATATCTCCACAAAATGGATATTAAATAACTCAGTAAATAATTATCATCGGCAATCTCTTTTTGAAGAATAGATGAGACCTATTATAGAAAGCTTAGGAAGCTTCTAATTAGTAGCAGCTTTTTTTTTTTTTCAGTGTACATCATCAAGAATTGCCTAGTTGATCTCTAAGTAAAATGTTTCTGTAGTTAAAGTTGCTGTCAGTCCTAGTATATACTGAAGAGATGCTTCTCCAGATAGCTTAGATGCAGCATAGTCTAGTCCACTGAATACTTCAGAGGCTGACCTGGGGGTCAGAATCTCTTCCCTAAGCAATTTATTTATTTTTATTTTTTATTTTTAAAAATTTTATTGGGGAATATTGGGGGACAGTGTGTTTTCCAGGACCCATCAGCTCCAAGTCATTGTCCTTCAATATAGTTGTGGAGGGCGCAGCTCAGCTACAAGTCCAGTTGCTGTTTTCAATCTTTAGTCTTCAGCCCACCATCCCATGTGGGAATTGAACCAGCAACCTTGTGGATAGCTCGCGCTCTAACCAACTGAGCCATCTGGCCACCCCTCTGGAAGTTCAGCAGGAGCTTGTTTTCTTCAATCTAGTTGTGGAGGGCGCAGCTCACTGGCCCATGTGGGAATTGAACTGGCACCCCTGCTGTTCAGTGCTCATGCTCCAACCAACTGAGCCATCCGGCCACCCCTCCTAAGCAATTTATTTAGGTAACTGGTTTTCCATCTCTGTACAGATTAAAATAAAGAGTTTCCATTTTGTTTTGTAATATAATGCTGACTTAAAAAAAAATAAAAATTATTAATGTCAAGATTTCCTTTTAATAATATAAAAGAGTGGACTAGGTTTGTACTTGGTGGAGTTTCCTATGGGTATGATTGATTTTCTTGGGTCCTTTCCATAGACATGAAGTTTCACGTTAACATTCAGTCTTGCTTTATGGGATAAATATTAATTCAATAAGAAAGTAAAACAAATTTAAATATTTTTCACCTTTTACTATTATAGTCAAATCATAAAGGGTACGTGCTCTGCTATGATATCAAAGAAAACATATGTAATGATTTATCTTTAAAATGACTAGAATTTCATCAAGATCAAGGTTTGTGTAACTTCAATCTTATATAACTGTATATGCTTTCTGAGTGAAACTGGTATAGAGCTATGATTTGACTGATATTATAACAACATATCAAGTGGAGAGGGGTACTTTATGAAACATATTTAGCTCACCTACATTTGCTTGCAAAGGGATGTCAGTGTTTGTTGGAAAGATCTAGCCACAGAATAAACCTTGACTAAGAATACACTTTGTTTGGAAATGTCATTCTTTTTGATTGAGTTGGCACTTTAGGAAGAACACACATGGAGCTCTCAGAGAAAGGGAACTCCGCAGTAAGATGCCTAATCAGTCGCTCAGTTCTGGCAATCAACCTGGTGACAGAGGTGGCAGTAGGACTACATTAAAAGCCTATAATAGATGCTTTTTTGTAGCAACAAAATTACCTCTGTACCACAAACTGTGTGGCTCAAAACAGAAATGCATTATCTCATGATTCTGGAGGCTGAAGTCTGACATTAAGGTGTTGGCAATTTGGTACCTTCTGGAGGCTATTCCCTATGTCTCTTTCCTTGCTTCTGGTGGTTGCTTGGCATTCCTTGGCTTATAGACACATCACTCCAATCTTGTCTCCATCTTCACATGGTGTTTCCCTTGTGTGTCTCTGTGTGTTCACATGGCTTTTTTATAAGGACACCAGTGATTGGATTTAGGGCCCTCCTAATCCAGTATGATCTCATCTTAACAAAACAAATCACATCTGTAAAGACCTATTTCGAATAAGTTCACATTCTGAAGTTGCAGGTAGACCTGAATTTTGGGGGGGAGACTATTTAATCCACTACACCTTCCAAGCCATTTACCCTCAGAAACATAAATACAAATTATCGGAACATATGCTAATAAGATCCATGGTGCATGTTTCATTCCAGGTAGTGGGCAAGTCGTTTTATCTGATTCTAGGCTGACAGCTATAAACCTACCTTGAAATTTTATCCAGTTAAACAAAAAGGGAACTGGGTAAGAACTTGGGTGGAATACTACAAATCCACCCCTAAAGGCTACAAAAGAATTCAAAGCACATGCCTGATGGTTGGTCAGTAAGGTTATTTTCTCCAATAAAGCCTGGGACTCCCTGGTACATATAACAAGGTGATTGATGGCAAAGGTGATTGGACCACAATGGATGTTATAAATTGTGACACTAAGATTTCTTTTTGAGAAATGGACAGTCAAATGCCTTCTCTGGCTACCATTCTATTGCTGGATGACACAGATTCTGACATTTTGTTTTTTATTTTGCTACGGAAGTTGGTGAACCATCAACTGATTGTACCATGTTTCTCCGAAAATAAGACCTAGCCAGACAATCAGCTCTAATGCGTCTTTTGGAGCAAAAATTGATGTAAGACCCAGTCTTATATTGTACTATATTATGTAAGACCCAGTCTTATATTTATTTTTGCTCCACAAGACGCATTAGAGCTGATTGTCCGGCTAGGTCTTATTTTCAGGGAAACGTGGTATTTGGCTTCTGCATGTGTACTGAAGATGAAAATGATTAACAACAGTTTGCATTTGTACAGAACTTCCTTTCTGAAAGCTTTTATTTTTGGCAGGTATGTGGGAGCACTGGGGGAAACACATGACATTAAACAGAATTTTAGCAAAGGAGCAACAATCCCAATTTTACATTTTTATGCAATTAGATAATTTTTGATCTGAATATTTAAAAGCATCTTACCTAAGTTAATTTTTAGATGTGTGCTACATGGCTTTTTATTTTACTAAATTTTTTGGGGGGGTTTATTTTTGTTTATATCCCACATGTTCTGTTCAATATTTAAGGTGGCTGACAAAATTAATACCGTAAGAGGGACAAAATGAAAACCAAACCAAAACAACCCCATTACTGGTAAGGGGGGTCCACTTAGACATTATGTGTGTTTTCAGTTGGTGCCCTCTTTTGTTAGGGAAAATTGGCAGTACGCCACAAAACTGTGAGTCTGCATTCTGCCTGATCTAGCAATTCCACTTTTAGGAATTTATCTTAATAAAATAATTAAGGGTGAGGGCAAATATTTAGCTATGTTCACTGTGCATAGCTATGTTTCACTATTGTTCATAATGGCAAAGAATTGAAAATAATTTAAACATGCAACAATACGGAAATTGCTTAAATTGTATTATATCCATTTTGTGGATATGTGCAATTGTTTAAAATGATGTTGTAGAATAGTATTCAATTCTATTGAAGATGTTCAATATATTGTTAAATTTAAAAAATATATTGTAAAATATTATGTATAAAATGCATATACATGCATTGGAAAATGCCAAAATATTAAGAACTAAAATTGGGTGGTGAAAGGACAGATTATTTTTATTTTCTTTTTTCTTATATGTAGTTTACACATTTTATATAGTAGATATTTATTTGTGAAGAGAAAAACATGTTTTTTTTAAGTAGGTAAGAAAATGAGTATAATGGGAAAATGACAGAGGAAAATTAAAATGAACCTTGAAATGAGGTTTCTTCTCAAAATGCATGCAATAAGATTCTGTAGAGGTTGGACACACTTTTTGCTCTAGGCTTTCAAAAGCCAATGGAAAGAGTGAAACAGAATCAGCTATGGTATTTATAAGATAAGAGATTAAATACCTATGAGTTAAGAATAATTTGTTGGTCAACAACATAAAAGTCTATATAATGTCTGATTTCACTGGGCTTTTATTTACAATTAGGATGAAAACAAAATTGCGAAAATAGTAGAAAGTTGAATATCAGTTCCCCTTTATATAAAAGGAAATGCTCAACCATCCAATCTTGTTAACATTAATTAATTTTAACCTAGATAGTACTAGTTAGTTTCTTATATTGAAGGTAAGGTGCTTGTGCTTCACAAAAATAAAGTTTGGAAACACAAACAATAATATTTTTTTTTACAGATTTATATTAAGTAATATGTATCAGCTTTATGGATAGAACCCCCATGATTACTTACTTCTTCTGGAGTAAGTTAAAGTTTGTGGATGTAAAAAAGGGGTTCTATGGAAAGGGACCTCACAGGGTGATCGGATCATAAATTCCCAAATGGGCAGGTTATGGTGGGTACTCATGCCCCAGGTGTATAACTTCTTTACCAAAAGTCATATCTTTCCTTAAGCAAGCCCTATTGTTTCTGTGCATCTAGGTTAACACACCTTTAAAATGCTTTCTTTCAGACTCCTCCTTCTAAAGTGTACAAGAGGTGGGGGTGGAGGGAAGAAGTAATCTAATATCTGTCTTGCTTTCTCTTACCTCCATGTAATCTTCCTTACATTCCCTCCTTAATCTCAAATGCATTTAAAAAAAAATGCAAACTGTTACTCTCTGAAGCATTTTTCTCAGTCTGTTGAGATCTTGCTTCCAGGAGTATCCTGTTTGATTCAAATAAAAAATTCTTTACACGTTTGGATGTTCCTAAGGTCGACAAGGTATATAGATTTAGTAAAAATGAGAAGGAGAAATGAACCAAGGCAACACATTGCAGAAGCTTCTGCTAGAATGAAGGAAAATGCACTGCACTCACGACCTACGCATTGCTACAAGAGATAACACATTTAACATATCATATAATGTCATCAAACATATCGTGTATGATAATGTTAAAACAGCAAACTATTTATGATGCATGATTTTCAGAATTTACGACCAACTTATAAATCTAATACTCTTATATGTATGTCCTTTTGAAATTCTATAGGCTCACATTAGCTTCTCTATAATGACATTCCTCAAATTTTATTTGACCCAGGTTTCATCAAATTTCAAAGAAAGGGTTGTTTTTTTCCCTTGATTTTGATGATTCTATTTTGATTTGACACAAGTAAACTTCTGAAGAATTTGGTGTTTGTGTGTGTATCTAGAAGGATAAAACAGCAGCCTGATTTTTGGCAGTTAAAATATGGTCACATGTTCTTTGATGCATTCCCCAAGGACTCATTTTTTCAGTGCAGTCACAGTGGTAGGTTGGAGACCATTTATAAGAGTGTGAGTTTTGGGACCCTGTGGAAAAAGAAAGCTTCAAGTTACTTCCTAAAGGTTTTATTGCATGCATTCTTCAGGGACAAACCAATGCTCACCCTTACAGTATCATTAGGAAATGCTCAACCATCCAATCTTGTTAACATTAATTAATTTTAACCTAGATAGTACTAGTTAGTTTCTTATATTGAAGGTAAGGTGCTTGTGCTTCACAAAAATGTCTTGAAAGAAAAAAAAAAATACAAACAAACTATGAAGTTTCAAGAAAAACAAAGGAATAGTCATAATGGGTGTGAGTACTTTGTAGTCAGGAAAGATGCTTCTTGTCTAGCAACACTACATTAGAAGACATTCAATAAATACTTAATGATTATTTGATTGATGGCAATATTGATTTACCATGATATAGTTCTTTTAAGATTGTTCACATTAATAAATCAATGCTCTGTGTTATAGGACAGTGTTCAATAAGCTTAGATAATTTAACCTGGGTATATATGGGTTTCTTGGATAAATTGTATTAAACAATCAGAAACAGTGAAAAATGTGAAAAATGTTTTACAACTGATTTTTCCCTTGAGTATTGACTAGACTGACAAAATGAGGATTTGGGGGTAGGGTGGGGGAAGAACCAAGAAACACCTTTGTCATTATGTAGCTTTACAGGGTACACACACATTACCTGTCAAATAAATAATCAGTGTTTTCCGTTCCTTGAGGGGAAGGCACTTATTCAGAAGTATACCCGACAGACAGAATGTTGTGGCTGACCTAGGTTTTCCCCCACAAGTTTGATCTGAGATACCAAAGTCTGTTTCTTTCTAAGTTTAACAAGTAAATATTTGTTTGTGGGGCAAGTAAGTTAAACACAGAAAACAATCATCATTAAACAGTATTCCTACTGTACTGAAAACTACTTTAATTTCAAAACAGGCATATGCATTTCAAGAAGTGAGATGTGAAGAATGGAGCAAATTGGCTTCTGTTGAGGAGGAAGGACAACAGCCTGGGAATCACCCCCGTGTGACTGGGGCCTCCTCATCTGTCCAGTGCTGGAGCTGGACCACAGGACCCCCTCTGCCTGTTACAGGTTATGGTTAGGATTGATTACATACTTTATTATCCATCTATTTTTTGTTTTCCAACATTTTTAAATATAAACTTTTCAAACATACAGAAAAGTTGGAAGTAATGTACAGCGAAACCCATATATCTACCAGGTAGAGTCTGTAATGAACATTTTGCCATCCTGGATTTAGCACATACCTATCCATGCCTCCATCCATTCTTCAATCCATCTTTCAAAATATACATTTCAAAATAAGTTGCAGACATTAGTGCACTTCCTCCTAAATACTTCAGGATGGATAGCATTAACTAGAGCTCAGTTTTATTTAGTTCTCTTTTGGGTTAAATCTTTTAACATGAATGTTTTTCTTTCATAAACATTATCATGGTTAGCAACTATGTGGTCCGTGCTGTGATCATTTGGCTAATGTGTCCTTCCCCCTTCAAGACTATACGGACTGTGCTGTTTGCTCACCAATGTATCCACAGGGCCTGGTTAGAGTATTAATAGATAGTCAATATATAGTATATAGTATATAGGGTAAATCAGAAAGAAACGGATGAAAGACAGCAATAGAAGTGGAAAGAAAAAGTAAACCATGGCCTCTTCAAACCAATTTAAATATCTGATGTTATGACTATTGTTGGTGCTGGGCCATTGAAAGCCATTTTGGTAAATGGAATAGGACATGCTGCTGAGGAAATTGCGTTTATGTTGGCTCAATTAAGAAAATAAAATAAAGTACTATGGGTATGTTCACTGATTACATATGAGTAAGTTCCCAGGTTTCTGGCTGTTTATTTTGTAAGGAAGGTTATAGTACTTTATAGTTTAGACATCATTCCTATCCCACCTCTAGGCTTGAGTCTTTGATAACTAACTTTTTCCTTAAGATGAAATGTCATATGAAAAACACTTGAGTCTTCTGCCAGATATATTTACCCAAAGGCTGATTGATTACAAACCTTATATTTAACACATAAAAATGGAATCTATTTCTCTTCTCCTCAAGTAACCCCTTCCTACCATGACTCCTTTTTGGCTATTCCCTCAGTTCTTTCTGGTGATACCATCTCTAAATTGGGATTATGACTGTAAACTATAATTCATGTTAGACTGTAACAAGGAGTAAAAAGCATTTATTTGAGCAAAATGAGCTACAGCCTGGGAGATACAGGTAGCAACTTAAATTGTGCTCCATTAAGACAAAGGGGAAGCCATCTTTTATAGAGAAAGTTCCTGCCCAGGTCCCAGTTTTACACAACTGAGGTTTCCAAATTGTGCAGTTCTGATTGGTTGGTATAGATACAAACAAGGATACAATTTGTATAGTTCTGATTGGGGGAGGCAGGTCTCTCAGTCCATTGATAGAAAGAAGAAACCAGAGTTTCCCTGTGCTGATTGACTCAGATGGCAGGGTAAACAAGTCAGGCACAGTGGCGGGAAGCCAAGAGCTCAGTCTGAGGTTCTTGCCGGTATACAGAGCATGTGAGAAATCCCTGTCAGCAAATAGCTGTTAGAGTCTTATTCATAAAATCTGGGCCCTCAGTTGACCATAGGGAGTTCATCTCAGCAGAGAAATTCCTTCTCAGGGTTCACATCAAATGAATCATTCTTTTTGGGATCCACATGTATTTGTGAGAGACGTGGATTTTGTGAAATTGCCACCCTTTTGGAACATAAGGGCATTATGTTAATGTTGTCCGCAGTGTATCTAAAGGTGTCCAGCGTGATTGAAACTTCAAAGATTGTAATTATTTTCATAGATGACCTTAGCGGAGCAGCCCTAAACCTGGCAATTGTGATAGCTGGCCTCGGTTTACAACTTGGCCTCTCGAGGTACCTCCAAACCCAGTGTGGGTGGCAGATTGCTTTATGGCTCATGCCAAAGGGCCCTGGGCAGGACACAGGTTGCAGCTGAACTTGGCCTGCAGTGGGTCCCCTCTCAGGAGACCCTGGGGCTGGCATGCCTGGTGGCCACCTTTGGACCAAGCAGGAGCATCACCCAGGTGCCTCCAAGGATGACACACCCAAAGGGCAGACTGGGCAGGCACCAATGCCCTGCTAAAGTGAATCCTGCTCTTTGTGTCAGTCCCTACATAACAGCTCCTCCTCTGTACTCATGATCAGTCCTAACAATCAATCAGCCTGAGGGTAAATCCCTCCCACTAATGTGCAAACAGCAACCAAGGCTCAACTACAACAGGAGGACACACACAACACACACAAGGGCTACAACTGGAGTGCCCAGCTCTGGTGATCAGGGAGAGTGAACCTCTGGGCCCCACAGGACACCTACTACATGAGGCCACTCTACTAAGACCAGGAGGCATAGCAGCCCTACCCAACACATAGAAACTAACACAGGGAGGCAGCCAAAATGCAGAGACAAATAAGTATGTTGCAAGTGAAAGAACAGAACAAAGCTCCAGAAAAATAACTAAACAAAATGGAGACAAGCAATCTATCAGACATAGAGTTCAAAACACTGGTTATAAGGATGCTCAATGATCTCAGGGACACAAAGAGATAGAGAACCTAAGAATGGAGATAGAAAACATAAAAAAGGACCAGTCAGAAATAAAGAATACGATCACTGAAATGAAGACTACATTATAGGGAATCAACAGTAGAGTAGATGAAGCAGAAGATCGAATCAGCAATTTAGAAGATAAGGTAGCAGAAAACACTCAGAACAGCAAAAAGAAGAAAAGAATCCAAAAAACTGAGGATAGTTTAAGGGGCCTCTGGAACAATATCAAGGGTACCAACATTTGCATCATAGGGGTATCAGAAGGAGAAGAGACAGAGTAAGGAATTGAAAACCTATTTGAAGAAATAATGATGGAAAACTTCCCTAACCTGGTGAAGGAAACAGATATACAAGGAAGTACAGAGAGTCTCAAACAAGATGAACCCAAAAAGGCCCACACCCAGACACACATAATTAAAATGCCAAAGTTCAAAGACACAGAGAGACTCTTAAAAGCAGCAAGAGAAAAGCAGTTAGTTACCTACAAGGGACCTCACATAAGACTATCAGCTGATTTCTCAACAGAAACTTTGCAGGCCAGAAGGGATTGGCACAAAATATTCAAAGCAAGGATGTACAACCAAGATTACTCTACCCAGCAAATCTATCATTTAGCATGGTAAGATAGATAAAGAGCTTCCCAGACAAGAAAAAGCTAAAGGAGTTCATCACCACCAAACCAGTATTACAAGGAATCTTAGAGGGACTTTTTTAAGATGGAAAAAAAAAAGATAAAAAATATGAACAATAAAATGGCAATAACTACATATCTCTCAACAACTACTTAAATGTAAATGGATTAAATGCTGCAATCAAAAGATAGATGGCTGAATGGATAAGAAAATAAGACCCTTCCATATGCTGCCTACAAGAGACTCCAGATTGAAAGACACAGAGACTGAAAGTAAGGGGGTGGGAAACAGATATTTCATGAAAATAGAAACAAACAAACAAACAAACAAACAAACAGCTGGGGTAGCAATACTTATACCAGACAAAAGGACTTTAAAACAAAGGCTATAACAAGAGACAAAGAAGGACCCAGTAATCCCACTTTTGGGTATTTATCTGAAGAAACCCAAAGCTCTACTTCAAGGGGACAAATGCATCTGTATGTTCATTTCAGCATTGCTAACAATGGCCACGATGTGAAGGCAGCCTGGGCATCTATCAATGGATGAATGGATGAAGAGGAGGTGGTACATAATTATGGTGGAATATTGCTTGGTCATTCCGGGTTCTTGCCATCTGCAGTGGCATGGATAGACCTGGAGGGTATTGTGTTGAGTGGAGTATGTCAGACAGAGAAAGACAGATGCAATGTGATTTGCTTATATGTGGAATCTAAAGAACAAAATAAACAAGCAAAACAGAAACTCATAGATATAAAGAACATTTTGATGGTTCCTAGATGGGGGGGAGGTTAGAGGTGAAGGGGTTAAGAAGCACAAATTTGTTGTTACACAGTAGTCATGGGGATATAGCATAAGGAATATAGTCAATAATATTGTAATAACTATGTATGGTGTTAGATGGGTACTAGATTTACCAGAGTGATAGATAGGAGGAGGGTTGGGGGGCAGGGTGAAAAAGGTGAAGGGATTAAGAAGTACAAATTGGTAGTAACAAAATAGTCATGAGCATGCAAAGTAAAGCATAGGGAATATAGTCAGTAAGATGGCAATAACTATGTATAGTGCCAGATGGGTACTAGACAAGTTGTGGGATCACTTTTTAAATTATATAAAAGTCTAACCACTATGCTATACACCTGAAATTAATATAAAGTAATATTGAATGTGAACTGTATTGAAAAATTAAAAAAGGGGGGTAAAAGGTGAAGGGGAATAATAGGTTTAAATTTCCAGGTACAAAATAAGTGATGGTGTTGTAATAAACAGCATAGGAAATATTGTCAATAATATTGTGATAGTGCGGTGAGATGCCAGATGGTTGCTGGACTTATCATGGTGATCACTTCTTTAGGTACATAAATGTTGAGTAACTATGGTGTACCCCTGAAACTAATATAATTTCATATATTAGCAATATTTTAATAAAAATCTTTTTTAAAATACATAAAAAATTAAATGTGGATAATGACAAAAAAACGAGGGCACAGGAATTCTCCCATTAGGAAAGTCATTCCTTTGGGTTAAAGCCCAGTGTTCTGCTTCTGTGTTTCAAATTGAAAGGTGGCGGAGGGATAGCAGACACAAGAAGTCACCTTTGTGAGAATGTTTTTTTGAAAAGATTTTCTGTGGATCCGACCAGGACCAGGGGAACTCTGAAAGCACTGTGACCTTGGGGACGAGGAGGAAGCTCTGAGATTCATTGCTAGGCAGGACAAACTTCTTTATCCATTATTGGGTTTTAGGCCACATAGGGTCTTTCAGAAGGTAAAATTTAAGATCTCCTGCTCAGTGACTTCTTTTCATGCTCCTCCAGCCGCCATCCTCCAATACTCCCCCAGCACCTCTGTCCTCTTGGATCCCTAACTCTCAAGGAGGGCCATGGCAGCGCCCGCCGCTGCAAGCGACCTCATTCCTACCTCTTCCACCGCGCAGCCCAGCGTTTTGCCTCCGCACTAACTCCAGTCATTCCAAAGCGAGTAAAACCGAGGACTCCTTCACCGTGGAACAAAACACTTAATAACTCATCCTTAATTGTTACCCTCTAGCTTTTTTTCCTATAGGCAAGGCTTTCGGTCACCTCTGCATAAAGAAGACCCAGAGCCCAGAATCTGCAAAACCAACCTCTGATCAGCCCCGCTCGCTTTCCCACCAGTGACAAGCAATCCTATTCTGGCGCCAACGCTCTATGTCTAGCAGTCGGATCTTGGCCAACACACTCCGGCGCCGCTGTCCCCTCGCGGAGCCCGCTGGCCCAGTCATCTCAGCCCCCGGCCCCCCACCGCCTCCCACCCCGGCCTGGGCCTCTCCCCGCCTCCAGCCCGCGGACCTCGCCCTCCCCTTGGCTCAGCCGCGGCAGCCATTGGTGCCAGCCCGCCCCAAAAGGGCGTCCATTGGCCGGGTGGGAAGTCATTCAGCCGGCGCATTCCGCCGCCCGTAGGCTTGCGGGGAAACTTCCTTATTATTGTGACGCCGAAAACCGAGAAACCCCGAGCCGGGCCAGAGGGGCTGTCACAGTCGGAATCCCAAGCAGCGGTTCGGCTGCAGCCAAGGTGCGTGGGGCAGGGGCCGGGATTCCAAGGAGGAGGAAAGGGGAGCTGCAGCAGCGCCGCCGCCGCGTTCCACTGGGCACCGCTGTCAGCGCGCGGCTCCTGGCGGGGCAGCTGCGGCTGCAGGTCCCTTCCCACGACGACCTGGGGCCGGGCGCACCGGGAGGTCGGGGCGCGGTGCCTGCAGTACCTGCGGGGCGCCCCTCGGCCTGGCATGCGCCACCCTGACATTCTCGGGGCTCACTGATCAAGAGCTCCCGCGCCCGGAAAGGCCGGAAGCAGCTTTAAAAATGGGAGTGCCCCCGACCCCTACTCGGGTGCCCGCAATCCAGGAGGAATTGCGACGCAGAAAGTCAAAAACAGGATCCTCCCCTGCCTCCTCGTCTGCCCCTATTTAAATTTTGGGGCTCCGGAGTCACCCTGGCTGGGAGGGGCACGGACGCTTCCCAGCGAAATGGGAGCCGGCGAGGCCTCCGCGTTTGGGGGAACCCCGGCCGTCGCGAGGAGTTTGCGCTGACGACGCGGGGCTCGGCGTCCGCGGTGACAGCGCAGGTGGGGCCGCGGCGCCCGGCACCACCCACCTCGCGGAGGCCCTGCGGGGCTAGCCTCGCAGGAGTCCGCCTCTTAAGCGGAGCCGGGGCGAGGGTGTGTGTGGACACGTGTGTGTGCGTGTGTGTGTGTGTGTGTGTGTGTGTGCGCGCGCGCGCGCACGTAAGTACGCGGATGGGCGCGGGAGTAGCTGGAACTGCTGGGACGTTCGGGGGCAGGTGGCACTTTGAGTCATTTGTAAATGTGTGGAGTGGGCAAACCAGGACAACTGACAGCAGAGCATGTGTAACCTGAAACAGATGAGCCAGGGAGTGCTGTGGAGAGCACCTGAAGCCACTGTGCGCTGATTCTGGGTACATGTAATTGAACTTTGCCGTTGGTATCTCGCTGTTTCTGGCTCTTTTCGGATTACGTGTTACTTTAGCTTTTAAGTCATCTCCATTAAGGAGTACCTTAAATTCAGAGCTAAGCCTTCCAAGATTTTGCTTGCATTCGTTACACACGGAATGCTTTAGGAAAGACGATTTAAGAGTTCCCATTTTTGTGTCTTCTGGCTCTTTCCACAAATAGAAAGCTATTTCTAGAACCTTTCATTTGATGACTTGATAGCATCAAGTGAGCTGATTTTAAACTCCAGACTGAGGAGAAAGAAAAGTGAAAATGAGGATTAAACAGCCTTTTTAAAATTCAGTGACTAGAGAGGGATGTCTTGTTTTTAGGCAGATTACTGTGATGTTCCCTTTTTTTTTTTACTCCCTGGGGGAAGGGGAATGACATTATAAACTAGAAAAGGGGAGTAATATATTTAACCCCCTTTTAAAGCAAAATAGATGAACTATATACATCATTGTCTGAGCCCAGGAACCTTTTAGAGAAAGTATGCAGGAGTCAAGGAGGAAGATTTGGAACCTCTTTGGGGAAACTCCTCTTTTGACATCAAAAAAAGAAACAACTGATTAGCATGTAGTTTTACTTGTTCAGTATGCACTTGGGTTTTTATTTGAAAAAAACCCAAAATATCCAAAATGTTCCAAATGGTGTGATTGGAGCCATTGGTTATAGCATTTCATTCTGAGTAACATATTTAAATTTCTTAAGATTTGCACAATAATAAACATTTTTAAATACATGGTGAGAGTTGCACCCCTACTGGAGAGACAAGATAGTTTTGCTTCAGTTTCAGAAATAAAAGTAATAGTCTCCAAAATGATTGGGATTTTCTATATAAAATAGAAATAAAGTTATGATAATATCTTACATCATGCAGGACTTTTGAGAGATTTAATTAGAGACTAATTAAAGGTGCCTCTCAGTCTCATCTTGGTTTTTTGTTTTTTTATTAGTTTCAGGTGTACAAAACAATGTACTAGACATTTACACCCCTCACAAAGTGATAACACCCCTCCCTCATCTTGTTTTGTACCAAAGAGGATGTGGTGATGAGAAGGAAGGAAAGATATGAGAAAGTCTCAAAAACAATTGTGACAAAATAAGCTATAATGTGTGTGCTACATGGAAAACATGAAGGAATAGACAAATTTAATTATTTTTCAAAAATTTCTCTTTTTAACCTAAATGGGAAATGTAAACATAATTTAATTTTACTTTTATATGTTTTACAAATGCCAGGAATTTTTAAAGGTGCTGTCTATGTCTCTAGTTCACTTTTAGAGGTGATATCTTCATAATTGGTTAGAGGTTATCTTAGTTGGCATTTAACCAAACTCCACTCTTGAGATACAATGTTTGGGGACTATTCGACTATTCAAGCTTGCATAATTTAAAGATATTCTTATTTTCAGAAGTTTATTTCTCATTTTGTTTTTAATAACATTTTGTTTCTTTGTAGAGAAAGTACTTTGTAGAGTTTCGTACTACTGTTAATTATTATTTCTTTAACATGCAGATCTGCAAGGTGAGGTGGAGCCATTCTTGCTTCTAGTCCAAATGCCAAGTGTGTGACCTGTGGTGAGTTTCTTAATTTCTCTGAAACTCAGTTTCCTCATCTTATACGTGGAGATAATATCTAACTTACAAAACTGATAACAGGATTCAACAAGATAACCTATGTAAAGGACTCAGGGTTAGTACAGCTGCCTAGAAAGGGTCCTCAACAAATCCTTAGTGACTTTCTTTTGCTGTGATGTAGTGAAGTGAACCAGGGGAACCCAGGAGGCTGGAGACCTAATTTCTGGTCTCTGCTTCAACCACTTACTTCTCAGAGGACCAAAGTTACTTGGCCTTGGAAGGCCTCAGCTGCCGTTACAATGAGGTTAGGAATGTAAGTGTCTTGCCTAGAGGTTCGGTTAAATGGACTTTTAAGGTCTCTTTAATAAGATGATTCCTTTCATGATATAACTCTGTCCCCTTTAGACATTTTCTACATTTAGAAATAGTACTTGCTGGTGTCAGGGGCATGCGTTTCTGTGTCTGAATCAATAAGTGAACTAGTTTTATTGTAAGTTAGGGTGGACATGGAGGAAAGTCTGGCTAACTTGGTTGAGATTGCTTTACTCACCCTTCCCGTCTCTGGCTAGCATAGGTTGTACTTGCTTATAAACACGGCCAGTGATTCAGCTAATATGAGCTCACTTACTGTGTGAAACATCTTCTTTAAAAATTTATTTTCAAATTGGAGATGGGGTGTGGCTTGGCTTCGTTTTACTTGAAAGATGGTATAGCATCATGTTTAAGAGCATGGACTTTGGAGTATGATAGATGAGGTTGGAATCCTGCCTTAGCCGCTTAGTTTCCATTTCAGTTACTTAATTACATGTTCTTGGGCAAGTGACCTAACCTTGCTAAGCCTTGAGTCATTTTAAAGGCAAATTATTTAATCTATGTAAAGTTTTTAGCCCAGACTCAGACACACAGTAGGCTTACAGTAATAGTAAATATTTCTTTATTCAACAACTATTTATTGAGCTCCTGCTATGTACCAGACACTATCCTAGTCTCTAGGGGTAGAGAAATGAACAGAAGAGGCTTAGTCCTTCCTTCATTGGCTACATTTCTCAATTCTAGCATTGAGAACCTCCACTATTTAAGGACAGCTTCGATGGTAAAAGGTATTCTACTTTCAGATCTGCTAAGATGTCATGAGAGGACAGTGCATTTTAAAATGGAGCAATTTATTGCTTTTTGTCACTGCATAGGGAATGTTTATTTAATACTACTTGGAAAACAAAACTGTTTCCAAATTTAGATTGTGGGAGTTCTGGTTTTCTTATGTTTGGATTCAGTTCATTAGGCACTTACTAAGCATCTACTGTGCTCCTGCACTATGGTGAGAACTGGAGATACAAAGATGTATAAAACCCGGTACCCTCCACAGAGAAGCTCCCAGTCTGCGTATGGACAGGCACTTAGTGGATGAAATACAAGGAACAAGGATCCTATAGTTTTCATTTTTTCTTACTGTGAAGTATTTGTAAGCATAAAATAATATATGTAACATATATGCTAAGAAACAACAAAAGGACAAAAGCAGAACGTCAGCCATACTATTGAAACTCCCTTTGTGCTCCTTCTAGACTGTACCCTCCATGTCTGCTGCCCCCAAAATGATTACCTTGTGTTTTGTATTGATCATTGTTTTGCTTCTTCATAGCTTTACCACCACTAATGTTTTTTATCTCCAAATACTTGTTATACTTGTGTTTGGACTTTGTGAAAATGCATCATATTCTCAGTTGTTCTGTGATTTTCCCGACCTCAACACCATTTTTAAGATTTCGCTACTGATGCTTGTAGATGGAATTCATTTATTTTTCACTGTTGTACAGTATTCTATTTTATGCATGTGCGAAGGTTTACCAGTTTTATTATGGATGGACGTTTGGATTGTTTTTTTGTTTTATGTATTTCACACAATCCTGAAATGAACATTCTTGTGCATATATTTTGGGGCATCTATTCTTGAATGTTTTACTGCATTATACAGTAAGATAGCCACTAATGATATCTGATTACTTACATTAAAATTAATTAAAATTAAATTAAAATTTCAGTTCATCAATTGTGTTAACCACATTACATGGCCAGTGGCTACCATATTGGACAGTGCAGAGATGTAACATTTCCATCAGCACAGAAAGTTCTCCGTTTCCAGGTTTTGCGCTTGTTTGTGTCTCTAGTTCTCAACGTGGTGCAGGAGCATTGCAGAAGCTTGACAAGTTAGACACTGCTGGTCATCCGCCTAGCAGTGCAGTTGCTGTGCTGTGGGGTATTTGCATCTTCACTAGAGAATGCCCACTTGTTTTTCCCAAAGTGCTTATGCCCATTTATGCTCCCACTAGCTGTGTGGAAGAGTCTGGATGCTCTACATGTATGTCGTTGCCTTGGCACTGTTAGACTTTTCAGTTCTTGCCAGTCTGGCCAAGGTCTTTTGAAGGCTGCCCACAGCTTCTGCAGACAGTGGCGAGATCATTTGTTTAGCTTCACAATGCTCAGCGCCAGGTAGTGAAGAAGGCTCCGCCTGTACAGGGATCATCAGGGGAGGGGTAGGAATATTTCCAGGGTTGGCTATAAGGGCGAGAGGACCAAAGTTGAGCTGAAGGGAAGGAGAAAGAGAAAATAGAGAGGAGTGGATTCACATTGTTGAAAACTTCTCGTTCCCTTCTGTGCCATTTTTGCATATGGTAGTAAAAATTTTGATAATAAAGCATGTTATTAGAATGACTCTTTGTTATTGGAGTTAATTCTGCATGGACTTTTGGCTCCAAATTTATTTAAAGCTTGGATTTGCGGAGTGCCTGCTAGTACTGAAGCCTTGGACATTGCCTTTTCCTGCTATTGAAAAAGACCTCCCTTTCCCCACACACCATTCAGGTAATGGCTTGTAAGCATATTTGAAAAGAAGCTTATTCCTATTGTAAATGAGATTAGAAGTCCTGCC
This sequence comes from Rhinolophus sinicus, assembly GCF_057876585.1. Lineage (NCBI taxonomy): Eukaryota > Metazoa > Chordata > Mammalia > Chiroptera > Rhinolophidae > Rhinolophus > Rhinolophus sinicus. The sequence continues at coordinate 170,021,932 of NC_142501.1, forward strand.
TGAGTGTTATTTAGGTTTCAAATAAAGGAATAAGCATCAATCCATTGTTAGGATGCTGAGTGCATAGTCTGATTAAGAAGACAAAGTTTAGGAACTGCCGCTTGTCTTTTTGCAGTCAACTCACTAGGAAAGATAAAAAAAGGCTTATCTACCTCTTGGCCCATCCCAGAATTTAAAAGAAAAAAATGCAAAAACTTTCTCCTAGCAACTTTGAATTCCCTTCATGAAACTTATGACTGGATGGTGGTAGTCCTGCTTTGCTGTCGTGCAGATTTGGGACACAAGTTAATGCTAACCACAGGAAGAAAGTCACCCCCCTCCCCAGACACTTCACCCCCAGACTCCTTGGGGAACTGTCCTGTTTGCTGAGGTCTCAGAGAAGAGCCCGGGGAGTAGGAGTAACAGTGACTGCAGCACCGGACAGTGACTGGTCACTTAGGCCGGCACCATGCTAGGCACTGTTTGTATTCACTCAGTTCATAGCCCTCACAACCCTGTCGCTCTTTTCCCTACTTTAGAACCAGGAGCCAGGCTTAGAGTGGTTAAATATCTTCCCCTGGGTCTCACAGCTAACATGTGGTTCATTCAAGGCTTGAACTTTAGTCCTTTTGACACTTAAGCCCTGTGAAGATTATCCTGAATCTTTCACCAAAAATAGATGAGTAGAGGGACTGGGAAAAGTACCAGGTGTAACCCTGAGGGATCCGTCTTTGTCCCTTTTGTTTTGTGAGAGGGAAATAAGAGGCAGGAGATGGAAGGGCTGGGACCGAGGTGGCTGGTGTTGGTGCTGAGCCAGAGTGCAGGCCTTTATTTTTTTATTATTTTTACTTTTTTAGTTGTTTACCATTCTTAATGTTCTTCATTCGTTCCTGAGGGAATATGAGTTTCCTTCTGGTACCAATTCCCTAAAGGAACTTCCTTTAGCATTTCTTATTTGTTTGTTTGTTTACTCTTTTAGGGAATATTTTAATCTGCCATCTTGGACCTATTCTTCTATAGTGCTTTTCATAATTGTGTGTTTTGAAGTTAAATAAAAGATTTTACTCTTTTAGAAGCCAGGGAGCGACAAAGAGTAAGGAAAAATGGGTGGGAGGACCCAGGTTATCAATGCCAAGTGACGAAGAGCGCTGCGGAAGCTAGTCTTTAAATTCATGGATACCAGTAGCTACTAGATTTGGGGGTTCCACCAGAGTGTACTGTTAAGTGAAAGCTGTATTAATGGCTGGCTTCTTTTCAACGTACTGAACTTCTCGCCTGAAAGCTAGATGATTTTAATGCCTCCTGCTGTAGTTTTGGACAGCATTATGACCTAAACTAGATTTCCTATTAGGGTTAATAATCCATTCATAGGAAGATAGCTTATTTGTGTTTGCCATTTAGTTACTTCTCTTAGTAAGTAGTTTTTATTCGACTATTTGAAGATGCCATTACTATAACTCAGGTGGGAAGGATTTTCAACAATAGTCCTATTTATCTTGTTTCAGAAATGGTTTCTAATAGTCAGTAAACAATGAGGCCACACTTCAGGCTGCTCACTCAGGCTTGCGGTTGGCCACAGCACCCAGAATGCAGCTGACTTTTAAGATTGACCCATGCTAAACAAACTTATAAGAAGATGATAGATCCAGGATGCCAAATTAATAATTAATAATAATGAGAAGTAGAAATGCCAAGAAGCCTGGGGTGCTTTGGCCAGCTGGTCACGGTGTTCTTTCCCCAAAGTACCATCTGCCTTGGGAACCAAGTCATTTAAGGTTGCTTATTAATCATGGAATCTAAGCAAGGCCAGTGGCTGGGTACATTTAATGCCTAATAGATAGTACTTCAGCTCTATACTTGGGGGGCATTTTATACAGTAAAATTACCAACAAAAAATATGAAAATGTGAAAAGCATGGCAGTAAATAGATTGTGAAAACAGCACTTGTTTACAGTGTGAGAGGTGACACAGGAAGGCAGAGCATCATCGTCTTTGACTTCAGCTCAGAATACACGTGTAGGGTGATTCAGATTTTTCACCTGTTTGCGCAGGGAATGACTGCAGAAATGCTCCCTGCATTGATTTGGGAGTTACAAGTAAATTTTAGTGAGTAGGCAAATTCACGAGTAGGAATCTGCAAATAATGACAAACAACCAGTACTTAGGAAGAGAGAAGGTGGTGGTGCTGGCACTAGACAAGGGGGGATCCCTGGCGCAATCGACATCATTGGGACTCTTTCTGTCTATTGTCTTTGAGCCTCTGTGGCTGGTAGCTTCATAATGTCTTACAGGTGTCCTCCATCTGGCAGGAAGGTAGCTTCTGGTAGCCTCAGTTATCCTTCAGAGGCAAAAGGCGTTCTTTTGTCAGAGCTCAATGGGACTTAATGGGGAAGGACTTGGGCTCAGTTGGAAGTGTGACCCTATCCCTGCACCAATCACAGTGGCTTAGGGGTGGGTTGTTCTCTGATTGGTTTGGTGTGGGTCATGTGTATGGCTTAGGGGTGGGGTGTTCTCTGATTGGTTTGGTGTGGGTCATGTGTATGGCTTAGGGCTGGGTTGTTCTCTGATTGGTTTGGTGTGGGTCATGTGTATGGCTTAGGGGTGAGGTGTTCTCTGATTGGTTTGGTGTGGGTCATGTGTATGGCTTAGGGGTGGGGTGTTCTCTGATTGGTTTGGCCAGGGTCATTATCACCCTTCTGCAAGAGTGGGTAGAGTTATTACAAGGCAATGAAGGACTTGGGAATAGGTACTAGACAGACAAAAAAAGCATTCGACAACACCCTTGAGTAATTTTTTTGAAACTAATCTTATTCTTCAGAAAGGTTGCTACCATGTTGAGTTGCAGCTTTCTATTACATTCAGTGCATTTCAGCATGGCCTCTACACCCCCCTTTATTAATGAGTGGTATTTCATTGTAAAAATATACTGCAATCTGTTTATCCATGCTCCTGTTGATGGGTATTTGTGTTGTTGCCATTTTTGTTCAGTATGTATAAAGCCACTTTGAGCACTGTTTGTGGATCTTTGTGTAGACGTACAATCTTAGCTTCTTGATGCCATATTTTTAGACACATTGTACTTGGCTGGTTAAGGGGATGGCTTACTGCCACAGCTGCATAATCTCATTTATTATCTCTTAATTCTGATGAGTTTCACTCTCAAAGGGCAGTTTTATTTTCAAGTTTGCAGGGCATTCTGTAGTGTATACTGACTATGATTTAGTCATTCTGCAAGTATTTTTTGTATTCTTGCTCCTGTAGGTGACATAAATCTACTTGGGCGGCGGTGTAGCCCACTGGATAAGACTATGGACATTGGCATCAGACCTACCAGATTCATAGCCTGGTTCTCGCTCTTTCTGGCTGTGTGACCTTTAGCATGCTTCTTTATCTCTCTGAACCTTGCTTTATCTGAAAATGAAGCCAAAAATAGTACTTATGGCACAGGGTTGGTGTGCAGATAAAATGAGATAATGATATAAAGTGCTTATCACAGTGACTGGTATATAGTAAGCCCTATGATGTTGCTTACATCAGTATTGGTAGGAGAGAGAAGACAAAGTCATTAAACATTAAAAATGAAAAAAAGGTATTAATGTGGATATAGCAATTTAGAAAATTGGGAAAATTAAATTATGAGTAGATTATGTGATCTTACTGGTCTTTTTAAATGTGTATCCACCCCCACTTTTCATTTTATCTCTCCTCCCTTTGCAGTTAACTCACAGAAAAACATTGAAACTTTTTTTTTTTTTTAATTCTAGACTATAGGCAAGGAATAACAATCTTAAGAAGAAGCAGAAATTTCTGGTTAAGACAGCAAATTGAGATTTAGTTTTATATTTTATTTTGGGTCTTAGGGAGCATTACCCCTGTGTTTTCCCAAAAATAAGACCTAACCAGAAAATAAGCCCTAGCATGATTTTTCAGGATGATTTTCCCTGAACATAAGCCCTAATGCGTCTTTTGGAGCAAAAAATAATATAAGACCTGGTCTTATTTTCGGGAAAACACGGTACCTTAGGTAGTAAATAACGGTTAGTTGTATGGAAATACCACATATTGGTTATCCATTCATCAACTGATGGACATTTGGATTATTTCCACCTTTTGGTATTATGAATAATGCTGCTATGAAAATTTGTGTGCAAGTTTTAGTGTGGACATATGTTTGGTTTTCTTTTTCTTTTTAAATTTTTTTAAAATTTATTTTTCACTTAGAGTTGACATACAATATTATATTATTTTCAGGTGTACAGTTATATACCCTTTGAAGTGATCAGTTATATACCCTTTGAAGTGATCACCCTTTTAAGTCCAGTACCCACCTGAAACCTTACATAGTTGTTACATGATTGACTATATTTCCTAGTGCTTTATATCCCTGTGACTGTTTTCAATAACTGGCAATATGTCCTTCTTAATCCCTTTCACCTTTTTTATCCATCCCCTCAACCCCCCTTCCGTCTGGCGACCATCAATTTATTCTCTGTATCTATGAGTTTGTTTCTGTTTTGTTTATTTTGTATTAATATGTATTCTTTTGAGATGCAGTGTATCTGAAGAATATTAAGGGCGTGGTTATTTTTAATAATTGATTAAATTTACTTAATGTGATTTTCTCTGACCTATTTTTCAAAATTTTTTTTTTGTAACAAAACTTTCTTCTAGGCTACATGAGTCCCTGAAGAATAAGAACAATGTTATGTTGGGGATATTGGTCTCTGGGCCAACCTGGGATCAGCACCAGCCTGCGAGGGATTGTGGCCGAGCCCCAGGTGTGTGGATTTATATCGGACAGAAGTGTCAAGGAAGTGGCCTGTGGAGGAAACCACTCCGTGTTCCTGCTGGAGGATGGGGAGGTTTACACCTGTGGATTGAATACCAAGGGGCAGCTGGGCCACGAGAGGGAAGGAAACAAGCCAGGTGAGTGCAGCCCGTCGTCGGGCCATGATGGCTGATGAGAAAGGCTAAGGGGGGGGGGGGGTACTGGTGGAAGATTTCCTCGTCAAACGTTTATCTTTCAGGGAGGCTCTTCGAATGGTGCAGGGATCCCCTTCTGTGTGGAACCTTAGTGTCTAATGTAGACCTTTTGATGCAAAACCAGACTTGTCTCTTTTCATCTTATTAGACAACATATGTAATCTCAATTACCAGGGGACAGAAGTCGACTAGTTAGTTTCTAGTTAGAGAAGTAGATTTTTCTCCAGTAGTTGAATGCTAAGACATTGTGATCATGTTGTAAATAGGTAATTCTCATACAATCGCTATCAGAAGCATTTTCCCCTAATTTTTCCTCCTAACTGCCTATTCATTTGCTTATTTCTGCAACATGCTTTTGTTCAGCATTTTGGGCTAAGCACTGGGCTTGGTGTTGTGAGTAGGAAGTGAATGATAGTGATGATGTGGCTCTAGTGCACCAGTGTGAGGTAAGTTGAAGAATATACTGGGGGAATAAGGGAGAGGGAATTTGTTCTGCCTTTGGGGGCTGAGTAGGAAGCATGAGTAGGACTGTGTGTGTGTGTGTGTGTGTGTGTGAATGTATGTATGTGGTAGGAACACAAGCTTATGGCACACACCTGAGTGTACCCCGTGATCCAGGCGTGGGTATGATGGTGCAGCCCTCGTTCAGGGAAAGCTGAATAGTGTGCTGAGACTGTTGATGGAGGGGAGGGAGAGAGGATGAACTGCAAAGGTAGGGGGCTAGTTAGATTCTTTAAGTTTTAGTGTCTTTCATTGATTTATAACAGTTGCTATGTGTATTTAAAGGCTATTGGTTTGAATGTTCCTTTTTCCAACTTTTTCTCTTTAAAGAACCTTCAGTATATGTGTATGTTATGTAGATCTATGAGGTACTTTCTCAGTCTTGGATTTCAGCTACGTTAGGAGTAGTGGTGATGATATTTAAATGAGTCTCCTTTTGATGAGAAATGATAAGGTGGGGTCTTAAACTGTAACCATGCTGTTTTTTCATACTAACATGGGCACGAGCCATTTTCTTTGTTACTTGCCCATTTCTTTGTCATTTTTTATTCACTCCAAATCAAATCATGATATAGAAGTTTCATGAAAGAACAGCCTTGCTGTTTCTTCTGGATGGTTTTACTCTTTTGTGTTTATTTAGGCAAGTCAGTTTGGTGTCAGATTGAACTAGTTTTTTCTGTGACACTGTCTCCCTCTTCTTTCATATTTATTCCCACCCATAGCAAGTGACTGTGTTCCATAGTTCCCCTCCCCAAACGTCAGTATTAATTTCTCATCATTAATTTCTCCATTGACCACTGGATAAAAGGCTGCAGCGCTGTTGTTAAACAGAATTATGAAGTATGTGGGGTATGATATGTGGCCTTTTCCCCCATTCTTACCTCCTGGTTCCCTCATGGGAGCCCTCCCTGGGACACCCCAGCAGGCCTACTCGCCTGGAGCCGTACCCAGTGTTCTAGCCAGGGGATTCCTAACCTGTGGGCCCTGGGCTCTTGGGATTTCAAGGAAGGGATTTGTAGCATGGTCCATAGGTACACCTTTATGTGTACAATGCAACCGATGCTACAGGTTTTCAAATGTAAGTAGATCATGTTGTTCACGAAAATACAAATTCAACGAGCAGTGCCACCAATTCATACATTGACTTAGTAAATCCTATTCAGTATGTTTTTCCAATTAATATAAAACAAGAGTATAATATAGAGCTATTATGGAGGTGGCAGGAAGGTTTTTTTTTTAGTGTTAAAAATGGTTTTCATGTTAGAAAAGGTTAAAGACCAGGGTTTTCTTTCCCCTCCTTCTGTTAAGATTTACTTGTGTCTTACATGAAGCTCCTACTCTTGCTGTTTCCTCAGGTGAGAGCCAGTGTCCAACAACTAATGCCTCCAGAGAGGTTAATGGCAGGTGCAGCCCCGGCATGCTCCTTCCTTTGGAGTGTCAACATGCCACCAGGACTTAGAGATGCTTAAGGCTCACTTCACAACAGTGGTCTCAAAGGACTTGTATTTACCCTGGCCGCCCTTTGAAGGGAGTATTTTGGAGACCAGGAAGAGATCTTTCTATTACTCCTGCAGAGACAAATGGTTAGGGTGAACTCTGGAGTCCGACAAACCCAGTGGAGGTGTTACCCCTCTCTGATTCTGTATTTCAGAGCCTCAGTTCCTTTTCCTGTAAAAGGAGGAGACTTCCTGTTCTAGTGTAGCGCTTGATGAGGTCAATTCAAATGCTAAAGAAGACTCCACAAAGCTACCTGTAACCTGTGAGGGTTGCCCTCCTGTCTGTGTTCTCTGGGACTTGGCCTTCTGTCAGGCAGCATCCCAGCAGACCTGTTTGCTCAGGATACCTCATTGCACTTCATTGCAGGACTCCTTTGCCTTAGAACCTGGAGTGAGAGGATTCCACCTAGGGTGGCAGGTGAGGAAGGAAGCAAACTGCTTACAGTCTCACAAGGGCAAAGATCTGTGGAAGCCACCCACCATGGTGAGCACATCTGAGTGTATTCTGACATTCTTCCAGTGGAGCCTCCTGGCATAGCTCCTTGGAGCCAGTAGTGGGTGGTTCGTGGGCCTGGGAATGAGGAGCAGCGCTCTGCTTCTGCCTGTACGTGGGGTCTGGCCAGCCCCGTAGTCAGCCTGCAGCCGCTTCCTGTAGGCAAGGCTGTGTTTGCAAGAGACTTGAGGTGTGCCAAAGCCTGCAGATTCAACCACAGAATCCAGCCATGCTTGTAATCTAAATTTAGAATAAACAAGGTTCTAGTGTAAATTACAATGGAATCCAGAAATTTCTGTTGGTTAAGCTTGTCTGTTAATTATAAACTCCATAGCAGCTGTGGAATAGTGCCTCTGTGAATGGGAAGATTATGTGAGTGGGCACCTCCCTCTCTTCCTTTAACTTTTTCATTGGTGGGTGTGTTCTAAATCTGGGTGCCCTTGGGTTTATTTTTAATGAGTGGGAAAGAGAGAATGAGCTTGTTTTCTACATGTGCTTATTTAGAACTGTGACCTGGAATGCTTCTAGGCGTGGAGGGGAAGGCAGTGACAGGCAGACTCTGTTTCAGGTGGCCTGTGCTGGTCCTGGCTCCCAGGAATGCTACCCCCACGGAACCCTGTGGAATTTGGGGAGGGAGCTTGGTAGCAGGCCTCCTCCTCAGAGAGGAGGTTTCTGGGGACAATGGGCAAGTCTGAGATTTCAAGTGGACATCAGTGCCCAGACCAAAGGACTGTGGTATGAAGGATTAAAGAGAGGGGGGCAGAACATGTGGAAGGTGGTAGTGTAGGCAAGTACACAGGATGAGACTTTTCTGTTAGAACATGTGTGTTGGGTCTGTCCTGCCAATCGTCAGGTATCAGGTTATATTGATATTTTATACTTCGTCTCTTACTGGCACAGTAACAAGGTGCATGAATTCATATATTTGGAGCCGTACTGTACCTGAGCAGTGATATAAAACACCCCACAATGCTTTTAAGGGTTTCTTTTTTTTTTCCTTCTTGAGAACATGTAATAGTTTCAAAATGCTTTTGTTGCTCCTGAGGCTACCGTGCTTTCCTTGTGCTCTCATTTCTCTCCTTAGTACTGCTCTTATGTGACCAAATACTGTGTGGTGGAGAGAGGGTGTTTCAAGGACGCATCCAGTACTGAAACTCCTGGTAAGGCAGGCCCAGATATTTTCCCGGTGTGTCAGGCAGCCTAGGGTTCTAGCTTAGGTGTGTCCGTGACTCATTCATTTGTGCTTCGGCCAAGGGCAAAGAGGCCTGTGATTCCCAGAAGCATTTTTCATGGTCAGAATATCAAAGCCCCAACTAAACTCAACATCCAGCTTCGTAGAAAAAGTGTTGGATGTAACTCTTTTTGCATATTCCAATCTCTTCCATATAACTTTTCTCTCTCTCCTTCATCCTCACCCTTATATTGTGATATCAACTTTATCTCCCCCCCCCAAATCAGGGATAGTTTCAGCTGTTAGGACATTGTAGGATTATTGCTAATTTCCTCATGTTTTTGCCCATGAATTCATCATACGGTTTCCTAAGACATACAGTTACAGAGCTGCATTATAGGAAGACTTTTATGCCTCTTCCCCCTCTTTTTTTAAGTAAAGCAAGCAAACAAAACATGAGTTTTTATCTAATTGATGATTTTTATAAGTAAAATGATTAATCTATTACAAAACATTAAGCAAATCTAAAAATATTTTATTAAATTAAAACAGAAACCAGTTGCCCCACGGAAAAACTTAAAAAGTTTTACATCAGTTTACCATGTTTCTCTTATTCCTACCCAGCCCCATTCTCAAAAATGCTTTTCAGCTAAACAGAAAGTTCTTCTTTGCCCAGACATACTCTAATTTCCCATATTTGTTGGGATTAGCATAAACTAATCTTTGTATTATTAGGGCTGTCTGAATTTTTGTAAACCTCCTCTAACCTTTCTTCTTATCTTGAGTGGACAAGAATTGTGGCAGGTGCAGTTATTTAGTTATCTAATTTGACTATGTTACAATTTTTAAAATTCTGCGTAGACATTCCAGGAAACCTTTTCATGGTAAACCGCAAGGGTAACAATTTATAAGTAGACGCTAACATTTCTGTGCACCCCTGTTTGATTCATATCTATGATTGGTTCCTTTTACTTCCTCCTGAGTTAGTTTTTCTCTTCTTTGCAGGTAATTTAATCCAATTCACATTCACATTTTGTATTCAGTCTAAGCATTTCCATAATGCCCATTACCATATGTAACAGCTCTCCTGCTGTTTGATAAATGAGATTTATAAAGCAGAACATCTCAAAAGCCTCAATTCCCAGAGCTATGGTTGCTGCTAACCCTGGTAGAAGTAACACTTTGAACTAGCTTAGCAGTTTGCTCTTGGGCATCTGAAAGACTCAGTAACTCTGTCATGTTAATCAGCTTTTGCTGAAAAGCAAACTAGCAGAGCTGAAAGGAACTAGAAGAAATCCTATAATGACTTCCTGTTATTGAAGTGAATGTTTCCATGGGCATAACTGATATAAAGGCAGAAGGTGCCATAGGAAATGTTCAGATCTCAATTTGGCGCTTATTAGGAGTCCCATCCCTTTCTCATTAGGAATGGTAGGTGGTCTGGGAGGCTGCACCTCCGTCCTTTCTGATGATGAAGATAATGGTAGTGAGTGGGCAGCTTTCTGGTTCAGAGGCCTGGATCTCAGGAGCAAATGTCATCTAGTAAGTTTATTTTCTGGTATGGTTAATCAAAAGTTACTTATTTCTGTCTGTGGTACTCAGCCTATTTTCTTTAAAGATATTTGAATGTTTTAGAAAATACATACTTATTAGTGAACGTATTCTTTAATGTGAGGTGCTATTTGTGACTGTAAAAAATTTGCAATATTTTAAGTAATAACATAGTGGTTTGCATTGTGATACAAGAGACTAAGTTCATTTGTTAATTGTAAATACAAATACATATTATAAGCTTTCTTCATCTTGCTGTGCTTAGCGTTTTTAAGCTGATTAATCCTCATGATAGTTCTGCAAAGTAGGTCAGTATGATATCCTAAGTATATGTAAAAGAGAAAAAGAAAGGGATTTGAGTTTGAGTCTTGCTTGGGTACTGACAGACACTTTGGTTTTAACAATCCTAGAATTATGTCCATGGTCATCTTTTTAAACCTCAGGCTTATTGGGAAGGCCCAATAAAATTTAATTCTCAAACAGTTATTTTTGTTGTTGTTTTGTTTTGTTTACCGCTCAGTCCTTATAGAAGAAAAAAAGGATATAAACTTGTCCACTAAGCAGCTTGTATTCTTTAATTTACTGGTTAAATACCTAAGATGATCAAGGTGCTTTGATTAAAGGTATGGAGAAACAATTGTCCTTTCATCTTTAAAATCATGAGATGACTATGGGTCTGTTCTTTTATGCTCTTTTGAGAACCAGATAATCTGGAGAAGGACACATGATAATTCGCATCTCAGGCCGATAACATTTTGCCTCGCAATTTGCCTCTTGTTCTTTGTTCCTTGATTTCCTTGACTTCTTCTTATCAACCAGTCCTTGATTTAGCAGATATTTACTGAGTGACTAGACTAGGAGGCTCCTCGTTTGTTCTAGATCCTGTCAGAACACAACACCTTTTGTACGGAGCCTACCCTCTGGGAGTTTAGAGGCTGAGTGGGAATGGAACATGTGCTCCTGTTAAGGTTACAGGGTGCAGTTCACCATGTGCCAGGCAAGTGATGACGGTTCTAAGTGTGTCAAATGCAGAGTTGCAGTGAAGAGTTAGGTCCAAACCAGGTCACCCACATCACTGAATTCTGATTTCTAACCAATCTCATCTTTTACACCCACCCACATAGAAAGGTCAACTTTATGTTGTGGTTTGTGAGCTTGGGAGCAATCTCGAGCAGTTCGGAGAAGGGGCAGCTTTAGTCACCTTGTCAGTGTTCCAGGATGTTCCGTGGTTTTAAGACGTTCACCCTTTAGTTCTGAGTTTTTGTGTTGCAATAACAATTTCGTAGTTTGGCGATTTTGATGATCTCTTGTCTAGCTTGGCGCTCTGTGATCTTGATAGATCTAGGATAGGTGAAATGTTTCTAAATTTATCAGTCTGGATGGGGTATATCGAGTCAGCTGGTATTTTATAGTTCAAGAGATACTGGAATCTTGGTCTTCCTGAGTAGCTATCCTATGATAGATAGAATGAAACGAGCTCTTTGGTAACTCTTCAGCAGATATACTATCTCATAGCCTTGCAGATTGAATCGTTTTTTCCCTTGTTGTTAAGACATGTATTGTGATTTCTATTATAATTATTAAATGACTCACAGCAGTTGAGATCATTGTTGGGAATGATTTTAATTTAGAGTGAGCTAATTATGGAGGCAGTATAATGAATACGAGCATGGACTCTGGAGCCAGACTTCCTGGGTTGGAATCCACTCACTGGTTGTACCACACACTGGCTGTGTGACTCTGAGAAAGTTGCTTAACTTCTCTGTGTTTTGGATTTCTTAGTTGTAAAACGTGGATAATAATATCTACCTCTTTTAGGGTTGTGAGGACTTAATAAGTTGCATATCAGGTGTTTGGAAAAATGCCCGGCTCAAAGTAAGCACTCAATAGCTAGCACAATAGTTTGTGCTAGGTGTTATTATTAGTAGTAATTTGTGTTAATACTTTCTGTTGTGGTTTTTGGATCCTACTATTCCAGCATGTTAACAAATAAATTCATTACAAATATATAGTATATTCATATACATATAAACACTGTGTTACCATTTTTATAGGTTCCCTTAACACCATAGGATTTGATTAATGGCATATACAGTTTGTCATGCGGGGAGGCCTGCGGGGTCTCTGCTCCCGCTCCCCATACAAGAACGCAGGATATGGTGAGGCCAAAAAGGAACACCCACGGAGCCATAGGTAGGGGAGTCATACCACTACGGTCTCACTGGAGGCTGGGTTCACTGGACGTGCGACCTGCTGTTCGTTTTGTCTGCAACCCACCGACGACTCTCTTTCACTCTCCTCCACTCTCCTCGGCTCTCCTTCGTAGCCGCAGCAGTTATATTAGTGGCTAATGGCTCAATGGCTACAGCTGACGGCCAATCAGCCACAGCTGATGGCCATCTACTACCCGAGCCAGCACCCCTCCACGTGAGGCCGAGAGCCTGTAAACTACTTTCTGGGGCTCTGCCCCCACACAGTCACACCTTGTTTTATTGAACTTTGCTATATTACGCTTCAGAGATGTTGTGCTTTTTACAATTGAGGGCAAGACCATCCACCAGCAAAAGATATCTTGCTTTATTGTGAGACTCACTTTATTGCTGTGGTCTGTAACCGAACCCACAATATCTCTGAGGTACGCCTGTACATTCAGGGGAGGGAGAGGTTATAAGCTAGGGTCATTAAGAGATGTCACACATTATGTTCCTTTTTACAGTTTGAGTTTTAAACGATTGACTGTTTTCTTTATTTTCAATTTCTTGGAGTCCTTTACCTTATTTGTCCCAAGAAAGTAACTTGCATATGTTGGGCACTCTGGAAAAACTGATGATCCACATATAGACATGCATATATACAGAGGGTGCCAAAAAAATGTACACACATTTTAAGAAAGGAAAACTGTATTGAAATTGTAATACTCAATATATATAGATGACAAAAGATGAATACAAGTCACGTTTGACTTCTGCAATTACAAGAGGTGCTCAGGGTGGTGACTGTCAGCTTCCAGGCACCTCTGATTACCGCGAACTACTGCCTGAGCAAGGCTGACCAAAGTGTCCACTGGTATACATTTTTTGGCACCCTCTCCCCCAAATCTTATCTCTATGCATGATTAACATTACCTCTAGCGTTCTGGTCCAAACTCGCAAAGATAGGGGAAGCAGATTAGGCCACTGTGGACATCAAAGCACACGAAGCACTGCTTTGGTGAGACTCCTCCTAGAGGACTTGCCTGGTTTGGTAACAGCCAGGTGATTTGATCTTGCACAGGTTCAGAAAATAGAGTGCAATCCACTGCTGCGGAGCTCAGCTGAATTCCGTGGGCAGTTACTTTCGGCTTCCAGTTAGATTTGATGGGGTGACTCTTTGGACAGGGCTGTAGATGACCTGAAACAAGGTAGTTGGTTTTCCTTCCTGCATTCTGCGCTCTGGAATCAGAACCCATCTGATCTCTGCTTTAAAAAAAAAATTTTTTTTTGTGGGCCTCTATCAGTCAGGGTGCTTTAGCTGCAAGTGACAGAATGCTGAGTTAAATATGGAGTGAACAATAAGTAAAACTTATAATCTCACATCAGAGGTCCATAGTGACATTTCTAGGATTGGTTACATCATAGGCACAATGACATAATCAAGCTCCCAGCCAGGTACTTCCCATCTTTCTGTGCTGCCATCTTTAGTTTGTTGGCTTTCTTCCTTGGGCTTGCCCCGTCATGGTCACCAGGTAACTGCCACAACTGCTGGCATCACATCCTCACACAGCTGTACTAAAAGGTAGACAGGAAGCGGTTTCTTCTCTTGTGTCATCTTTCAAAGTGGGAGGGATCTTTCCCAGGGAGCCCCCAGCGTACATCCTCTTTTGTCTCATTGGCCAGGTCTGGGTTACATGCCTACACTAGAGTGGTCACTAGTGTGCAGATATGTTCAGGGAAATGAATATTAAAATGAGATACCATTTTTTTCATCCATTTGATTGGCAAAAAAATTTCAGAGAGTTATAGCCACTGCTCATTGGTGTTGGAAAAGGGGCATGTCATATGCTGATTGAGGAAGCGTGAACTGCTGCAATCTTTTTGTAAATCAACTGGCCGTATTTAGTAAAATTTAAAATGGTCGTTTTGAATCAGCAGTTCTATTCTTAGGAAGTTTCCTTATATAAATAAAATGTTAATATATAGCGTAAGGAAATATTTCTAAGGATGCTTATTGCAGCACTGTTTTTAATGGCAAAATGACGATAACAGCTTACTCATTCTCTAGGAAATAGGTTGAAAAAACATATTATAACCGATAGTCATAAGGTAAGGCTTTAAGTACCAGCTTTATACTGTTGATTCATAAATTATTTCCAGCCTCAACCACCAAATTCCAGACTTGATGTCTACTTAAATGTATAACTGGCATCTTAAATTTAGCATATCCCAAGGGAAACTGATTTTCTTTGTCCCTTAAACCTACTCCCTGCTGTATTTCTCTATTTTTGTAAATGGCAGTTCCAGTCTTCAGGTCAAAAAACTTGAGGTCACCCCGTCACCCCCAACCCCTTCACTAACCTGTTATTTCCCACTGCCCCTCCCCTAACATCTCCTTATTTCCTTTCTCTGCTTTGTTTTTCTTCATAGTTTAGCCCTATTTGATATATTCTGTCTCTCTCTTATATTTGTTTAGCTCCATGAGGATCAGGGCTTTGTTTTGTATCCCCAACACCTAGAATAGTTTCTAGCACATATAAGTGTAGCATTCAATAATTATCTTTTGAATAAATGAATGATTACATTGTGAAAAGAAGCCAAAGAGTTAACTTCATAAGATGTATAGAGTCACTTATTTGTACAAATAAAGTCAAGTGAAATTCTAAGACAGAAAAAAACAAGTACCATATGATCTCACTTATATGTGGAATCTAAAAACAAAATAAAACAGAACACCCCAAAACGAGCTCATAGATACAGAGAACAGATTGGTGGTTGCCAAAGGTGGGGGTGGGGGGTTGGGTGAAATGGGTGAAGGGAGTTAAAAGGTACAAACTTCCAGTTATATAATAAATAAGTCATGGCGATGTAATGTACGCCGCAGTGACTATAGTTAATACCCTATTATATATTTGAAAGTAGCCAAGAGAGTAGATCTTAAAAGTTCTCACCACAAGCAAAAAAATTTTTGTAACTATGTATGGTGAGGGATGTTAACTAGATTTATTGTGCTGCTCACATCTCAGTACAGTTGACTCTTGAACAATGTGCACATTAGGGGCATTGACCCCTGTGCAGTTGAAAATCTGTATAACTTTTGATTCCCTCAAAACTTACACTGATAACACAAGCTGTCGATTAACACATATTTTGTATAAGTATTATATATGTGTATAACACATATTATATGTATATGTATTCTTACAATATAGTAACCTAGAAGAAAATCATAAGTGAGAGAAAATACATTTACAGTATTTATTGAAAAAAAATCCACATATGCGTGGGCCTGCACAGTTCAAAATAGTGTTGTTCAAGGGACAACTGTATACAGGTGTATAAATATAGAATCACTATGTTGTGTATTCTTGAAATTAATATAATGTTGTATGTCAATTATACCTCAATAAAAAAGTTAATTGCAGCTCCCTGAAAACAAATCATGCCAAAACTTTATTTAAAACAATTATTTGATTTTTTTTTCTTTCCTTTGGCTGTTATATAGAATTCATTTCTAGACAGGCTCACACGGCTTCAGCTGTCTAGCGTTTGCCTGGTGGCCTGCAATGGGCTGCATGTCTATAGATGTGAAGCTGCTGAGACGAAGGTCACCCCTAGAAGTACTGCCTGCACTCCTGCAGCAGATGTGCTGGATTTACTTTGGGAGAAGTGTTTATGAAATCAGTTGGAAATATATTGTTGATACTAGGGACCCAAATATATTGAATATTGACATCCTACAGTGTGTTAGTCCCTTTACCCAAATATGTAGGGAGTTTCATTTGTAATCCTACAACTGTAAGTATTCCAGAATGAGAAGCCGTATGATTACATCTGTGGTAGGTAATTGCACTTGTGTAGCTACAACAGCCTGCTGACTCGTTCGTGCCCATCTTCCACCTGAGAGATATTTGTTTAATAATTGGGATATAATTCACATACCATACAGTTTATCCAGTTAAGGTGTACAACTCAGTGGTTTTTAGCATATTCACAGTTATGCAACATCAGCACAATCGAATTGGAACATTTTCATCACCCCCAAAAGAAACCCCAAGCCCATTAGTCACTCAACTCTTTCCTCCCCATCCTTCAAACCCTAACCCTAGGCAACCACTAATCTACTTTCAGTCTCTATACTATAGATTTGCCTATTCTGGACATTTCATGTAAATGGAATCATACAATATGAGGTATTTTGTGACTGACTTCTTTTTACTTAGCATAATGTTTTCAAGTTTCATCTATGTTGTATCAGTATTTCCTTTTTATTGTGAAATAATATTCCTTTGTGTGTGTATATGTATATGTACATGTGTACATGTATATCACATTTTGTTTTCATTGATGAACATTTTGGTTCCCATCTTTAGGTTATTATGAATAATGATACTATGGACATTTGTGCACAAGTTTTTGTGTGCATATATATTTTTATTTTTCTTAGGTATATACTCAGAACTGGAATTATTGGGTCATAGAGTAAACTCTACATTTTGAGGAACCGCCAACTATTTTCCGAAGTGGTTGCACCATTTACATTCTCACTAGCAGAGTATGAGAGCTTGAGATATTTTTAAAAAATGAAGATCTGTTGGAGTGCCTACCTGATAGGGTTGTTGTGGGGATTAAATGAGATAAAACATATAAAGCAGTTAAAACATAGGAAGCAGTCAGTAAGTGTTGACTATTTTATTATTATGGATATAGTGGGTGCTCCATGTATATAACAAGTTCAGAATCAATGCATTGGTTTTTTTTGTGGTAAAATACACACAACATAAAATTTACCATCCTTGCCATTTTAAGTGTACAGTTCAGTAGTATTAAGTACTGTATATTCATAATATTGAGTTACCACCACCACCATTTATTTCCAAAACTCTTTTCATCTAGTAAAACTGAAACAATATCTCCCCACTTCCCTCTTCCCACCAGCCTCTGGCAATCAGTAATCTGCTTTCCGTCTCTGTGATTTTGACTTCTTCATATTAGGGGAATCATACAGTATTTGTCTTTTTGTGATTGTCTTATTTCACTTAGCATAACATTCTTAATTATGCTAAGTGAAATAAGATAACCACAAAAAAAAGTTTCATCCATGTTATGCATGCGTCAGAAGTTCCTTCCTTTTTAAGGCCGAATAATATTCCATTCTATTGGTACGATATACTACATTTTGTTTATTCATTCATCAATTGATACTTTGGTTGATTACATGTGTTTTAGGTATTGTGCATAGTACTTCTAAGAACATAGATGTACAAACGTCTTTTTGAGACTCTGCTTTCAATTCTTTTGGGTATATACCCAGAAGTAGAATTGCTGGATCATATGGTAATTCTATTTTTAATTTTTGTGAGGAACCACCATAATGTTTTCTACAGGGGCTGTACCATTTTATATTCTCACCAATAGAGCACAAGGGTTCTGACTTCCCAACATTCTTACCAACACTTGGTTATTTCCTGGTTTTTTTTTTGATAGTAGCCATCCTAATGGGTGGGAGTTTTGATTTGTATTTCCCTAATGATTAGTGATGTTGAGAATCTTGCCATATGCTTATTGGCCATTATATATTGTCTTTGGAGAACATCTATTTAAGTCCTTTGCCCATTTTTGAATTGGGTTGTTTGGGGCTTTTTTGTTGTTGAATTTTAGGAGTTTTCTGTATATTCTGGTTATTATTCACTTACTAGATATATGAGCTGCAAATATTTTCTCCCATTCTGTGGGTTGCATTTCTACTCTGTTGATAGTGTCTTTTGATGGGCAAATTTTAAAAATTTTCATGAAGTCCAATTTGTCTATGTGTTTTCTTTTGTTGCCTGTGCCTTTGGTGTCATAGCCAAAAAAATCATAGCCAAATCCAGAGTCATGAAGCTTTTCAATGTAGTGTTTCTTAACATCAGAATCACCTGGACAACTTTTTAAAAATGTAGAAACCTGGTCTTTCACTCTAAATTTTCTGATTCAAGGGCTGGGATGGGTCCAGGTATATGTGTTTAGAAGAAGTTTCCTAAGAGATTCTGATGCTCATTTTTCTGTTGTGAGTCACTGCTTTGAAGACTCCATTCTGGGTGTTGACTCCTAGGGAGCTGTCCCTTGGCCCTCTTAGGCTGGTATGGTAACTCATAATGTCCTCTCATAATGTGCTGTACACAATTTTATTGTTGGATTTACCTGGATATGATGTAATCTTTAAATCTGTCTCCTGTTATAGACTGAGTCTGTTTGAGTGAATGGGTGGGTGGGTGGATGGATGGATGGATGGATGACTAGCTCTTTATCATTCAGGGCACATCTTGGATTTTACCTCTTCCAAGATGCCTTACCTAACTCTCAGATCTCCCCCACTTGCAGGGTGGATTAGATGCCTCTCAGATGGGCTACCATTAGTGGCCTGCAGATGTTTCTTTGATCACACTGTGAGGTAACATCAGTTCATATGCCTTGTTTGCTTCAGTCAGAGGGAACTTGAGTGCAGAACCGTATCTTATTTATCTTTCCACCCCTAATATTTATAAACAGTCTTATATATGGTGAATCCATATTTTTTAGTGTGTGCTTTATTTTAAAATCAGCTTCATAGACATATAATTTACATATAATAGCATTCACCAATTTTAAGTGTACAATTTAATGAATTTTTACAGTCATAGAGAATCAGGCAGCCACCACAGTCAAGATAGAGAACATTTCTTTCACCCATAACACATCTCTTGTGCCCCTTTGTAGTCAATCCGTTCTCATGTCAACTGTTTTGCCCGTACATCTACTTTTTGTTGTATAATTTTGACTTGTCTACAATTCTATGTAGATGAAATCAAATTATGAAGCTTTTGTATCTTCTTAGAATCATGCTTTTGAGATGTTGATTACTACCATATTTATAGTAAGTCTTGAAAATATGTAGTGCAGATAGTATAAATCTTGTCTTTCTTTTTCAGAATTGTTTTGGCTGTTCTAGGTTCTTGACCTTTGGATATAAATTTAAGAATTGGCTTTTTAGTTTTTAACAAAAAGCCTGCTGGGATTTTCATTAGGATTGCATTGACTCTATAGAACAATTTGGGGAGCATTGACATCTTATTAATAGTATTAAAATTTTGATTTATGAATGTGGTATGTAGGTCTCCATTTTTTTTTTTTTTTTTGGTCCTTACTCTTAGTAATAGTTTGTACTTCTCAGTGTACAGGTCTTGCACTTATCTTGTTCCTAAATATTTCGTATTTTTGGTGTTACTACACATGGTATTTTAAAACCGTTAAATTTCCAAATTTTTGGTAGTAAATATGGTTAATTTTTTATATATCGATCTTGACTCACCTGCTAAACTCTTTTAATAGTTCTAGTTGCATGTTTGTTTTGGTAGACACCTTAGGAATTTCTACATAAGTGATAATGTTGTCTATAAACCAAGTCAGTTTTACTTCTTCATTCACAATTGGTATGCTTTTTATTTCGTTTTCTTGCCTTTTTCACTGAATGAACTCTAATACAATTATGAATAGAAGTGGTAAAAGTAGAAATCCTTACCTTGTTTCTGATCTTAGAGGGAAAATATTCATTTTTCACTATGAAGTGTGGTGTTAGCAGTGGGTCTTTCTTGAATGCCCTTTATCAAGTTGAGGAAGTTCCCTGATATTTTTGATGTTTTTAATTTACTGGTATTTACTGATTTTTAAAAAATCATGAGTTGAATTTCGTTAAATGCTATTCTGAACTTACTGAAGCACTTGTATGACTTTTCATTTTTATTTCGTTAAGACGGTGAATTGCATTGATTATTTTTGAATATTAAACCAACCTTGCACTCCAGGAAGAAATCTTACTTGGTAATTTTTATATATCACTGCTTCTGATTTCTAAAAATTTGAAATGGACTTGTGCCTCTTTGTTGATGAGGATTATTGGTTTTCTCTTATTGCAATGTCTTTGATTTTTTTATGCGGGTAAGGTCTACCTCAAAAAATGAGTTGAGAAGTGTTCCCTCTTCTATTTTCTGGAAGAGTTTGTCTATATTACATACAGGTTTATTATAGGTGATTATTTCTAACTTAAATGTTTGATAGAATCACCAGTGAAGCTATCTGCACATAGAGTTTTCTTTGTGGGGATATTTTTAGTTACAGATTCAATTTTTAAAAAAAGATGTAGGACTAGTCAGAGTATCCATTTTATCTTAGGTGAGTTTTCATAGCTGGTGTTGTTCAAGGAATTTGTCCACTTCACCAAAATTGTCAAATTTATTGGTATAAAATTGTTCATAGTATTCTCTTATTATCTTTTTCATGTCTGTAAGATCTGTTTTTCTGATATAGGTAATTTGTTCCTTCTCTCTTTGTTTCTTTCTTTCTTTTTGTTTTTTAGTTTCAGGTGTACAAAACAATATAATAGTTAGACATTTCACCACTCAAAAAGTGATAACCCCCTACCCCCAATGTATTGCCCCTCTGGCATCGTACATATCTATTACAATTCTATTAACTCTATTCCCTATGCTGTACTCCATATCCCATGACTGTATATATATTAAATTATAGTTGACATACAGTACTATCCCTCTCTTTGTTTTTTGATTAGACTGGCTAGAGGTTAATCAGTTTTACTAATATTTCAAAAAAAAAAGTTTCTGGCTTCACTGGTTTTTCTTACTCTTTTTTTGGTTTTCTTTTCTGTTTCATTGATTTGTGCTCTTATATTTATTATTTCCTCCTGTTTACTTTGTGCTTAATTTACTATATTTTTCCAGTTTCTTGATGTGAAATTTTAAATCACTGATTAGCCACTTTCTTCTAATAAACATTTCATGCTTAAAATTTCCTTTTAAGCATTAATTGTGTTGCATAAATTTTAACTGTATGTGTTTTTATTTGTATTCAGTTCAAAGTAGTTTCTCATGATTTTTTGTTTGACTCATGAGTTATATAGGACTGTATAGTTTAATGTCCAAATTTATTGGGATTTTAGTGATATTTTTTCAGTTAATGATTTCTAGTTTAATATTCTGGGTCAGAGTACATATTTTGTATGGTTTTAGAGCTCTTAAATTTATTCAGATTTCTTTTATGGCCTAGAATATGGTCTATCTTAGTGAATGCTCTGTGTGCAATTGAAAAGAATGTATTTTGCTGATGATGGGTTGAGTGTTTTATAAATGTCAGTTAGGTTAAATTGGTTGACAATGTTCAGATATTCTATATATTTTATATCTATATCTATATCTATATCTATATCTATATATATATATGCATATATATATATGCATCTTATTGATTTTGTGTTTACTTGTTCTATCAATTACTGAGAGAATAGTGTTGAAATCTTTGATTTTCATTGTTGGTTTCCTTATTTCTTCTTTTGGTCCTATAAATTTTGCTACATGTATTTTGAACTATTTTAGGTGTATACACATTTAAGATTGTTGGGTCATCTTGATGGATCCTTCCTTTTAACATCATAAAATGTCATTCTCTTTCCCTGATAATATTCATTGTTTTGAAATCTGCTTTGCCTGATATGAATATAGCAACTTCAGCTTTCTTTTGATTGATGTTAGCATGGTATATCTTTTTCCATTCATATACTTTTTTTCTTTGTCTTTATAATTAAAGAGGGTTTCATTTTATTTTATTTTATTTTATTTTTTTAAAGACAGCATATAGTTAGGTCTTGCACATTAATCCAGTCTGACTGTCTCTGTCTTCGAGTTTTTATATACACATGTTTTTAAGAGATAATGGACAGGACTACAATTCCAAAGATAAAGAGAATAGATCTCAATGCAGGAATGTTTTGTTCTCTATGATAGAATTTTATCCAAATCTGTAAAAATCAAGTGGGATTAACTGTCTTTAGAATGCTCCCTCCAGAAGCATCTCATTTTGTATTATGATTGTACAATGATATTTTTTATGAGCTAGCATATAGTCTGAAATAGTCAGTAAACAACACGACATCTTAGAAATGGTCTCCTGTTGTTAAATCACATTGAATAAATAGGATTTGAGTTGTTGAAAAGAAATGTAAATAGGAGAGGGAAATGGTAATAAATCCTTTAAAAAATTTCCATATTACAAAAGTAATACATGTATATTGTTCACAATTTAAATAACCATAAACAAAAAGAAACAAAAAATACTCTTTAATTTTACCAACCTGAGTGAAAAACATTATTATCACTTTGAAATATATCCTTCCAGTATTTTTAAACATTAAGGTAATTTTTAAAATGAAGTTACGTCATAATACTTCTTTGTAACCTTTTTTGTTACACTTAATATCATGAATATTTTTCTGTGATGATCATGTTTATACTGATCTATATTAGTCTTTTTAATGACTGCATATTTCAATTTATCTTGCCTAATCCCAGGTTCTGATTTTTTTCTGTTAATAATACAATGTACAGTATTTCTTTAGGATACACTTGTAGGAATGCAGCTGTCAGATCAGAGACCATGCAAAATTTTAAAGCTTATGGAATATTGTCAAAATTCCATACATTTTGTACAGATGGTTAATGTACTAACATTAAATGTCTGCTTTTTACTTTTGTGGGAGGTATAGAATGGATTTGTATCATAACTTCAATTTTCTGGTCCTTCATTTTTTTCCTAAAAAGTTAATAAATTTGTTATCTCTATTTTTCATTTAATCAAAGACAGTTTTTACATTTACCACAGTTTATATGGTAAGTCAGAAATAGAGACTTTTTACACAGTTTCTTTGAAAAGAAATGGAGTGGCAAGTATTTTCTTGTGATTGTACAGTTGAAACACGTCAGCTTCTCAGTGTGTATTTTGTGACTTAGTACTGAGGGCTTTGTATTCTCTTTTGGGTCAGCCCATGGGTTTTGGCTGCCTTCCAAGGAGGCCAAAGCTAAAATATTTCAGCTCTAAGGAGGTAGAATAGTGCTAGTTAAATATAGTATGTGGTGAAAATTGGGAGGGGTAGGTTTTATTGTGGATGAGAGTAAATGTTTGTGAATTAATAGAAGATATGTATTGGTCTCTGCTTTCAGTTCCTGGCACAGAGCTCCTATTCGTAATTTCCTAAGTGATAAGAGCACTAGGAGCATCTCTGGTTCTAATATTTGGTTTTTGACCCCATTCCTGACACAGGGGTCCTAAAATACTTGTAAATTCCTAGGTGATAAGAGTCCTGGGAGCATCTTTTGTTCTAATGAGGTGACTGGGCTGTGTCCTAGATGGAGCTGGTGACGTCACCAGACAAACCAAGCCATGGTTAGACTAGAATATTCAGCCCCACTCCTCATTTTCCAGAGAGGGGGAGGGACTGTAAATGAAGGTAGTAATTGAGCATGTCTACCTGAGGAAGCCTCCTGTAGCAAAGGAGGCACACAAAGGGGGAAACTGGGTTTTCTTAATGTTCTGGTTATGTTAGTGGATCTAGCATGGATTAATTTATTTTCTAAATGGGCCTGTTTTGGTTCTGTCACTTCTGTTTCATGTATCTTTTGAAAATGTTTTAGTGTCTCCATTCCCCCCATAAAGGATGATGATACTTTGAAACATCTATGAACTTCTCCAGTGATTTTGAAATAACCAGTTTGTTTTCTTCTCCTTTCATGCGAATTATAGTACTGTAATTTGTGACTTCTTTGGCAGTCATCTGTGACATCTTAAAACCTGATGTTTGCATTTTGATAGTAAAGACTTAATACCGTGTTTCCCCGAAAATAAGACCTAGCCGGACCATCAGCTCTAATGCATCATTTGGAGCAAAAATTAATATAAGACCCGGTCTTATTTTAATATAGTATATGACTGGGTCTTACATTAATTATTGCTCCAAAAGATGCATTAACGCTGATGGCCCGGCTAGGTCTTATTTTCGGGACAACACGGTATATTCAACAGGTGTTTCCTAGCATTTCTTTAGTGTAGTTTACATTCTAGTTCTGGCTGGTACCCAAGCAGGCACTCTGGTGCTGTCATTATACAGGAAAGGAAAGCTCTGTGACAGATAAAGCCTCTCTGGTAACATGTGAGCTGAACTCTGAGGGACTGTTAGTATTTTGTGCCTGAGGATTAAGATTTCAGTCTTCTCGGAGGCGTCTTGAATGATCACCCGGAGGACTTAGGACTCTGCAAAGTTATAAACACCACTGTATCCCCACTGCGGAGGTCCTGTCTGCTTTAGGATTCCCTCTACCAGCACCGTCAGGTAGTTTTCTAATTTACAATCTTTCTCTAGTAAAAATCCTTTCAAGGTGTCACATTATGCCATTACTGGCAGTTCTGAGTTCCTGAAAATGACTCCCTACAGCTGATTTTTTTCTGGCTAGTGGACTGCTCATGACTCAAAAACACAGTCGCCTGCGACAGGCCTCTGTGTGTTCTCATCCACTTAGTGTATCTGACTTACTGCATCCAAAAGCATACATGGTCAATTTAGATATATGGCTTTAAAAAGAAAATACTGTCAGAAACATATTTCATAGGAAGTGTTTTGGGGTTTTGGATTTGAGCGTGTAAGGCCCACAATTTAAGTCACCTGTGTGAGCTGAGAACTACTACTCTGACTCCTATGATAACTGATCTTTCTCTCTGCTTCTTTAGTTGAAAAAATTCGATGTAATGATTGTTTAAACTTGGGCAGTCATACATAGGATTATGCAAGTAAGTGTTTGATATGCTCAGATAACATAAATGAAGCATCAGCTGCTCCGAGATGCTGCCTGCCTTCAGGAACCCAGCCCTTCACTGTATAGAAAGGTTAAACACACTTTTATTTGGAGCATTCATGGGAGAGCTGTACCTTTGGTGTGTGTGTGTGTGTGTGTGTATTTCCCAAATAGAACAAAGATAATTTGTGGACTTTCTCAGATTTTTTTTTTTTTTTTAACACATAGCAGGAAAAAAATGTTATTTAAAAAACCTGGCTCTGGCTCTCTAGTTCTAGGCAGGATGGAGTATGCACTTCCTTCCTGTCTCTCCTACTGAATGCAACTATAAAACCTAGGCAGAACGCATGGAACAGACATTTGGGGACTCTGAAAAGCAAATAATGGTAGTTGGTTGGGAAAGAAGACCAGAATTCGAAGTGCTATTGAACTGGCGTTGAGGTTACCAGTGTCTCTTGCCATTTATTGAGCCTGAGAGGAAGGTGCAGCTGTGGAAGAACAGTGCGTAAGCTGGAGAGCTAACAAGGAGCTAACAGGAAATTAAGGTATTGGGGGTTCTCAGAGGAGGAGGAGCTTGGAAAGCAACTCCATGCTGTTCTCTATGAACTGTGGGCCCACCCCTCTATGAGCTGTGTCTGTGTGGATCTGATCCTACTTAGTGTATAAATGACTTTGAGAACTGAACTAACAAATAGACCACCATCCAGGTTCCAAACTAGCCACTATGTGTTACATGCAGGACCCACATCCAAGGAGCACTGAAAAGGCTTTGAAAATTAAAACAAAATGTTGATATTCAGTAGAAGATTTCAGTAAGACCCAGAGTCTTATAATATTCAAAATGTACATGGTACAATCCAAAATGACTCAGCATGTGAAAACCCAGGAAAATCTCGACTAGCATGGGAAGAGACAACAGATGCCAATGCTGGAGTGACATAGATGTTGGCATTATCTTGACAAAGACTTTAAAGCGGCAGTTATACAAATGTTCCAACAAGCTGCTTCGAAATCTTGTAAAACAAATGGAAAAATGAAATTCTCTGCAAAGAAATAGATGCTCTAAAGAAGAGCCACTGTAATAACCAAAGTGAAAAACTCAATGGATAGGCTCAGTAGCAGAATGAAGATGACAGAGGAAAGAATCGGTGAAGTTGAAGATAAATTGATAGAAAGTATGCAGTCTAAATAACAGTTAAAAAAGATTGAGAAAAAAATTGCATAGGATTTCAGGGATCAGTGTGACAGGAAGAAAAGGTCTAACATGTATGTCATTGGAATCCTTGCAGAAGTGGACAAAGAACGTGGTGCTGAAAATAATAGTCGATGAAAAATTTCCAAATTTGCCGAAAGACAAAAACCTATAGATTCAAGAAATCCAGTAAACCCAAGAAAGAAAACCTTAAAAAAAAAATCCACACACAGACAGATCATAGTCAAATTTCTGAAAACAAACTTCTAAAGGCAAAATACTTGAAAGCAGCCAGAGAAAAACAACATATTATCTATTGAGGAATGATTATTCAAATGACTGTGGATTTTACCCCAAAACTATGGCGTCCACAGTGGCACAGCATTTTTAAAGTGCTAAAAGAAAAGTCAACCCAGAATTCTGTATCCAGCAAAAAATAGCCTTCATAAATGAAGGTGAAACAAAGGCATTCTCAGATGAGGGAAAAGCGAGAAAGTTCACAGCCAGCAAATTTATTCTAAACAGTAGCTAAAGGAAGTTCTGTGGACAGAAGGAAAATGATACCAGAAGAAATCTATTGGAACATCAGGAATGAAGGAAGAGCAATATAGAAATAGTAGATATCTGGGTAAATATAATACAGTATTCTCTTCTTGAGTTCTTTAAAATATATTTGATGATTGGAAGCAAAAATTACAACATTATGATGGAGTTTTCAATGTACGTGGATGTAATATTTAGGATTATAACTTAAAGGGGAAGGAGGTAAAAGGACCTATATGGTGGTACGTTTCTACATTCAACTTAAAATGGTAAAATATTGATTCTACATAGACTCTGAAAAGATAAATACTGTTTAAATTGTAATCTCTAGAGCAATCACTTCAGTACCTATACAAAGAGTTATAAACACAATAAATTAAACTGAAATACTAGTAAATGTTTAAATAATACACAGGAAGGCAGAAATGGGGCAAAAAGTCAATGAAAAGCAGAGGGAACAAACAGAAAAGAAATAACAAAGCAAGTCAAAAATCTGATACACAAAGGTTAAAACACCCACTTCTGGGTATTTATGCCAGGGAAATGAAAACTTACTCTCACAAAATAACTTCTCTATGAATGATTATTGCATCTCTATTTATAATTGCCAAAAAGTGGAAACAATGCTTTGTGGTACATCCATAATACAATAAAATACTACTCACTAATAAAAAGGAATAAACTGTTGAAGCATGTAACAATGTGGATGAATCTCAGAGGCATTATACTGAGTGAAAGAATCCAGTCTCAAAAAGTTAGATACGACATGATTTCTGTAACAGTATTGAAAATAAAATCTATAGTGAGAGAAAACAAATCAGTGGTTGCTAGGAGTTAGGGATGAGGAAAGAAAGTGACTAAGGGATAGCACAAGGGACTTTTTTAGGGAGATGGAACTGTTCTGTATCTTGATGGTGGCAATGGTTACTTGTGCTTAAATTATAGAATTGTATACGAAAAAAGTAAATTTTACTGTATGATAAATAAAATGTTTTTAAAAAGCTGACTGGTTTGAGTGCCTTGGCTCAAGAACAGGGTTGGATTTCTCTTAGATAACTCGTTTATGTGGGGGGGAAGGTGTCAAAGTGTGAGTTGTTATAGATTTTTGACTCCACCAAGGATAGCCCAGACCCTAAAATGTTTGGATGAAAATAATTAAGAAAGTAGTTGGAATGTAGTTTAGGAACAGGATCTTTTAGATACAGAAGCAAAGAAAATGAGGGCGAGAGAGCCTAGTCATGTTGTGGGAGACCAGGGGACCCCAGGAGGAGAGTTGATAACTAGGAAATTCTCTTTGTTGGGACTGCCAGGCAACTTGGATTATATTCCATTTTGAGTGGTTTGCTGAGATAGTTTATTTTTATCACCCCAAAACTGTACCACTCAGACTGGGTTGATAGTACTTTGGAGAAAAACTGCCAGGGAAGAGCAGATTGTAGCAGCAGGAGGCAAGATGTGGACTAGAGTGGGAATTCTATGGGCAATAGAATTCAGGGTTGGGTGAATGTGAGGATTTAGAATCCACAGAATGTCAGGGCAAAGCACTGAATTTCCCACAGTATGGCTCTGTCTTTTGTTTTCTATTAAGGTATAATTTTAGAGTAGACAATTGGGGGAAACTCAGGAGACATCTAAATGCTGAATGTTTAATCCCTTTTGTCATACCAACTGCTGACATTTAATTTATTATAGTTTATTATTAGTTAAAAATTTAGTACCAGATATTGATCACTAAATTTGTATATCCTGTATACTTTCCACCCGACTGCTCATGTTGTTAGCTACAAACTGTTGGATGTATTTCTCATCTGAACAGAATAAGGGGGAAGAGTCAATTTTCCATTATCCATAACTATGCACTTCCTAGTTACTTCTGCCCATTTAAAATCTGCCCAGTTCATTTCCACGAAGGAAGATGATACAGCCTAGTGGGTGTAATGGGCTTTGAAGTCAGAAAGACCTGGATCCAGTCCTAGCTCCACCACTCATTAGTTGTGAACCTTGGCCAAATTACATACTTTTTCTGAGCTGGAGCTTATTATAGAGCCCTTGCTTCATTCACAGGGTTGTTGTAAGTATGCAGGATTAAGTAAGTATCAGCATTATCCATCTACCCTCTAGGCTGGTATCATCCTTCTGTTACCACCCTTTGATGTTTAATGCCCAGTTTACTGTTAACTTGAAAATACATTAAAAAATGATGATGGGCTCAAAAACCAAGTAGAAATACTCCTAATAATGTAAGTCCAATTGAACTGCTGATTTGCTCTAAGCAGCATTCCACATTTGCCACTCTTCTGCCCTGTTACCTTGGCTCAGACTTGATAACATTGCTAAAGACTTCTTTCTTTTTTTTTTGCTAAAAACTTCTAAAGACTTTAAAATATTGCTTTGAGAGGATCAGAGAGAAAATATACTTTTATCCTCAAAAATTGCCAAATATTTCTTCATTGTGTCTAATTATTTAAACGTGTGGGTTGAGGTTCTGTTATGATCTGCAAAATAATAGCGTACAGTCCTGACAGAATGACTCAGAAGGGACTGCATGTGAAATTGTGCACCACAGCCTGAATGTGCCCAACTGGGGCAGGGGTGTGACCAGTGAGAGGCGTGAAGGAGGCGTTCACGGGCACATTGGCCCCACCTAGGGAGTAGGTTCTAGCAGAGGCATTATAATTTCACTGTAACAGATCCCCACTCTGAACCAGATGAGTTCTGTTTTCTGGCTAGGAGGAATAAAATAAGTTGAACTTGGTATAACCAGTGGTTTAATTCTCCACAAATCTTTCATTACTGAACAATTCCTCTGCCTTTGGGGCTGCAAATTTTGTTGCAATAGTGGTTGGAGGTCTGTTTTGGTGGCTGATACGTGATGGCACAGGGATTGGTTTGCCTAGGGCTGGACAGACTGGGAGTAAATAGTACTTGGAATCTAGACAGGTCCTTTTAAGGCTGCTCAGCTGTGGTAAACAAGATCAAGAAAGATGCGACTGACAGATTTTGAGGCAAGGAAATACGTGGCAGACCCAATAGAGAATGTCCAGTCAGACAGTGGAGAGACTTATTAGTATCAGGTTAGGCTGTGTGGTAACATTCGGGAGGAAAGGCTACTGGTTGGCATAGGAAGTCAGGTACTGGGGGGCAGTCCTTAATCATGGTGGCGGTATCAGGCCAGGTAGCCAGGCCTGGGAGAACATAAAAGCTGCACAAGGCCTGGAACGGTACACGGTGGAAATTTGGTCAGAGGAGTAGAGTCTGAATCACCTGAACCACTTCGGTAGCAGTTTCTTACATTCCTCTGAAGTTAAAGACAGAACAGTTCTTAGTGTGTGGTGCAAGGCTGAGATGAGAGGTAGGTTCTAATACCACAGAGCGGTGAAAGAAAATAGGCAGTGGGAACCTATCTTTCAGGACATTTTTCTGACAGCATATTTTCAGCTGCTTAATTTAAAAAAAGGTTTTTGGGGGTGGCCAGTTGCTCAGTTGGTTAGCGTATGGTGCTAATAACACCAAGGTTGCTGGTTCGAGCCCCACATGGGCCACTGTGAGCTGCGCCCTCCTTAAAAAAAAAAGTTTTTGTTCTTAAGTAATATGTTTACACAAACTAGGTCTAGGTCAAACAGCAGCTCCCTGCCTCACCTGTCTTCACCCTTGAGTCTCAATTGAAGAGGCTGTTACTTTGAATTCCTTTAGCTCTTTCTTTTGGTATTATATTAACCTTGACATTTCTAAATAACAGGCTTATAATACTGTGTTGTTTTTTTTAATTTCAATATTGGATATGACCGAGAGACTTCGCACGGTTATATCTATATTGGGGAAGATTAGCATTCTCTTACATTCTCTACCTATCTTTTCCTCTTTCTCAGCCCTAGACCCTCATCCTTTCTCAGATACTTGAGTTTTTAAATCAATTGACAATTAACATTTTAACTATATAA
Organism: Rhinolophus sinicus; assembly: GCF_057876585.1. Lineage (NCBI taxonomy): Eukaryota > Metazoa > Chordata > Mammalia > Chiroptera > Rhinolophidae > Rhinolophus > Rhinolophus sinicus. Next base: position 170,052,627 of record NC_142501.1, read on the forward strand.
ATTATATTTATTTGGTTATTATGACTTCATGTACCATGATTGTTTTTATTACCTGTTAAACAGTTAGTGCTTCCTGGAGTTAATTATTTCATCCCTGTCTCCCCCCTTTGGCATAGTAACCTCTATATTGTCTGACAGATTGTAAAATTTACAATAATATAAAACTCATCAGATTTTATTTCATTTTTCACCTTGGAGACAGCCCTCCAACTTTGCTTCATTGACCTGCTACATAACTGTCTTGAAAATATTTTTCACCTCTCCTATGTAAAATTCCCATTTCCTGAATTTTCTTTTGTTTCGGAGCCATGATCTTTTGGTAACTTCTGAGAAAGGCAGTGTGGGAGGTAAAATATATTGAGAGCGTTACATGCCTGAAAATTATTCTTTTTTCTCCTCCCCTCACATTTGACTCATAGTTGGCTAAGTAAAGAATTCTCAGTTGGAAGTCATTTTCCTTGAGAATTGTGAAGGCATTGCTCCATTGTCTTCTAGTTTTCAGTATCGTTTCTGAGAAATCTGATGCCATTCTGATCTCTGTATACAAACTTTTTCCGGAACATTTAGAATCCTTTTCAGTGTTCTGAAATTTCAAGATGAAGTGCTCTGAAATAGGTCTTTTATCAGTCATTATTCTGAGCCCTTCATAGGCCCTTTCAATGTGAAACTCATGTCCTTCAGTTATCAGAAATCTTGTTTTTCTTCTTTGAAATTTTTTGTTTTGTGTTTTTTCTATTCTCTTTGTGGAGTTTGTATTTTGTTGTTATTGTTGGACTGCTTAGAATAATCCCCTCATTTCTTTTTACCCATTTTGTTCTTTGCCTTTTTGTTCTATTAGAAAATTTCTTCAATTCCAATTTCCCATCTTGCTTTTGAAGGTTTTTCCTTTAAATTTATGCTGCCATATTTTCATTTTCCAGAATAATTGTGTTTGTTTTCTGAATGTTTGAATGTTCCTTATCTTCTGTTTCTCTAATAGCTTTACTTTTTTTCTCTGCTCCTTTCATGATCTTTTTTTCCGGAGTTCATTTTTTTGTTTGTCTTTCATGTTAAATATTTCCTCACATGATGATCCTTGGCCATGCTTTTACACTCAAGAGTGAGGCACTAAAGTACGAGTGAAGCTGGACATTTAATTGGGGGACCCACAAATGTTAGTGTCTATGGCTTTTTGGGGTCAATTTTCTCAGAGAAATTCTCTTATCTTCTGGCTGGATAGATACGAGTCTGTGTTCTGAAACTGAAGGGAGAAAGTGTTCTGGGAGGGGGTCTCATTGTTCCCAGGCAGAATTTCACTCAATCCCACTGCTTTTAGTAGTATGCCTCATTTTCACTTACATTTGGGCTTCTCTGGTTCAACATGTCCAAATAGTAAACCTTCATGCTTCTCTGGATGGAAGCACCAGGCACACGAGGGACCATCTGAGGTATGTGTGCTGCTATAAACATGTGTGTCGCCCAGTATAGCTTGGATCTAAATGGACAGCTTTTAGAAACATAACATTTATAATCTCTACAAATATACAGATTGAGTGATTCTGTTTGAAAAACAAAACCACCTAGAAAGATAATTCTGTATAAGATAATTCTGTGTAATTCTTATTTCTGGGTTGTACATTTTCCTCCTTTGGTTTGGTCTCTTTCAGAGCAAATTGGAGCTTTGGCAGATCAGCACATCGTCCATGTGGCATGTGGCGAGTCCCATAGTCTGGCCCTCAGTGACCGGGGCCAGCTGTTTTCTTGGGGTGCAGGGAGTGATGGTCAGCTAGGACTCATGACTACCGAGGATTCCGTGGCAGTGCCCAGGTAAGAATGTCACAGAAAGGAAGCTGAGTTTGCAAATGTAAATGGTTTTAAATATTATTTTCTGCTGTTGCTTTGTTAGACTCCTTGTTTCTGTTTCTGCTTTTTTCATTTAATTGCTATTCCTTTGTGCCACTGCTGTGCTTTATACTGTTGTAGTACTTGTCATGAAAATTGTAATTACTTATAGAAGTGTATGTCTCCATTTAAAAAATGTGAGTAGTTTGGGAACTGTACTTCATTCTAGTATCCTAATTGCTAGCAGAGTGCTTGGAACTCGATAAATGTTTGAATTAAAAAAAACCAAACAAACATCTTTTCACATGCTGTACTTAATAACCTTTAACTTAAAATTGCAGGCTTATATCAATTACTCAATTAAGCACTAGAATTACAAGGCTAACCTGTTACTCTACTAATAGGCCAAATTACCTTCAGCATTAGGAACAGCTAAAATACCAAATACACATAAGTTGTTCAGCATAAAAATACTAATACAGTGGTTTTGGGTCTCTTAGACATTTACTTAGTTCTAAATCTTAGATGATTTAACTATCTAACAGATGCTTCACTAACAAGAAAACACTAAAAATATTGAAGTTATACTTTCAAGTGGACTTTCTGGGTGTGGCATCTCAGTTTGTTGAGGGTTCTTAATGATCGAAGAAGCCACCGGTTTATGTCCTCCAATTAATTCCTGTTCCTTTATACTACAAATGTACAACATTCCCCTATTGTAGTAGTTGTCATATTCTTTGTAATTATTTGTTTAATGATTATTCTGAGTACAAAACTGGGAGCTGTTGATGGCAGGAGACCTGAGCTGTTCACTTCAGCATCACCATTACCAAAAATGCCCAGCACACATGTTGCTCAGTACAAGTCAGTTTAATAAATGGCCTCTCCTCCCCTGCCCAATTATTGCCCCCTTTAAAGGACAATGTATTCTTCTTCCTCTTCCTTTTTGCCCTTCTTAGATTTTTGTCTCTTTAATCAAAAGCTGTTTTAAGGAAAAGAGGGACATGGAGGTAAGAGTGATTTGATTCACTTCCTGATTTAGAACAGGTAATGTCTTGGATTCATTTCTTCCAAATATTATTTTAATTTTGGGAGAAGAAGGAGAGTGGCAATAAGAAGAAAGGGATGCTCTACTTTAATGAAATTGTGGAAAAGATTTATAACATGGATGACAAAAGTATTTCATTTGTTGATGCCAAAGACTCAAAAGCTTTTTAGTGACATTTCATTTCTACAAATCATGTAATCTGTGTTATAGGAACAATTTAAAATTTTCATTAGTCCTGTATAAATTTTGGATAACTTCTGAGACTTTGGTTTGTGTATAATTTTATATTATAACTTCATTGAAATACATTTATTAATTTATATCTTAGTATTGTGGAAAGTAACATAACTTTGAAGTGGAACAATCTCAGATTCTATTACTGGCTGTGTTACTTATTAGGTGAGTGACCTTGGGCATATTGACTTATGTAAGCCTTGGTTTCTGGACAGATGTATTGAGTGCCTTTACGAAGTTATTCGGAGGATAGATGAGATGACTAGATAAAACACAGTGTATGCTTGCATTATATATATCCTCTCCACCTCAGGGGTATGATTTTCCTGTTATTTATTTTTGTCCCTTTGACCTGCTTCCTTTCTGTTACTGTGATTGTGAAGGTTGTAACAAGGGTAATGGTGACCCATAAAGGGAGAATTATGAGGAATTTGAGGGAAAATGGCCCAAGAAAAAGGGCTATTGCTGCATAAACTTTCTGAAACATTGATCCCCTAGGCAGTAATGCATTTTTCAGTTTTAAAAAATAGTGGGGTTCTACCAGCTGTTGATACATGCAACAACTTGAATAAATGTCCAGGGAATTATTCTGAGTGGAAAAATGCCAATCCCAAAAGGTTATCTAGTGTATGATTCCATTTATGTAACATTCTTGAAATTTTAGAGATGGAGGATAGATTAGTGGTTGCCAGCACCTCGGAATGGGGGAGGGAAGGAGTGGTTATAAAAGTACAGCACGAGGACTCCTTGTGGTGTTAGAGCTGTTCCGTAGCTGGACTGTGGTGGTGGATCCATGAACCTACACAGGAGATAAGATTAATACACACTCAGAAATGAGCACAAATAAACCTGGGGAAATAGGAATGAGATTGGTAGATTGCATTAATGTCAGTATTCTGGTTACGATGCTAGAATTTTGCACAAGGTCACCACTGGGGGAAACCAGACAAGTGTATAAGGGATCTCTCTGTGTTATCTCTTACAACTGCGCATGCATCTGTCATCTCAGTGAAAACTAGTTGGGTGCTCTTTGGTACGAAATGCATATGTGATCTCTATTTTAACTTTTTTATGTCTGAGAAAACATTAACCCTAGCAACATCTACCACTCTAAATAGTCCCGGCCCCTCCCGCCTCCCCCTTCCCCATCTCCTAAAATACCCCTCTCCTGAGGGCATGTCTGTCTGACTCCTTTGTTGCCAGGGCATACAGTTAATGAAAAGGAATATGGCAACTTGTGGATTATTAAAATAGAGAGCGAGAGATATTCCCATGCTGCCCAACTCTGCTGGGCAGTGCCAAGCACTTTACATGGATATTTTTTCATTTAATTCTCACCACACCCCTGTGAAATAGGTACTGTTCTTATTTTGTCTTTCACATGAGCAAGCAGAGGAGTGGCATTTGAAAAGTAATCCTATGATCGTCTTTACCATCCTACTAGGAAATCAGGGTTTGGGAGGCATTGCCCTTATTTTTTTTAATTGTGGTAAAATACATTTAACATAAAATTTACCATCTTAACCATTTTTAAGTGTTATAGTTCAGTAGTATTAAGTGTGCTCACGTTGTATAACCAATCTCCAGAACTTTTTATCTTGAAAAAAATTAAAATCCATACCCATTAAACATCTCCACATTTCTCCTCCTTGCAACCCCTTGCAATCACATTTTACTTTGTTTCTATGAATTTGATTCCATTAGGTACCTCATATAAGTGGAACCATGCAGTGTCTTTTTGTGACTGGATTATTTCACTTAGCATAATGCCCTCAAGTTTCACCCATGTTGTAGCATGTGTCAGAATTTCCTTTTTTTTTTTTTTTAGGCTGATTAATATCCCATTGTATGCATATATGCTATGTTTTGTTTATCCATTCATCTGTTGATGGACACTAGGGTTGCTTCTACCTTTCGACCATTTGTCAATAATGCTGCTATGAATGAGTGTACGAGTATCTCTTTGGGACCCTGCTTTCAATTCTTTTGAGCTGGATTGTGGCATTGCCCTCATTTGAAAGCAATTTAGACACCAGCCATATTCTTAGGGACCTCTCTTCAGTAGCTTCCTCCATTTGTCCCTAAATTGGAGACAACAGGTGGAATTTGCAATGGGTATGGTGATGGGTTTAACCACAGAAGGGTGTGTTTGTTTGTTTTTCAACGGTGCCTAAGAGGCAGGAGGTTAGTGAAAGACCTAATAGAATGATATCATGTGAGATTGTATATTTGATTTTTAAAAGACTTTTAGGAAAGATGATGTTATTTATTACAACTGTTTTATTTAGTTTGGAATATTTCTGATCATTGTTTGTGAATGCCCTTCTTAAGAATAAAGCCTTTTCTGTTTTAGGTTAATACAAAAGCTGAACCAGCAGACGATATTACAAGTTTCCTGTGGCAACTGGCATTGCTTGGCTCTTGCAGCTGGTAATGTAACATTGAAATATATGCTAATGTTATGTTAATGTTGCAACCAATTCTCTTTGCATTTTTGACGAATGTTATCTAACTGGAAACCTTTAACTGGCGAGGGTCTGTGCATTCCTGTTGGACAGTGGCAGCTCTCAGCCTGAGTGTAGCTCACCGTTTTCTCAGGGCGGGGAGCTGCAGTCCAGCTCTCTGGCAGGGGAAGATGAGCCGCAGGCAGGACTGTCCCTATACGTGCCCTTGAGCATACAGAAGATTGGTGTTCCTTGGCTGCAGCTCACCATCAAGCTCCATTCCACTATCAGGCTCCCAAATACACGAAAAAGAAGGAGTTAGAGAAACCTAAGCCCGCAAATAATACTGTCTTCTATGTGAGAATCAGTTTGAGGGCAGTCTGCACTAACATGGCCTGCTCGATGCTCTGTGGTGTAGTCCCGTTTCATAGCTGGACCGCATGAAGTCCTGGGTCTCAGGGTCTCGGGGTGCTCAGAACTAGTTCAGCTCGCTTAGTGGCTCTAAGCCTGGTAATTGGCCTATTCAAAACTGAATTGACTTAAACATTTCATTTCTTTTCATATATGTTTATAGCCTTTGAAGAGTAGTAAGACTCAGCTGTTGTTATGACAAGTGGTAGTTTTTGGTTATGACAATCTGACAGGAAGTGTCTCTGTTCTCTTGCTCTCAGGTGGGTTTGGTGTATGTGTGCGGGCAACTAACAAGTGACCCCACTGGGCAGCTCTGTTCTAAGGAGATTATTTTAGTGATGGAACTTATATCATTTCTGGTAATACCTGTTGTCCTGTTCTTATTTCAGATGGACAGTTCTTCACCTGGGGAAAGAACAGCCATGGGCAGCTGGGCCTGGGGAAGGAGTTCCCCTCCCAAGCCAGCCCACAGAGGGTGAGGTCCCTGGAGGGGATCCCTCTGGCTCAGGTGGCTGCAGGAGGGGCCCACAGCTTTGCCCTGTCTCTCTCAGGAGCTGTCTTTGGCTGGGGGATGAATAATGCAGGGCAGCTAGGGCTCAGTGATGAAGAAGGTATGTAAACCCTTCGTATGCACTCCTTTGGTTCAAAAGCACATTTACTTGTTTAACACATGCTTCTTGAGGATCTACTATGTGCGAGGCACTACGTGTTAGGTACTAAGGGTGCAGCAATGAACAAACCAGGTAACACTTGGCTTAGTAGAGATGGCGTGTATGGGGTGGAAGCAAGCAACAAAGCAGTAACTATACATAGCATGTCAAAGGGTTCGAGAGAAATGCTTCCGGTTTTACGTAAGGTGGTCAGGGAGGGCATGTCAGATAAGAGGATGTTTGAGCAGTGCCCTGTAGGAAGTCAGGTAAGAAACGAGACAGTTAGCTATCTAGGCAAAGAATGTTCCAGTCAAAGGGAACAAACAGAACATTCTATGCAGGAAGATCGTGGTGCGCTCAGTATCGGAAAGAGCGGGAAGGAAGCAGAGCTGGAGGTTAGAGAGGCAGTGCGGGCCCAGTTGTGTAAGGCAGGGTAAGGATTTTGGCTGCTCCTCTGAGTGATGGGAATACATGAGGGTTTTGAGGACATGAGTGATTTAACTTGACGCTGGCTATCGCGGGTCCCAGGGAAAGCTGGAAGACCAGTTTAGAGGTGGTGGGAGTAAAGTCGGATTTTGTATGTGTTTTAAAGATGGGTCAATTGGTTTTGCTCATTGTTTGATGTGTGGTTTGAACCAGAGAGAGGAAATGCTGGAAGGATAAAGTTATCATTTATGAAGAGAGGAAAATGTGTGTATGTATGTGTGTGTGTGTGTGTGTGTCGGGGTTGATGAGAAGAGTGTGAGAAAACCATGAATTAGGTTTTAGATAAATTGAAAATGAGATGTCTGTTGGACATCCAAGTGGCGGTGTGGGTAGGAAGTTGAATGTATGAGTCAGGAATCCAGGGAGACCCAAAATTCATGCTAAGATAGCTGTGTGTATTTCATCTCAAGGGCAAACGGTAGTGACATTCTCATATTTATCTTATTCTAGATCGAGAGTCTCCTTGTCATGTGAAACTCTTACGAACACAAAAAGTTGTCTATATTAGTTGTGGAGAAGAACACACAGCAGTCCTCACAAAAGTAAGGAACTGGAGTATTTGGGTTTGTTCTGTGATGCTTTGGAGCTGGCTATGATACGAATGATTATCGTTGCTTAATTTCTTTTGATAGTGTTTTTTAGCATAGTGATGGTATTTAAAAATAGTTTAGTATAAATGACCTTAAAACAGTGTATGTAGTAACATTGTGCTCCTTTAAAACAAGCCGTTTAAATACGTTAAAAAACAACAATGTAATTAGTGTTTTAAAACTATCAACCTATTTCTTTTGCTTCTAAAACAGTCACATCTAGAGAGAATGAAAAATGCATTTTCGTGTTGAACAAATACTATTATAGACTCACTTTAGTAAAATGCCTTAGCATTTGTTAAGTACAGCTATGTAAAATATATCTTACTTACCAAGGAGTTTGTGGAACATTTAATTTCTTGTATATGAAATAATCATGCAAAGTTATCTCATTTCACCTATCTCTGTTTCTCTTTTTTTGCTTTACTTCCTAACACATCGTTATACTTTTACACTATTTTCAGAATTTACAGATGGCACCATTCCCTTGAGCGGTGCTGTCTTTGTTCCATAAAGATATAGTCTTAAGTTCTTTTTTGAAATTATTTTTCCAGTTAATGAATGTTCCAAAGAAGTGATCTTGGCTAAGTATTAAGTGAGCGCAGTGTTTTTATAGGAACCCTTGTGATATGACTTTTGTATACAGAAGGTTTTAGAGGCATGTACTCAAAACACTGTGGTACAGTGTAGTCATGTCGCATTTGTTCCTTGTCAGAGTGGAGGTGTATTTACCTTTGGCGCTGGCTCCTGCGGGCAACTTGGACATGACTCCATGAATGATGAGGTTAATCCAAGAAGAGTTCTAGAGCTGATGGGCAGTGAAGTAACTCAGATTGCTTGTGGCAGGTGAGTGCTCCTACTCTCTCTTAATACTAGAAATGGAGCTTATCTTTGTAATGATAAGAGTGTGATTAGACCTAACCATCAATCTTTTAAGAAATCTTACCTGCATACATACCCTATGGTGAGAGTTTGGAGAGAGTCAGGTCTGAGCAGGGTGTGGCAAGGAAGGGTTTTAGATAAGCAGAGCAACAGGGGGACATTAGGTTTCTTTTGGGATAAAGAGGAGCAGGATGTGGGCAAGACATGAAGAAAGGAAAGTGAGAGAGCCTCAGAGAAGTTCCTGGAAATTTTGCCTGGTCCACCCTTCTTCTTCCCTCTCACCCCGAAGGCCAAACGCAGCAGTCCATCCAGCTCTTTCCAAGTCTTGCCATCCTCCCCGTGACCTAGGATAGTATTATGGAGAGCCAGCAATTGCAAAGAGAGTCACATATAAACATGGGGGAAGCTATCTAGGGGCACACCTAGGAATTGCTGTGCTCACGTGTGAACATTAAAAGTCAGAGTCTGAGTGTGTATCTATATTCAGTAACTATTTTTAATGTATTTTTCCCCAGACAACACACACTAGCCTTCGTGCCTTCTTCTGGACTCATCTATGCATTTGGTTGCGGAGCAAGAGGTCAATTAGGAACAGGACACACTTGTAATGTGAAGTGCCCATCTCCCGTAAAAGGTTACTGGGCCGCCCACAGTGGCCAGCTTTCTGCCAGAGCTGGTAAGAGCGATTTTCATTGGAATTTAATGATACTGTAAATGATAAAAATAATTGGTTAGAGAACATGTTTCTGTTTTTCACCTTGAAGTCTTTTAGAGGGAATGAATATGACGTATTTTCTTTCAACATCAGTCAATTATTTGAGTACTAACTTTGCATGAGGCTCTATAGTTGAGATCCTAGAGAATAAATTAAGCAGAAAATGTTATTTTGGCCCCAAGGACCCTGGTGATGTTGTATATATTTTAATTATTATTGCTGCTAATAATGAAAATTGATGTTTCCCGAATGCTTAACCAAGTTCCATTACTATGCTAAATACTCAAAATAACTTTCAGAACTAGTGGTTGTTATCCTCATGCTGGAGCTGAGGAAATTGAGTAAGAAGTTAAGTAACTTGCCCAGGATCACATAGATTCTGGGGCGGGATTTAAACCCAGGTCTGCCTCATTCTAAAGCCTGTGCTCTGAATTCTTGTACTGTGCTACTTCCCTTTGCTGTTTGCTCTTTTGGTCATAACATGACATAATTTCTTTTTATGCCATTGTTTTTTTCTCTTAAAAAATAGTTAAGTAGCACAGTTCCATTTTATTGGAAATCAGAATAAATAAAATTATTTATTTATATCAGTATGAATGACCTGAAATAATAAATCCAGATGCAGAAATGGAGCTGGAAAGTCATTAAAAAGAAGCATAATTTATTAATTAATTTTTATTTTGAGACACTTGTGGCTTGATCAGGATTTCTTTTTTAACAATCACAATCATAAGTTCCTTACTGGATTATAAGAAACTTGAAGATAGGGACTGAGTCTTTTCCTCTCTGTAAACCTAGCATAGAGCACAGGGCCTGGCACACACTTCTCACTCAGTAAATATTTATGGAAATAATATACGAGCATCTAAAAATGTCGTGAAACTTAAAATGTAAAATAAACAAGATGTTTGTTTTGATGATGTTTGTTCCCAAAAGTGAGAGAGTGGCTTGGTGCCCTCTTCTGTCATCTGTAAACTTTTTATCCAAGCAATGTACTCATTCTAGGAATGCACGTGTTTAAGAAATATACCGATTTTAAATACTCAGGTGTTTTATAGGTTAATTTGAAACCACAAATTTTTGAAGTTTCATTACCACCTAACTTATGTGATCATAAATTTCTGCTCAGATGTTTGCCAAAATGATTTTATAAGGAGGTCAGTTTCAGTTTATCATGTAGGTGCTGTGGTTTGAGGAACGTTCATGGCAATGGGGGAGTACAGAGGAAGGCGTCAGGAGTATTCTAGTTAGAAGAAGTTTGAGCTGTGTCCTGAAGGGTGATTGGTCGTTAGCCAGGTGGAGGGCTGTGAGGGAGTGGGCAGTGGTGAGGGCCAGAGCTGCACAATTCCAGGAGCATTGTTGACGTTATGCTTTAGGAGGCACCATCCATGGAGACACAGTGTGCACCGGGAGTGGTAGAAGGAAAAGGCACTGAGGCAGGAAATAGTGTATGTTAGCAATAAAAGCAATGTGGTGGGATTGGAGCGTCCCCATGGACACAGTGTGATGGGAGACAAAGCAGGGAGGAGGAAATTGAGGTCCTTACATGGCAAGCTTCCTCTTGAGGGGGCTAGGGATCACCACACGCAGATGGTGAATTATTTGTTAGGCATATGTTACCATTTATATAATAGTAGTGACCGCTTTAAATTTCAGGTCAGTGGCATGGCAGAGTTAGAATGAAAAATAGAAACGAGGTCAGGATTAGCTGGCGTTTGAGGAGGGGGTGGAGGTAGGGTTAGAGTGGAGGATACCATTGGATATATTCATTTTTAATTGAAGTAGAAACAGTCCTGGGAAGAGAGCCAGGAGAGAAGCTTTCTTATTTCTTTGACGTAATTAAAATGGATAGGAAACCACTCTGAAACATATTTTGGAATATTAGAGAAGGTGATCAAGGAAAAACTTTAATTATTGAAAAATATACTGTTGCAAATTTTTTTGACAGATCGCTTTAAATATCATATTGTTAAGCAGATCTTCTCTGGAGGAGACCAAACTTTTGTACTTTGCTCCAAATATGAGGTAACATTTTCTTTTGACTATTATTTTGGGGGTGGAATGGTGGTGAACCAATATGGAAAAATAAGTAAATAATTACATGAGAGCGATGTTACTGTTTGTTTCTACCAATTTTATCTTTTTAAAATAAGCAAACTAAACCTTGAAGTAGTTTTGCTCCCTTAAAGTGCCAGTATTTTTTCTGGTATTTTAATCATAGAGTTCTAATTTATAATTTAAAATTATTTATTTATATCTATAGCTGTTCCAAAAGACATTTAAGGAGACCTAGAGAGTTCATACTTACTTTGGCATTTGACTTTCCATTTCTTTCCTGCCCCATGAAGTAGCAACAAATGCTAAGTGTTTGAGAACTTAGTGGATTTCTTTGATACGATTGACTATATACTAAATATAAAAGGTACTGCAATATTCAGATATCCTTTCTTATTTATAATCTACTCATAGCACCACAGTAAAATTTTCCTTATATTGTTTCCTGCATCACTGTAGTGGGTAATTCAGGAAGAATGACGTTCCAGTATCTTTCGCGGTTGAAAGGTAGAAGAGAATGTGGTCCAGGCATCTGCAATAGTGCTTTAATTCATGGCCCTCTTCCTGCACAAGGGAAATCAGGCTGAAATCAGCACCACAGATTTGTTTTGTGCCCTCCATCCTCTCCCCTGCTCCTGTGCTTTTCTCCTCACCCACCCTGCTTTTATTCAACAAGCATTTAGGAAGGACCATCTATACATGGTGCATTGATCCTTATCCAGTCGTGGAGGAGCGGGGAAGGGGTGTTGGTGACGGTAAAGGATTCAGAATTGATTGGGAAGAAAATGAAAAACTGTGGAGACAAGGGGTCCTTTCAGTCCTGGAAACCCTTCCCCATTCATCTCCTACTTTGCCATCTTTAAATATGCACCGTTCTTACCTTCTAGTCAGTAAAGCTCTGTGCTTTTGGTAGAAAAGGTTGTGGTGCAGCTTGAGCCTGCGGGTTGGATATAAAACTGACAAACAATTAGGTAGCTCCCAGGTCCACAGTCTGGAGAAGTTTCTGTTTAGTGCCACCATCTGTCGTGGTTTGGAACTCTGGCTTTACACCTATTTTAGGCTCCAGCTTCAGGGCCTCACAGAGAAATCTGGAGGAAAGCTGAGATGATTTTGTGTTTCTTTAAGATGCCAATAAAGCGAAGTAGGAAAAGCACTGAATCTCTTCATGTTAATAATTTTTTGTCCACAAATAGTAGAGTTTGAAGTATTAATTATCCTAGGGCATTGATTTGAATATTATCCAACTTTAATTTTCTGGGCAATTCAACATAAAATTTAGTTTTCTTCCTTTTATAAATATGGTATCTAATATGTAGCTGGATTTTAAACTTACTATAAGGAACTGGCGAAGAAAACATTGATGAGAAGGAAGTGACTTATTGTAGTGTTAGTGAAACAGGGCAGGTTAAAGTTTGAAAAGCTATTAAGAGTGGTATGCATTAAAAATGTAAGATAACAGAAAAAAGAAACTAGAAATAGAATATTACTTAGGAAGGTCTTGCTATTTTTTAAAAAACTGAAACCTCTATACTTTTATACTTAAGTTATTAACGATAGATCTTTGTTTAGCTAGAGACTGATCAAATCGTGTTTACCCTGTTACTGTATCACTTGAGGAATCATGTAAAGAACTAAGAGAAAACATCTGTGTAGTAACAGGTTCCATTTTTGTAAAATGCTGACTCATTCATCAATGCCAGGCCTGAGATAGAAGAAAGGAGGGAAGGAGTTATGTTCAGATACTCCTTTGCTACATTTGATTCTAGGTTTTGGCAATTTACGGAGTGTAAGCCGTAACCTCCTTTTCCTTTCATCTTGTTCCCTGGATGGGATTGAAGAGGGGAAATGTGGTTGAGAAAGGGGGGAAGGGGGATGAGGAAGGGAGAGGGAAGGAAAGAGAGAGAGGGCGGGAGGGAGGGAGGGAGGGAGGGAGGGAGGGAGGGAGAGTTGTGAAAGCCTGCTAGGTGACATAATACTCTTTTTCCTAGAACAGTTATTCTCAGCCTTGATTGCCCATTGAAATCACCTGGGGGCCTTAAAAACATGATGCCTCTAGAGGTTCTGATTTAAATTGGTCTACAGTGTGACCTGGCCTCCAGGATTTGTGAAAGGTCTGGTGATCCAAAGTGTGGCCAACATAGAGAAACACTGTCCTAGACCATTTTTTTTCTCTTTTTGGCCTGTATGTAATTAGAAGGCATGGAAAATTGATGCTTTTTCTTAAGTCTTTAGGTGATTATGAAATTGTACTTCATCCAAGGCGTCTATGATTTATTGGACATGGAGTAAAGAATGAGAAAATAGTTCCCTGTCTATATTTTATTATAAGTATGTGTGAGAGTCTATGGTCAGCTGCCCCTTTAATGAAGAAAGTAATTAAAATTTCTATAACAATAGTTTTAAAACCAGAATGGAGAGGCAGTCCTGTTTGTACGTGCCCAAGTGTCTACTCTGTGTTACAATTTTTCTGTGTGTAATTCAACAGACTTTTGCTCTCTCAGTAGATGTCTGTGGCCATTTTAGTCAAATAATGATCAACAACCAGATGATCAAAAACTTTGGTAGGCATCTCTGATTTGTTACATGCCCTTCTTTTTCTTTATAATGATATCTTAACTCATAACTATAGGAAAAAAAACAAGAAAATTTACTTTGAAAATTGTGGTTTTATGTGTAGTTACAAAGGAGAAAAAATGATCATCTTATGAATTGATGGATGAATGCTTTAATATTACTTTTTTCCTCTTTTCTGGTGACCAATATAAAGCACTTTCAACTTTTTCTTAGTTCTAGATCAAGAATATTGAAAGGAAAAATTTTAGAAAAGGAAAGTGTTTATATTGTTTTTAACATCTCACTGAATAAAGGGTGTACAGTGCTGGAAGAATTTTCAAGGCCATTATTCACATGTCCTTTTTGCCCCCTTCGTTACATATTTATAGTTATATATACTTGGAGCAAGAAATTAGAGTCATTAAGTTTTTGTAGTTTATTTGCAATATAGATTATAAGTGAACTTGTTTACATTTTTTTGGAGTTCAGAGAACAGTTACGGCAAAGGATTAATACCTTAAAAACTTTGATGTTAAGTGATTCAATGCAGAGGGGAAGGAATTCTGGACAAGTGGTTTTGGGTTGGTTTCTCTGGGAGACAGACTCTGAGACAGATTTATGTTCAGGAAGTTTCTAGGGGAGTGCGCTGTAGAATAACATCCACTTAGAGATGAAGGAGACAGGATTGGGCAGAAGGAGAAGTTGAACTTCTATTTTAGTCAGTGTAACAGAGTCCTCAGCCAATCAGTGGGGAGCTCTGAGATTGGGATGTCCTTTCAGCCAGTCCTGAGTTGAGACAAAGGGGGCTGGGCCTTTGTACCACACCTCTCCCTGACATTGGATGTGAAAAGAGTGAAGCAATTTCTGGAGAGCAGCCCAGCTGGGAGCTGTTAGGAGCTTACACTCTTAGCAGTGCCTCCTGAAGGGTGGGGGGCATCTAAGCAGTGCACCCCAGCTCCTGTAGTAAGTGCAACACGAAATGGAGACTATGTCAGGAAAGGAGAAGAGGAAAGACCCGTCCTACGTAATTTCTCTTTTTTACTGTTATATTTAATCCTCCAGAATTATTCTCCTGCTGTTGACTTCAGGACTGTGAACCAAGCACATTATACCAGTTTAATAAATGATGAAACCATAGCAGTTTGGAGACAAAAACTCTCAGAACACAACAACGCAAATACAATCAAGTATGTGACTGCTTGTTTGCATTTCATTTTTTCCAAAGTTTATTGGAATCTTTTAGCTTAGTGACTTTCCCTACTTCCGTATTGAGGTTGTGAATATAAATGGTGTTTTACATTTTAGGGAATCAATTTTTTGCACATATTTATTCAGGATTTGGTGTCCTAAGTAACATAATAGGTTGCTCCCCCATTCTCTCAGAGAGTGTATTCTTCAGCCTGCCTTGTTCAGGTCTTAGCAATCCTGATGAGGGCCTGAGTTAGCCTTTTTGCTAAGAAAACTCAGTGTTGTTACTGTTTAACCTCTAGAGTTTGTTTGTTTCTTTTTTATTAAATTTATTGGGGTGACATTGGTTAGTAAAATTATATAGGTTTCAATTCTGTACAATTCTGTAATACATCATCTGTATTTTACATTGTATGTTCACCACCCAGAGTCAGTTCTCCTTCTATCACCATATGTTTGACCCCCTTTACCTTCTTTTACCTCCCCCTCTCCTTTCCCCTCTGATAACCACTAAACTATTATTGTCTATGTCTATGAGTTTTTGTGTCTTGTTCATTTGTTGCCTTCAGTTTTATATCCTACGTATCATTGAAATCATACATTTCATTGCTTTTTCTTTTTGACTTATTCTCTGAGCATGATAGTTTCAAGATCCATCCATGTTGTCGCAAATCGCAGTATTTCATCTTTCCTTATGGCCGAGTAATAGTCCATTGTATATATGTACCACATCTTCTTTATCCAGCATCTATCGAAACACACTTTGGTTGTTTCTATATCTTGGCCATTGTGAATAATGCAGCAATGAACTCAGGGGTACATGTATCTTTATGGATAAATGTTTTCATGATTTTTGAGGTAAATACCCAGAAGAGGGATTGCTGGGTTGTATGGTAATTCTAGTCTTAATTTTTTGAGGAACCTCCATACTGTTTTCCATAGTGGCTGTACTAATTTACATTTCCACCCGCAGTGTATGAGGGTTCCTTTTTTCCCACAACCTCTCCAACACTTCTTATTATTTGTCTTGTCGATGATAGCCATTCTAATAGGTGTGAGGTGGTATCTCATTGTGGTTTTTATTTGCATTTTCCTAATAGCTAGTGAAGTTGAGCATCTTTTCATATATCTGTTGGCTGTTTATATGACTCCTTGGGAGAGTGTCTGTTCAGATCCTCTGCCTGTTTTTTAATTGGATTACTTTGTTGTTGTTGAGGTGTATGAGTTCTTTATATATTTTAGATATTAGCCCCCTTATTGGAGGTGTGGTTTGCAGCTAACTTTTTCCATCCAGTTGGTTGCCTATTTGTTTTGTTAATGGTTTTTTTTTTGCTGTGCAGAAGCTTTTCAGTTTGATATAATCCTATTCATTTATTTTAGCCTTTAATTCCCTTGCTTTTGGGGTGAAATTCATAAAATCCTCTCTGAACCCAAGGTCCATAAATTTAGTACCTATGTTTTCTTTTATGCAATTTATTATTTCAGATCTTATGTTTAGATCTTTCATCCATTTTAAGTTAATTTTGGTATACGGTGACAGATAGAAGCTTAGTTTCATTCTTTTGCACATGGCTTTCCAGTTTTCCCATCACCATTTCTTGAAGAGGCATTCTTTTTCTCCATTATATGTTTTTTGGCTCCTTTGTCAAAAATTGTCCACCCATATATATGTAAGTTTCTTTCTGGAGTCTCAATTCGATTCCATTGGTCTATGTGTCTGTTTTTCTGTAATACCATGCTGTTTTGATTATTGTCGCTTTGTAGTATAAATTGAAGTCAGGAAGTGTGACACTGGCCTTGTTCTTTTTTCTCAGGATTGCTTTGGCTATTTCAGGATGTTCGTGATTCCGTACAAATCTGATGATTTTTTTGTTCTATTTCGTTAAAAAAATGACATTAGGGATTGTGATGGAGATTGCATTAAATCTGTATATTGCTTTGGGTAATATGGTCATTTTAAAACTCTGTTGATTCTTCCAATCCATGAAGATGGAATGCCTTTTCATTTCTTTGTATCTGCTTCAACTTCTTTAAATAATGTCTTACGGTTTTCAGTGTATAGGTCCTTCATATCCTTTGTTAAGTTTATTCATAGGTATTTTGTTCATTTTGTTGCAATTGCAAAAGGAATTTTTTTTTCATTTCTTTTTCTGAAATTTCATTGTTAGGATAGAGGAATGCAATGGATTTTTGTACATTGATTTTTGTATCCTGCAACTTGGCTGTATTTGTTTATTGTTTTTTAATAGTGTTTTTGGTTAAGTCTTTATGGCAGGGGTGCCCAGACTTTTTTCAACATTTTTCACCAAGGGCCATATGCGGTAAAATATACAAACAGCCAGGCCACTCACTCGAGGTGAAGTACGTATTGACTCACCTGGTTTATTTAAGTAAACTAAATATATTTTTGGAATTTGCTACGGGCCAATTAACAATGGATCATGGGCCACAGTTGGCCTGCGGGCCGCAGTTTGGACAACCCTGCTTTATGGTGTTCTATATAAAGAATCATGTCATCTGCAAAAAGTGAGTTTGACTTCTTCATTCCCAATTTGGATGCCTTTTGTTTCTTTCTCTTGCCTGCTTTCTCTGGCTAGGACTTCATAACAGCGGTGAGCGGGGGCTTCCATGTCTTGTTCCTGATCATAGAGGGAAAGCTTTCAGTTTTTCACTATTAAAGATTGTATTAGCCGAGGGTTTCTTGTATATGGCCTGCATTGTGTTGAGGTACTTTTCTTTTATACCATTTTATTAAGTGTTTTAATCATAAATGGATGTTGTATCTTGTCAAATGCTTTTTCTTCAGCTATTGATATGATCATATGATTTTTATCCTTTATTTTGTTTATGTGGTGTATCACAGTGATTGATTTGCGTATGTTGAACCATCCTTGCACCCCTGGAATGAACCCCTCTTGATTGTGATGTATAATCTTTTTAATGTATTACTGTATTCGATCTGTTCGTATTTTGGTTAGGATTTTTTTCATCTGTATTCATCAGAGATATTGGTCTATAGTTTTCTTTTTCTGTGTTATCTTTATCAGGCTTTGATGTTAGGGTAATTTTGGTCTCATGAAATGAGTTAGAAGTATTGCCTCTTTAATTTTTGGAAGAGTTTCAGAAGGACAGGTATTAAATCACATTTGAATGTTTGGTAGAATTCACCACTGAATCCATCTGGTCCTCGACTTTTGTTTTTGGGAGATTTTTGGAAGGTTGTTTCAATTTCTTTACTGTTGATCAATTTATTTAGATTTTTCCAGTTCTTCAAGATTCAATCTAGGAAGGTTACATATTTCTACGAAATTGTCTATTTCTTCTAGGTTATTGAATTTGGTGGCATATAGTCTTTCATGGTATTCTCGTGTGATCCTTTGTATTTCTGTGGTATTTATCATAACTTCTCCTCTTTCACTTCTGATTTTGTTTCTTTGTGTCTTTTCTCTATCTCATTTTTTAGTGAGTCTAGCCATGGGTTTGTCAATTTTATTAATCTTTTCAAAGGACCAGCTCTGTATTGCATTAATTTTTTCTATTGTCTTTTTGTTCTGTATTTCATTTAATTCTGCTCTAATTTTTATTATTTCCTTCTTTCTGCTGACTTTGGGTTTCATTTGTTGTTCTTTTTATTGTTCTTTAAGCTGTAATGTTACATTGTTTATTTGGGATTTTTCTTGTTTCTTGAGATATGCCTACAATGATATAAATTTCCCTCCTATTACTGCTTTCATAGCATCCCAATAATTTTGATATGTAGTATTTTCATTCTAATTTGTTTTCATGTATTTTTTTAATCTCTTCTTTTATTTCTTGTTTGACCCAGTCATTTTTTTAGTAGCATGTTGTTTAATCTCCACATATTTGTGGTTTTTCCCGCTTTCTTTTTGCAGTTGATCTCCATTTCAAAGCATGTGGTCAGAGAATATTCTTGGTATGATTTCAGTCTTCTTAAATTTGTTGAGGCTAGTTCTGTGTCCCAACATAATGATCTTTCCCTGAGAATGTTCTGTGTGCACTAGAAAAGAATGTATAGTCTGGTGTCTGGCATGAAAGACTCTGTAAATGTCAATTGTGTTCATTAGATCTAATGCGTCATTTAAGGCTAATAGTTCCTTATTGATTTTCTGTTTGGATGATCTATCCATAGCTGTCAGTGGGGTATTTAGGTCTTCTACTATAATTGTGTTTTTGTCAGTTTCTCCCTTTAGTTCTGTTAGTAGTTGCTTTATATACTTTGGTGCTCTCTGATTGGGAGCATATATATTGATAAATGTTATGTCTTCTCGATGTATTGTCCCTTTTTTTCATTATGAAATGTCCATCTTTATCTCTTGTTGCCTTTTTTATCTTGAAGTCTATTTTGTCAGATACAAATATGGTTATATCCACTTTCTCTGGATGCCAGTTGCTTGGAGTGTAGTTTTCCATCCTTTCACTTTGAATCTATATTTGTCCTTGCGCCTGAGATGTGTTTCTTGAAGGCAGCATATGATTGGGTTTTGTTTTTTGATATAGTCTGCTACTCTGTGACTTTTTATTGATGACTTCAGTCCATTTCCATTTACGATGATTGTTGATATAAGATATGTAAGGATTTCCTATAGTCATTTTATCTTTTGTTTTCTGGTAGTTCAGTGTCTCCATTGTTTCTTTGCCTTCGTGTTTCTGTCTGTTATTTTAGTTTGGTGGTATTCTATGATTTTTTTCTCTCTTCCCTCTTTTTTTATGTTATGTGTTTCAGTTTCAGATTTTTTTTTTGAGTGGTTACTATTAAGTTTATGTAAAATAAAGTTTCATACATACAGTAGTCCTTTTTTTTCCAGCATGCATCTTTTCTCCAAGAGTTTCTTCAAATGCATGTCCTAGAGCATCTGAAATCTGAGACAGTTGTTATCTCACCTAATCTGAATAATTTCTAGCA
Organism: Rhinolophus sinicus; assembly: GCF_057876585.1. Classification (NCBI taxonomy): domain Eukaryota; kingdom Metazoa; phylum Chordata; class Mammalia; order Chiroptera; family Rhinolophidae; genus Rhinolophus; species Rhinolophus sinicus. Next base: position 170,072,628 of record NC_142501.1, read on the forward strand.
TTTTCCCATTCAAAATGATTAGCTAAAATGGTAATTCACTGTCAAGTAGAGAAAAAATACATAGCAAAAGGAATTGAGGCCTTTTATCAAGTTTATTTTATTCTTAAAGGAGAATTTTTTTTCCTGTACATTTTTAGACGTTTTTATTGCCTTTCCTCAATAGCATCTGTTTTTCTGCAGAGATTCTCATTCTTGGGAATGAATGACCCACACTCTATGTACTAAGTGCTGGTCATTCCAAGAAATGTATGTAATACATCTGCTTTATGACAGAGATTGTAGTGGGGTAAATGACCAGGTCCTGAACTTTGGGGCATACCAGAGGATCATTGAGACTTCTCTAGAGCAGTTCATGTCTATCCTCAGAATTGCTCTAACTTTAGGTGTCTGCCAAGGAGTTCAGGCTGGAAGGTGGCATGGGAAAGGGGACTAAAGTCACTGTTGGAGGGGTTGGAGGAGGTAGACTCACTTTGCTGGGACTGTCACACTGTGCTAGTTCTCAGTTTTCTTATTTATAAAATGAAGGGGTGGAAGAAATGATTTCTAAAGATATTTCCTGACCAGATTCTGTGATTAACAGAAGTTATTGCAGCACCTTCCTCAACCAAGTATTTGTTTAATTCCTTCACTGTTCCTCATGCTGAATAAGAGAGTCCTGGGCTCGTGGTGTGCAGTTTCATTCTGGGCCCTTAGAAACTAGCTGTTTTCTCAGAACCTGTATAATCTAGGTACTAGGAATAAATATTCATTTTACTTCTTTTCAGTTTCTTTCTCAGATGGGCAACAAAATAGAAGGAAGTGGTTGTTCAGTTATTAATTTGCAAAGATAATTTCTTTGGGAGATAACAGCTTCTCTGTTTTGGTTTTATTTTATGTTTATGTTTGGAGGTGGAGTGGGGATTGTCTTAGATGGTTGATTGTATAAGAATGTTCAAGATCATTACCAGTTGCAAGTGTTTTTCTTTTGGTAGTTTTGATACTCTATTTTATCATGACTTATGGAAAAGGTAAGTTCTTGCTCTTTTTGAGATGTGACACAATGTGTATTTTTTAAAGCAAATGTGTATTTTCCAAGGCTTCCCCTGGGTAAGAGAGCTGTTATTAATGAATCCCTAGAATAGATGGCTAATCTTTTGCTGATGCTTAAGTAATCATTTATTTGTAATTGTTAAAGGCTTCTCTCCCTTTTTTTCTCTGAACAGTGGTGTTGTTCAAATATTATCTTCTGCAGCCTGTTGGAATGGAAGTTTTCTTGAAAAAAAGTAAGTGACTTAGAGTCTTAAAAAACACACACAGGTGATGCAGATACTTACTCAGCAAAGGCCGTGAAAGACTTCTGTTCTCTTTGATGGTGGTTGGCCTTAATTCAGTGGATAAGCTGATCTGTGCAGAATTGGAATGCCTCATAATGATGAATGAGAGGACATCAGCAAGGGCGATGCTGAGTCATGCCTGGTTGGCAGGGAAGCAAATTACCCAAAAGAGACTGTATCTCAGAAAGAGTTGGTGTAATCAAAAGTAAGGTTTTTCAAGGTATTCTAAAATGTTATTGCCTCCACCATGTGTACAGTATTTATTATTGAGTTTTTTCATTCTTTAAATAATCTCCTTGGTTTCTTTGGTTTGTTTTCCCATAGGTTTTTCTTTTCTCAAAAAGAGTGAGCTTAGGGGGAAGGCCCAAGGAGACTTCAGGGCTTCTTGGCCTCAGGTCCAGCCCTGCTCTCCAAGAAATTACACTTGGGTTGATCTCCCCAGGTAGTAAATAGAGTGTTTTCTGACTTGGCTTTATCCCTTCTGCAAATATCCCCCTCGGGAATCTCATACCGCAGAAGGGCCTTGTCGTGCGGTTTGCTCTTTGGTAGTCCTAAGTCCTCACCATCCCTCAGTCCTTTTCTGCCAGTGACCAGGCTAATGAAATCGCAAAAAGACTTACACTTCAATTCTGTGTGTGAATCCCACTCCTCCATCCTCCATTATGTCTAACTGGGTTGAAAGAGGTCACTTCAGAAACTTGCTTCAGTTATAGTTAGATTGCTAAGTCATTTACTCATATCATTAGGGCAGCTGGAATGAGATCATCCAATTCATTTCGGACTCAATACTTAGCCTTTTCCGCCAGGGGAAAGTATTCTGGGCTGTGCTGATGCTGGTCTTTTAGGACAATCTTTCCCAACCTGGCTGGTTTTGCTTTCAGGGGACATTTGGCAATGTCTAGTGACATTTTTGGTTTTTACAGTGAGGGAGGGTATACTACTGGTATTGAGTAGGCAGAGGCCGGGGATGCTTCTAAGCGTCTCATAATTCTGCCCACCCAACAAAGAATTAATTATCCTGCCTCAAAAGGCAGTAGGGCCAAGGCTGAGAAACCTTGTTCTAGAAGGACAGCTTTTATGAAGGCTGGGAATGGCTCTTGGCCAGGAGTGTTAGGATATCCCTCCTTAGCATCATGGATTCTATAGAGTTGTGAGTGAAGCTTTTTTTTTCTTCTTTTTTTTTGAACCGACAGCGGTGCTATTTGAGGAGTCTTCCTCTTCCAGCATCATAGGAAACCAATTAAAATGAAGACCAGCATAAATACATGCAGAGGGAATCTTTTGTTTTTCATTTTTCTTTTTTCCTTTTTGTATTTTGTGTTTCTTTTTTTTTTTTCTTAACAGATTAGCAAAAATTACATCTAAGCATATGGAAAGTTACATATGGGACACCAGAATAAATTAAAAAAAATTTTATTGGGGAATATTGGGGAATAGGGTGTTTTTCCAGGACCCATCAGCTCCAAGTCAAGTCATTGTTTTCAATCTAGTTGTGGAGGGCGCAGCTCACTGGCCCATGTGGGAATCAAACTGGCAACGTTGGTGTTATGAGCACTGCGCTACAACCAACTGAGCCAGCCGGCCGCCCCAGAATCAATTTTTATATTTTGGGCCAGTTTATTTTTAGAAGAACAATTATTTTAGAAGAAAAAATAATCAGCAAAGCCCAAGCATTATGATTTTTAAAAGAAATGTTAGAAACTCTACTTTGTTTTTCTAAATTTTAACATTGCTGTCAGAGGGCATTAAGACTGTCTGAATATGTCCATTACTCATAAACAGAAGCCTATTTTGCAAATAGATAGTTCTTTTGTAATTAATAGATATGGTATATTTAAGAGTGGAAATTTAAAACAGACATTTTCTAAGTCTCTAACAGGCCTAAGACTTTATTTAAGGTTGGAAAAATGATTAGTTGCTAGGAAGTTAAAAACAATAGCAGTTAAATTAATCCTTGGGTGAATTTAATTGTATCCCTTGTGTTAACTGAGAAAAACACTAACTTTGCATTAGTTGTAGATCTGATTTTAAAAAATACTTTGTTAAGAAAAGCTTTAAACAGGGAGGTTCTACCTCCCATTTGTTGATGAGTGGTCCTGTTTGCACTGGGGATGCTTTTCGCATCTGAGCGTAGTATCCACATCTAGTTCAGTGTAACACAATTACATATAAAGGCAAAAACACAAGAGTAAATCAAGGAAATAATACTGCTTAGAAACGTCAAGATGGCCTCGAATTGTAATGACGATCCTTGTGCTTTGACTTGGAGGAAAAAAGACTTGAAAATTTTAAGAATATGTTGAAAAAGGGATTCCAGAGAGGCTTATTCTGTCAGATTTTCCCCAAAGAGTAGTATTTTTGTGCATATTATCTGCTAGGTGACATTTAAATCTGATCAGTATGGACAAGCTGTTTTGTTTACCTGTTCACAATTCCTATCAGCGTGTTTGTTTTTCTTTCATTACTAATTATTTTGTTTTTGTTTGTTTAGAATTGATGAACATTTTAAAACAAGCCCCAGAGTCCCTGGGATTGACCTGAACTCAACCAGAGTGTTATTTGAGAAGTTAATGAACTCCCAGCATTCCATGATTCTAGAACAGGTATGTTCTTTACATTGACAAAGTGCATGTTGAAAAAAGCATTTTTCCCGTTGCAATAATTCAACTTTCAAGAGAAAAAAAAAAAGAAAAGGCAAGTCTTGTATAAACCTTAACTCAGTAAAATGTTCACTTTGGGAATTTGACCTACCTTTAGCTTTCTTTTTGTCCTAAACGTTTCTTCGGAAATGCCCCTCCAGAGTGTAAGGTCTGCATGGGCAGGGATCTTTGGCTTTTCTTTTCTCTGATGTACCCTGAGTAACTAGACCAGTGCCTGGCTCATAGGAGGTCCTCAGTGTATACTGAATGAATGAGAGTTGAGAGTCTATCAAATAGCATATCAATTAGAGATAAGTAACTAGATCTCATGTATGTTTGAATTGCTCAATACTCTTTTTTCTTATGCAGATCTTAAACAGCTTTGAAAGTTGCCTGATTCCTCAGTTGTCAAGTTCACCACCAGATGTTGAAGCTATGAGAATCTATTTAATACTACCTGAGTTTCCCCTGCTCCAGGATTCCAAGTATTACATAACGCTGACTATTCCCCTGGCTATGGCCATTCTGCGGCTGGACACAAACCCTAGCAAAGTATTAGGTGAATTTGCTCAACTTCATACCAGTGGTTTTGTGCTTTTTATTTTATTGGTGTGACCACTGGCTCTTGGCAGATTGAGATCCAAGAATCTATTTGTTGCCATTTAGTATCTTTAACATTTAAACCTTTCTTTTTTTGCTGTTAATTTCTAACTGGCCATATTTGCAGTTTGAACAAATCGAACCATAATTTCAGTTACTTGAAATCATTCACTCCAGACTGATCTTGACTTTTAAATATTCACAAAGTTAGATTATCCAACTTTAAACTATTTTTTTCTTCTCCTACACTTGCTAGTAAATAGTGCCTTAAAAAGTAATGTCCATCAACTGGCTTTTCCTCCTATACCTTATGAAGGGGGTGGGAGTGAAATGAACAGTTTTGGTGATACACAGGTCTCTAAAAAAAGAGAGGAAGGAAATGACCAGGTGGAGCCTTACCAAATGTTTGTTTTGTTTTTCTTTTTTAGGACAGTTGAGTCCACACTGATTTTTGCAGGCTACGGACACTTTGCTGAGATAAGAACCTTCCGTTCCTCAGTGAATTGGAGAGTGTCTCTAATGGGAGTAGCGCCTGAGATGTTTTTATTAATCAAGTGCAGAAAGTCTATCACCTGGCTTATTCCTTTTTTTTTTCCTGGTAAATTTTTTTTAGGTGTTCACTGCAGCTCAGTAACTTCTGCATTGCATATGGACTAGGATGTTACTTGAGTGTGGTCTCCCCATGAGTAAAGAGACTTGCATTCCTAAGGATGGAATACTGGCTCATGTTGCTTCCACCTTTGCAGAAGACATAGAAACAGAAATAATAATGAAAGCACTAGTAATATGTTAGCCCTTAATTCTTTTAAGGTCAAAAGCTTTTTGGGACATATTTTCTCAGGTGTTTTAATAGACTGTGAGGTAGAGAGCTGGCAATCTGTGAAGGAATATAGTACCTGACTTTTAAGTTTTGTTTTTTTTATTTTAATTTTTCCAGGTAGGATGGCACAAAGAGATCACACTTAATTTGTTTTTAACTTCCAATTACAGAACTTTAAACTTAAGAGAGCACTCGAATGTAGGGAGAACACTATGGGTACACATCACACACATTCACGATTATCAGTATTTTGCCCTTTTTGTTTATTCCCCCTACACCCACCTTTTTATTTTTGCTGGGAGATTTTTTAAAAAAAATCTCAGACATCATATTATTTTATCTTTTCAATATTCAGTATGGCTGAATTTATTTCTGACAAAGTCAGTGGTATAGTTTTCTTGTCGGGTTATGAGAAAGCATTGTTTGGTGAGAAGCAGAAATGGTAGTTTTTCGACTAATCACGCCTCTTGGGGTGTGTGGTCATTTGCATCCCTGATATAGGATTTAGGTGTGGTGGCTGAGAAGAGGGCTGAAAGGATTAGGATATATGAATGCTCCTGCACAAAATATGTGTCTTAGCATCTTGTCGAAATGTACCCTTGGAATTGAACTTGTAGATTAGTCTTTTGAATGAGTCTTTGAGGAAAAAAATCAGATCAGCTTTACAAAAAAAGCTCCATGGATTCCTGTACAGCTGCTGCTCTCTCCAGAAATGCTTTAATGTGTTCTTTTTAAAGTCAATTTTGGGAAACTGTATTTTAGACAAATGTTCATGTTCTAGCTGGAGCTGTTTTTAGCTAGTAGGCAGAAGACATAAATACCTGATCAAGATTATATGTTGAAGTATGTCTTTTCTTTCTTTCTAAAGATAACTGGTGGTCTCAGGTATGCCCGAAATATTTCATGAAGCTGGTAAACCTCTATAAAGATGCAGTTGTTTATCTACTGAGAGGAAGAAAGACATTCTTAATTCCCGTGCTGTTTAACAATTACATTACAGCAGCTCTTAAGCTCTTGGAGAAATTATATAAGGTAAGCATAGAGCGGAGCCAGTAGGGAGAGGGGTGAATAGATGGGAGGGTCAGATATTCTGCTGAGTGTTCTATGGGAAGACATTTTCCAATTGTCTGGGTTTTCAGTCATCCTTATTTTGCTCTTCATCAGGTAAATCTTAAAGTGAAACACGTGGAATATGATACATTTTACATTCCTGAGATTTCCAGTCTTGTGGACATTCAGGAAGACTACCTCATGTGGTTCTTGCATCAAGCAGGCATGGTAAGAATTCATGTAAAGCATATCTTCTTTAGTCTTTTCTCAGAGTACAAATAAAGATTAAAAAAACACTCTGAGCCCTATAATTTGTCTTTGACTGCTGTTAGTGTCACACCTCGGTTTTATCCACTGGCTTATGCCTTCTTGAAACTTTGAAGTGCTTTGAGTTATCACAAATGGGCATGAGGAGTCATAAATAGGTAGTCACGCGGAATAGTATAAATTTTAATTAGTTGTTAACATTAAAAAAAAAAAATCTAGGTATCTAAAGTAGTCACACTCATAGAAACAGAAAGTAGAATTGGTGGTTGCCAGTGTCTGGGGGAGAGGAAATGGGGAGTTGTTGTTTAATGGGTATAGAGTTCTAGTTTTGCAAGATGAAAAAGTTCTGGGGATCTGTTGCACAATAATGTGTTTATAGGTAATGCTACTGAACTATATACTTAGTGATAAAGATGGTAAGCTTTATGTTATGTGTCTTTTACCACAATTAAAAAAAAAGTCAAGACTCATAAAATGAATTTTTATCTTTTCTTGAAACTTGGAAGATCTGGCAACATGACCTATCTTCCCAGATGGCACCAATTGGCTGGAGTTCAAAAGTGGCTCTTTAGCTGAGGCTTAGGTGTGCCACAATCCCCACTGCAGCTTGATTTTGACATTGAGGAAAGGATATTTGCTATCATTTTCTAATAACTATCCTACTTCAGTCATTTTTTTTTTTTTAATTAAATTTATTGGGGTGACAATTGTTAGTAAAATTACATAGATTTCAGGTGTACTATTACACCTGAATTACCTGTATTACATCATCTATAAATCCCATTGTGTGTTCATCACCCAGAGTCAGTTCTCCTTCCATCACCATATATTTGATCCCCCTTACCCTCATCTCCCACCCCCCACCCCTCACCCCCCCTTACCCTCTGGCAACCACTAAACTATTGTCTATGTCTATGAGTTTCTGTTTCTCATTTGTTTGTCTTGTTCTTTTGCTGTTTTTGGTTTATATACCACATATTAGTGAAATCACATGGTTCTCTGCTTTTTCTGTCATCTTATGTCAGCTGCCTGAACCCTCTAGGCCACCTCTGATTTAGGATTCTGAGTGTGAAAATGTCACATATCCCTGACCTAGTTCTCACTGTATGTTGACATGCCATCCAAGGAACTATGTGTGGATTCCTGCCTACCATCCGTCATTGGGGAAGAGCTGATCAGTTTGATTGAACTGGCTTAGGATAAGCGCAGAGCTTTTTAGGATCCCCCATCTGTGGAGTATATGTAAATTTGAGTTATGGCAGAAAACAGAATGATAATTTGGTTATAATAATTAGTGAAGCAATGCACAGCAGATATATTGAGAGAGTTCTTGCCTGTTTAACAGTTTTATCATCAACATTTAGGCAATATTTTCCCTGTGGGTTTTTGTAGGTCAATAGTGGTCTCCAAAAGCAAGGCATTTAAATAGGTTTATTTAACACAGCAAGATTATTTTCTTTGTCAAATAATAGATGATCAGTGCTAGACACAATATTGTTACCTTGAAAAAACAAAATACTTCTCAGTACAAATGGATTCATGTGTTCTAAATAGGTTTGCACGGGAAATTTAACATGGAAGCTAGCAATGAACTCTGCTTTCACCCGCTAAGTTAGAAATTGTAAAAAGATGAACGTTTCTGTTCTATCAATCTGTATCAAATAATTATTCATTGAATAATAAAATGTTATGAGCTAAAATAAGCCTGAATTATTTAGGACAATAGCTGTATTTTCAGGTGAGGAAATCGGAGACTCAGAGAAGTTAAACAATTTTTCCACCAATTTAATTAGCCATAAAAGCCAATTCTCCTGACTTCTCATTTACCCTTTCTCTAACTTAATGTGGAATAAGATAATTCTAATAAAATCTAATTCTTTTTGACACTGAAAAAGAAGTAGCTGGTGCTAAAAATCTACATTATCATGACTATAGTCTCTCAATATATGTTGTTAAGTGAGCAACTTTTACAACTTTTTTATAGTTCCTTTCTCCTTACATTTGATAAGCAAATATAGGTCTTGAATCCCAGATGCTCATTTCCTCTTCAGTAATTAAGGTAGTTATTATAGAAAGATAGAAAATTAGGTGAAATTACTCTGTGAACTTTTGTGATTTCTATGGAATTTTTTTATTGTGTAGAGTATTATACTATTAGAAACTGAAGTTTAAATTTCTTGATATCTTGAATTTCAACCTAAATTGCTAAAGCCATTCTATGTATAGATTTATATGTTTTTTAACCCCTCTTTTGAGGTATAATTGACATTTGACAGTATATTAGTTTCAGGAGTACGACAAAAAATGATTCAGTATTTGTATACACTACAAAATGGTCATCATAATGAGTCTAGTTACCATCCATCATCATATATAGTTACAAATATTTTTGTCCTGTGGTGAGAATTTTTAAGATTTACTCTCTTAGCAACTTTAAAATGTGCAATACAGTATTATTAACTGTAGTCACCGCGCTGTACATTAGCTCCTCAGAACTTATAACTGAAAGTTTGTACCCTTTGATGTACATCTCCCCTCTTCTCCACCCCCACCCCCTCACCACCCAGACCCTGGAAACCAGCATTCTTCTGTTTCTATGAGATTGGGTTTTAAAATTTTTTTATTTTTATTTTTTTAGATTCCACATATAAGTGAAATCTAAATATGTGGATTTCACTTAAAGACAAATCTATTTGTCTTTGTCTTTCCCTGGCTTATTTTACTTGGCTAATGCCCTTCAGGTTCACTGTGTTGTTTCACATGGCAGGATTTCCTTTTTCATGGCTGAACAATATTCCATAATATATATATATATAATACAATAAATGGATTTTTTTTTGTATTAAATTTTTTAGCTTGGTAGTAGCTGAGGCAGTATAGCATATAGTTCAGAACACATGCTTTAGTCAAAAAGATCTGGGTTCAAGTCTCAACTCTGGCCTACTACCTTTGTGACCCGAGGTAATTTACTTAATTTTTGTAGGCTTAGCATCCTCATTTGTAAATGAGAATTATAACAGTATTGTGAGAATTAAATGAGAGAAAGCAGGGAAAGGCCTTACTTGGCAAGAGTACTTTATTTGGCAATAGTACTTTATTTGGCCTATAATAAGCCCTCAACAACTCTTTTCAGTAAGCTGTTCTTGGGCATTTGATGTATTTTGCATGCCTGCTAGTCACTGGGGATGGAGGTGTACAGGATATGGTGGGCGCCGCTGTGGGGTGTTCAGTGCAGAAGCAGCAGTGAAAAAGGAATTACAAAGGAATGAACACGTGTGCAAAGGGCTACAGAGCACAAAGGGAACATACTAAAGTGGCTGATTTTTACTCGTTTTAAGGAAGAGGTGGTAGTGGCTTATTTATTTCAGTTAATAAACTACCATCATCCACTTGAAAACGAAGTAACACACAGAATGAGTGCCTTGTGGGCTGCCATAGAGGGCAGCACAAGTGAGAAAGTCAGTGGTACCAAGTAAATGCTTTAGAAATAAAAACGAGAGTCAACTTGACTTCTTGCCATATGTGTCACATGGGCCAGTGTTTTGGCTCCAGGTACCAGTATTGTGCACGGGTGAGGTGAGGAAGCTGTTTTTGCCTCAGCATTCAGTGATGGTGGGAGCCAGATTTGCCCACGGTGGGTGTAGGAACATGTGGTGGCAGGCAGGCTGTACAGCAGAAGCTCCTGTGTTTCCTTCTTGGCACGACAGGTGTTTGTGCAATGCTTTCTGCTCCCAGTCACAGCCACATTTAGGAAATGTTGACTTGGAACTAAAAAAACAAAAAAAAGATATTCTCAATTCTACAGTTCTGTTCCATGTACTTATTCATTGCTTCTATTTCATTTACTTGAAAAAATGAATTAAGGTCACAGTGTAACCCACTTCAAGAAGGAACACCGGTGACCCACCAATACTTGGCTGGTTTTAGGTTGGAGAGACTCTCCTAGGGAGGATGGACAGCCCCCGGACAAGCAGCCTCTCTGGAGGGGATCACATGTCTTAGCAGCTCAGGTGCATCCTTCTCGGTTAGGGAGAGCACTTGTGAAGCAAAATCATAACAGCTATTTCAGTATTCATTTCATGTAATGTGGAAGTGCCGGTACTAATACCGTTTCTAAAACGTTCAGCATTCACAAAGTACAAATCGGTGACATTAAATTATTACATTTCAAATACAAAACCTCACAGACTTATAAAAACTTTATATATGTATAAATAGCCTTCATGTAGATCTGCTGGTTCTTTTGACCGAGTAGCCTTCCCTTCTTCACCTTCCTTGGAGCTGGCTCTGTGGTCCTCCTTGGGGGAGGGTCTTCTGGACACCAACTCTGTGGCCATGGCTCTAATTCTTAGGCAGTTTTGGATTTCTTTCCAGCCAACTCTCTCACCTAACTGCTTGGTGACCTTGATTTCAGTTGAACTCCTCTCCTTCTCCAGAAGAGAGATCAACCTATTTCCAAAACTGGACCCTTTCAGGACGGGGCGGGGAGGGGTCAGGTGAAGTGGGGAAGGGATGGGAATGGAATAGTGGCTGGAGAAGGTGGGTATTAAAGTGGGGCTGAGAGGACTTGTGGGGGATGCAGGGAGAGAGTTGTAGAGAGACTTAGAGGACTGGAGTGGGACTTGAGAGAGCCAAGAAATACAAAGATGTTGATTGATGTCTGGAATAACTATATTTCACCAAGAGACATACCAGTATTTAACAATGGTAGGTATATTGGGGGGGCTGTAATGCCAACAACTGTTTTTACAGTCACTGTGAAAACTTCTCCCCATTTTTATATTTGAAGGGTTCAAAACTTCATCTTGTTTTATAGACCAACACACATTAAAGATCTCCCTTTTCCCTTGAGAATAAGCAAATAATGCTTAGAATAATCTCTTCTGAGGGGAAGATTTGAAAATTCTGAATATTGGCATCAGTTTAAAATCCACTTCCCTTCCCCAGGATACTCATACCTCTTGTAGGTACTTAGACTGGAAGATAACTTTGTGGAGTGCATTTTATGGTGTGCGTGTTTTTTATTTTAGTGATTTTGGCTTCTAAATTAAAAGTAATTAGATATTATAGGCATGAGAGTGAGTCAGATTAGCCTGGATTATGTACGTATGATTTCATACCTTGTCTCACTGGACTGGAATTGTCTCTTTGGTTAGTGTTTGTCAGTCCAGGGAAATGTTCCAAGATCCCTTAAAGGAACCTGTTTGTAAAGGATAAACAGGGTGGATTTTAATTACAGTTGCTTTTAAATGATTTCATTGAAATATACACAAACACAAAAGGAGGTAGGCATGCACTTCTTATTCATATAGCATCTAAACAATTATAAACCGAACCAAATTTTTAAATTAAATACAAACAAAACTCTAAAATCAGTAAAACGCAGATTAGTCTCACCGATGTAATGTGATGGGTAATATGGTCTTAGTGAAATCAGACCCCACTTGCATTGTGGATCGAGATTGCCTGCTGTCAGGCCTTGGTGCTTGAGCTCCCCACCTGTACTCTCCACCCTGGGATGACTCAGCTGTCTGTATTCCTTTCAGCTGCTATTAAATCTTCATTCATGCAGGGAGCCAGGTTACTCTGGCCCTTTCCTTAGGTGCAAATGCATCACTTACAAAGGAAGACTGCTTTTCTTCTTACTACTCTTAGACAATTAATTATAACGTGGCATGAATGCAATCATTAAAATACATGCAAATTATATGGTAACACACCGTTATTGAGGAGGTCATTCAGAATGTGTTGTTATTGATTTTGTTTTGGATATCATTTATAAAAAATACATAAAATTAAAAAAAATTCACATAGCACTCTCAGATCTCTGAGAATAAATCCATGGTTTTCTGTTTGAGAAATGTTACTACAGGTCATGATCTGTATTGTTGACATTTTTGTTTCTGTTAAGTTAATGAATGTTTGTTACATATCCTAACAAAAACTTTCAGAAGAGATTTCTTTGTTTTTCCCCTTATAAATGAAGCTACCATACCCCTTACATATGTTTGTTGTTGTTTGTTTACTCTTATTCCCTTCCTCAAAAGTTTATTCAGATTTTATTCACATACTGATGGTATGTCTTCTGTAGGCAAAGCATTGGTCTAAGTGCTGAGTCAGGGACAGCTGTCTAAATATTAGGTTTCTCTTAAGAGTAAATCTCTCTCTCTGTAAGAAGGAGATGTAACATGCTGACAAGTAAATGAAATTTGCATTATTTACTCAACAAAAGTAATCTCAGAAGTCAAGGTTTTAAAGTTCCTGTTTTCGAATTAGATTTGATCTATGAAAGAGAATTGTTTTAATGCTGTGAATTGTGGAATTAGAAAGATGGCCTGTAGGGCCCTTTAAAAAGTTTTAGAGATTGTTTTTAGTTTTTTTCTCAGCCTATGTCCATCAAAACATCTGGTCTATTCCATGAAAAATAGTCAGTCATTCAAATGGGGTTAGTTCCATGGCCAAATAGTGAGATGAGTTATATATTTTATTTGTATTTCACATTTGTAGTGGGTAAAAACTTCAGGTTTTGCAATCCAAATAAGAGACTTTTTATTTTTCTTTTCACAGAAGGCTAGACCATCTATAATGCAGGTAAACGATCCTTTTTAAATTTACTTATATATTTTTCCAGCAATATTCTCTGTGGAATACTACAGTATTGCCAATAATGTTTTATTTAGGATGCTGTAACACTTTGTTCCTACCCTTTCATCTTTGATGCCCAAGCCAAGACCAAAATGTTACAGACAGATGCTGAACTACAGATGCAGGTATCACATTCTAAAAATCCTTTCGTCTTCTTACGTGTTTCTCTTAACCTGTACATTCAGTTGTAATTTTCGGTAATAGGAAAAAGTATATTTGGATGAATTCCTTTCTAACTTTTAGAACTATTACAAATTTTTGCAGCAATTTTATGTTGAATATAACACACATGTGAATGCACAATTACATAGATCAGGGGTTGACAGGCATTTTCATAAAGGGCCACATACGTCAGTATTTTAGTCTTTGTGGGCCATACAGTCCATCTCAACTATTTAACTCTGTTGTAGCAGAAAAAGCAGTGATAGACAGTATGCGAGTACATGAGCAGGGCGGCGTGCCAATGGAACTTTATGTGCACTGAAATTGGAATTTGGTGTCATTTTCACATATGGTGAAATATTCTTCTTTGGGTTTTTTTTTTTTTTTTTCCCAACCATTTAAAAATGTGGACATCATTGTGAGCTCAAGAGCTGCACAAAAACCAGCAGAGCTGCACAAAAACCAGCAGAGCTGCACAAAAACCAGCAGAGCTGCACAAAAACCGGCAGCAGTCTGGATTTGGTCCAGTTGCCTGCTGACCCCTGATAGAGATAGATAATTAAGTGGAGCTTGGTAATTGTTTACTGAATAAAAACTTATGTTATAGAACTTTATTTTAAATATACAATTTGTGTTATAAAATATAATTGGTTTTAACAAGCCTACAAAAATGTTTGTGAATTAGCAATCTAAATCTATAATACTAATTTCTACTGTTGGTGGATATATAACTTCATTCATCTCTCTCTCTCTCCATCTCTCTGTCTCTCTTTTTGTCTGTCTGTCTCTCTCTAGCTCTCTGTATATCTATACGTATATATTTACTTGCACAATGATATATCCATGATACTGACAATTTAATGGTTTTCCAGAGAAAATGGACATTTTTCAAAGAATAAAAACCATTTAACAAGTGGTTATTAGGTTTCTGTTTCTAATAACATTTTGAAAGTCATGGTTGTTACCCACTCTCCATCATGTTTCTTCTATTGCAATATTATTTCAGTCTTAATCAACTGGTCTAAATCATTTTCCTGGTAATGGTTATGGATCATATGGTTCATAAATGGACCATATGGTTTCAGTTAATCTCTTTGGGTTCAGATAGAAAGATTTGTGTATTTTGTAAATGTGAGTAACTTGGAAAAATCTAACTGGAAAAGTTAATAGGAAAATAGAATAAGTGGAGATGCAGTCAGCCTGTGCCTACCCACCCCAGGTTGCTGCAGAGCTGGCTGCTGTCCCCACTCACAGGTGCGCTCTGAGTAATTGTTCTTGATGTGCCATTCATTCCAGGTGGCTGTCAATGGAGCCAATCTGCAGAATGTCTTCATGCTTCTCACCTTGGAGCCTCTGCTGGCCAGAAGCCCCTTCTTGGTCCTTCACGTTCGCCGGAACAACCTTGTTGGAGATGCCCTAAGAGAGCTGAGCATTCATTCTGATATTGATTTGAAAAAACCTCTCAAAGTGAGCTTTTCTGTGTATTCCTCTAAATACCCTCCTAGGTTTTTTTTAAACAATGTTGATGAAGAAGCAGAGACAGTACTATTAAAAGTGTGGAGTGTAGCCATTCATTATTTCTTTCATTCATTTTATAAGAGTTTAATCACCTTCTGTCAAATCATCAAATAGCCTATAAAAGTGCCAGTGTATTACTTGAGGAGTTATAGGGCTTTCTTTGTCTGCTGTCTTCATTGTATGTGCTTCAGCTCTACCCAAAACAAGCAAACAACAGCAAAACTAAAGCTTCAATTAGTAAAACTATTAAGCCAGCATCTAGGAAGTCTTTGGATATCAAAGATTTAAGAGAAAGAAGGTGGAAAAGGAGAGCAGAAAGGTAGTGAAATCATCTGGGAAGCTATGGTCCTATTCTGACAGGCACTTTTAAATTAAGAAATTGTCTTTCCTCATAGAGTATGCACGTTTGTGTTACTCCTATTGTATTCCTGGAGTTTAGCATAATACCTGGTACACAGTAGGTGTTAATAAATATTTAGTGAATTATTTGAATTTATTTTAAGTCACTTATCTTTTCCTTCAGAAGAGTTTCATATCTCTGTTTCCAATCCTGTTGTAAACTCATTTCCAAAACATAATTGGCAAAAAACTGATGGTTTCCATGATACTGTTTCCCTTTCCAAAATGTCCAGTAAGTAGCATCTGTCCCACCAATCTGTCTAGGAGTTCTCCCTGGAACTTCTGGGTTAGATTTTTGATACTGCAAAGAGAGGGGCCTCTCTTTGCCCCATTTTCGATCAGTAATTCAGATGAGACAGTTCTTGCTTTGTAGCGTGTCGAGTTACGTCTTCTGCCGGCATCCATATCTTCAGCGTCCTAGTGTCCCCACATTTGTTCTCATCCTGCTCTAAGCAATCTTGAACTCAGCCACGCAGATAAGCTTTCTCAAATGCTGTTTTTGGCTGTGTCTGAGCCCTTACCGGTACAATGGGGCCAATAATAGTAATCCCTATGTAGAAGGCTGTTCTGAGGATTAGACTGGCAGAGTTTAAGTGCTGGCATGTAGTAAACTTGCAATAAACTCATTTGTTTGTTTGCTGTAGTTGTTACTGTGATGACCATTATGGGTCCAGCATGCCCCAGATGCATCTGCTTATCGGCCCTCATAGAGCCCAGGTCTGGACCTACCTAGAGTGCCCTCTTCCCTTCCATATGATCAATTTCTTCAAGAACTGCTTCTCTTACCCAGGTTGATCATTGCTTTTCTCTAAGTGCCGGAACATTGACCTTTCAATGTATTTGACTCTTAGAAAATTAAATGAAAATTAAATGTATTGGCTAATGGATTCTTTTATGTTCACCTTACTGCCCTAAATAGATGGTAGGTATACTTTCTGTGGACTTCTAACTTTCTTTGTATCCCTTGGAGTACTTAATAAAAATTCTGTGTAAGTCTGTAAGTGCCTTGTTAATAATGAACAGATGTATCTCGCAGTTTTCATTGCATCACTATATTCTGTTGTATCTTCCTTCCTTTGTCCTGACTTTGGAAAGAATTTGCTAAAAAAAGGTTAAAATACCAAAGATTTCTTTGAAGTATTAATTCTACTTTTATTATCTTAAGGTAATTTTTGATGGTGAAGAAGCAGTAGATGCTGGTGGTGTCACAAAGGAGTTCTTTCTTTTATTGTTAAAAGAACTTTTGAATCCCATCTATGGAATGTTTACCTACTATCCGGATTCAAATCTCTTGTGGTTTTCAGATACGGTAAGTTAGTGATGTCTCAGCTAAACAGATGGATAGAATTAAACTTCCTGTTGTGTTGTGAGGCCAATTCCCAGACTTCTGTCTTTGAAGAGGGAAACATAATGAAAATAATTTAAAAGATCTAAATAATGTATCCAATCTTTATTTTTCATCTGTTGCCAAGACTTCATAGTATATTTTGTCACCCATCAGCCCCATGTCCATATGTAGTAGGTAAGATCCAAGTTTTGTTATCTTTGAAGGGTGGAAAGAACACAGTATGATAAATTTGTTTTATGACGTGTGGACAGTGGTAGTCAGATGTCTTATTTTGATAACAATGATAGTATAGATATGAATACTAATACAAGTAAACACACACACACTTTTTGAAAATTCAGTAGGAGAGCTAACTTTTAAGAGGGAGTCTAAATTTCAACCACACTATAATTTATTCTTTTTGTGCCATAATTTACTCTCTAGATCAGCACTGTCCTAAATTAGCCACGTGTGGCCATTGAAATTTAAATTTTATTTAATTAAAACGAAGTAACATGTTTCCCCCAAAATAAGACCTAGCCGGACAGTCAGCTCTAATGCATCTTTTGGAGCAAAAATTAATATAAGACCCGGTCTTATTTTACTATAATATAAGATCGGGTCTTATATAATATAATATAATATAATATAATATAATATAATATAATATAATATAATATAAGCTATATATAACATGTATAATATAATATAATTAATATAATACCGAGTATAATACAATATAATGTAATATAATACCGGGTCTTATATTGATTTTTGCTCCAAAAGACGCATTAGAGCTGATTGTCTGGTTAGGGCTTATTTTCAGGGAAACACGGTAATACTAAAGATTCATTTTCTTGGTCGTATTAGCCACATTTCAAGTGGCTACCATATGGGACAGCACAGAATAGAGAATGTTTCCATCATTGCAGAAAGTACTGTTGGACATCATTGCTCGAAATGCTGTGTAACGACAGTTCTGCCAACAGTGGACCTCATGTATGACGGTGGCCCCATAAGATTATAATGGAGCTGAAAAATTCCTATAGCCTTGTGACATCGTAGGTGTCGTAACATTGTAGCCCAGAGCATTACTCATGTGTTTGTGGTGATGCCAGTGTGAATACACCTACTGCACTGCCAGTTGTATAAAAGTATAGCCCATACAATTATGTACAGTATATAATACATACTTGATAATGATAATAAATGACCATATTACTTACTGATTTATGTATTTAATGTACTGTGCTTTTTATTGTTATTTTACAGTATACTCTATCTACTTAAAGTTTTTATGTAAAACAGTTTATGCTGTGTTACCCTAGCTGTAGCCTCATACATCTCCTGTTCACCATATCTCTTGATGGCATCATTTTCTTTTGTGCTCAATTGAATCTCGTGCTGTTTTGTACAGTGACATGCTGTACAGGCTTGTCGCCTAAGAGCAGTAGGCTGTATCATGCAGCCTGGGTGTGTGGTAGGGTCTACCATCTAGGTTTGTGTAAGTGCACCCTGTGTTGTTTGCATGCTGAGGAAATTGCCCAATGATGCATTTCTTAGAATGTATCCCCGTCATTAAATGGTACATGACTGTATATAAGCTGTTCTCTGTATCACTAGATGAGCTGTAAATGCTTAACTTTGGGGACAGTCTTTTGGGGACAATCAGATTTTTGTCAGGGGCATGTTTCTACTTCAGAAGGTCACTAAATATTCATAAGATCTTTGTTTTTTATGCTTAAAATATTTTAAGGTAAATGGCAGATTGTTTTGAGGGCCGCAGACACTGCATTCCTTTTTAACACGTTTCCATGCGTTCTGAAAAGTGTTTTGTAGAGCACAACTGGTTTCACTTGATTGGCATAACCTGTGGCCTTGCCATCTACAACTCCACCGTGGTCGATTTGCACTTCCCGCTGGCGCTCTACAAGAAGCTGCTGAACGCAAAGCCTGGCTTGGAAGACTTAAAGGAGCTGTCACCCACTGAAGGAAGGTACAAAGCTGCAAGCCTGGTGTGGAGAGCCATTCTGGCTGTCTCTGGCGCAGTGATTAGAGCTTGAAAATACCACCTGTATATGGTTGAGTATTTCCGAATGACGTGGTTAGACTCTGTTGTTCATACATGCTTTGTCTTAAGGCGTAGCTCCACAGCTGCCTGCTTAGAGTATTTCCTTCCACGGGCAGAAGGAACAAGAAGAAAAGGGAAGTCGTAGCTGCCCAGGAATACGGAATAATCTCGGTTTTCTTTATTCTGAACAAAAAATAAGGGGTTTGTGATTTGTCATGGTCCATAAATGCAGGGGGAGAAAGTATTGAAACGGGAGCTTGTATTAAAAACAAGTACAGTTCTTCCCCTCCTTTTTCCTCTTTCCTGTGTGTCTCCTTTACTCTCACACTTCTATCACACTCACAATACTTCTGGTCACCACATACCTTGTTTCCCTGAAAATAAGACTGGGTCTTACATTAAGTTTTGCTCCAAAAGACGCATTAGGGCTTATGTTCAGGGGATGTCCTCCTGAAAAATCATACAAGGGCTTATTTTCCGGTTAGGACTTATTATCGGGGAAACATGGTACATGGGGGTTTTTCCTCCACACCACCAAGCAGTTCTCCATGATGCCATCTGGGTGTCCTACAATGTAACTCAATTCTGACACTGTCTACCCAGAAATAGCGTCAGATCCCACAAGTTAAGAGCTCAGTCCCACGAGCTTCCAGCTTTCTTCAGATGCCAACCACAAGAAGTAGGTGCCTCGCTTATCCACAACGTTGGTCCCATTGGCTGCAAATGATAGGGTCCCATGACCCCCTCCTCAGATTTAATTAATTTGCTAGAGCAGCTCATGGAACTCAGGGAAACACTGACGTTTACCCGTTTATTAAAGGATATGATAAAGGACACAGATGAAAAGTCAGATGAAGAGGTTCTGAGTGTAGAAACTTCTGTCCCCGTGGAGTTGGGGGTGCATCACCCTCTCAGTATGTGGATGTGTTCACCAACCCAGAAGCTTTCTGAACTCCCTACGATTGAGATCTTGTGGAGGTTTCCTCACATAGGCGTGGTCCATTATTACCTCCATTTCTAGCCCTTCTTTCCTCTTTGGAAAATGGGCGATGGGACTGAATTCAGAACTTCTAATCATGGTTTGGTCTTTCTAAGGACCAGCCCCCATCCAGGATGCTCCTACTTCTCTTACCACTTAGGAATATACAAGGGTGGTGGGAGCTCCGTGCTAGGAACCAGGGGCAGAGACCAATTTATGTGTGTGTGTGTGTGTGTGTGTGTGTATACACATATATTTTCTATTATCTCTCAGAGCCTTTTTAAGAAAAACAGTTTGAGATATAATTCATATACCATACAAATCACTCACTTAAAGTATACAAGTCAATGACATTTAGTATAGTCACAGAGCTGTGCAGCCATCACCACAATTTCAGAACATTTTCATCACCTGTCGCCATAGACTTGTCTGTTATGGACATTTCATATAAATGGAATCATACAATATACGGTTCTTTGTGTCTGGCTCCTTTCACACACCATGTTTTCAAGATTTGTCCATGTTGTAACTCATCTTAGTATTTCATTTCTTTTTATTGCCAAATAATATTCCATTGTATGGATATACTACATTTTGTTTATCTGTTCATCAGCTGATAGACATTTGACTTGTTTCTGCTTTTGGGCGATTATGGATAATGCTGCTGTGGACATTCTTGTGCAAGCTTTTGTGTAGACAGAAGTTTTCATTCCTCTTGGGTATATACTTAGGAGTGGAACTGTTAGGTAATGCGTAGCTATATGTTTAGCCTTATGAGGAACTGCTGGACAGTTTTTCAAAATAGTGGAGCCATGTATTTGTTCTCTTTCTGGCTCTTAAAACTCCTTTATTCTAAGTTTCTCTGTATTGATTTTAGGTAGCATAAGATCACGTATATAAAAAGACACCATATCTGTGGCTTTCTGTAAACAGTATAATCCTTTTGGCTTTATCAGGAAGGAACATCCCTTTTAATCGAGAAAGAGTACCAATTTTAAGATGGAGATAGATAGAGAAGAAGTGAGACTGTCACACTGCCACCAATACTGAGAAACCATGAAGGATGGGAGGCGTGGGGTCACAGAGAGAGGAAGATAAAATTTAGAAGAAATACAAAAAAGTGGCAGAAGAGGCCCAGACAGGGTTAATTTTTTGGTAACTGAAAGGGAAGGCTAGAGAGTAACAGAACTGTGCGTTATTTGCCAAACCTGGCTGAGAATGATATATTTCAAGTAATGATTTTGGTTGGTTAACTGGTAGTGAATTTAAATTCTGCAGTAAGTGTTTTCTCCCTGGGCACTCTTGATGGAACCGCCAGACTCGGAGCTCATTAAAGAAGAAATGTGAATGTGAATGAGGTCTAGTTACAAGAATATATTCTCTTGAGAGCTGGGATATGAGCGTTGTTGGAATAAACATATTCTTTTTTTAAGAGTGCATGTTTCAGTGTCTGATAAATAATGTGTCTTTACCAAGCACACCTCTTTGCACTAACAAGTAAGCCATTAAGATGCCTAACTGGATGAGGTGATTTTGTGGCTTTTTTTAAATGATGGGAGGATTAGTCTATGAATGCAGGTAGATGAAGCCAATCTGTAGGACCACTGTAGTACCATCTCCTCATACCTACTTCCAAACAATAATAGGGTTAAAAGAACACAAGGGTGTTAGATACAAATCCATCTGAATTTCTTCATAAATCTAGTAATATTTGTCAGTAGGAAAAGAGAACAATTAGTGAATGTCTTACAGGTCTACTGCCATATTTCTTTTCAAGGTATGGATGACATGATTTTCTGTCAGTCTGGATTTATGTTCAGTCTAGAATCTTCTATAGTTTTTCCTTGCACCCAATCCGGACATGTGCCTGACATGGCAGCACCATTCCCATGTCTGATTTGCCTCTTTTCCTTTCTCCATCATTCTATGATTAGGAGCCTTCAAGAACTTTTAGATTACCCTGGAGAAGATATTGAGGAGACTTTCTGCCTCAACTTCACGGTAAGGATTTCTAGTTTACTCATGATTGTGGCCATCTCTTTTATTGTGCCTATAAGTCAGAATGCACATTAATTTCTCTCCAAACCTAAGAACAAATTCAGGGACTTCCTCTGTGACTTCTTATTTTAGTCATAGAGACTTAAGTTCAGTAAATGTGCTGAATATATATGAATGAACGATTATTTTATGCACTTAAGAAAATTACTGAAGCGGGGGCAGTTGGTTGGCTTAGTTGATTAGAGTGCAGTGTTCATAACACCAAAGTCACTGGTTCAATTCCCACATGGGCCACTGTGGCTGCACCCTCCACAAGTAGATTGAAAACGATGACTTGACTTGGAGTTGATGGGTCCTGGAAAAACACGCTATTCCCCAATAAAAATTAAAAAACAAACAAACAAAAAACAGCATTTAAAGGGATCCAAAAAGAAGCTAATAAAATTGCCTGATTAAAAAGAAATCTTTACTCCAGTTACATTCCTGTTCTAGAGTTCATATGATTTTCTCTTTGATTGCATTTACTGGCAGCTCCGAGTCTTCAGAGAGCTCTTTTAAGGTCCCAGTGTTTTCTGATTCAGATTTTCTCTCTTTTCCCAAGAATTTGCTGTGGTAATAAGTGGTCATTAAGCAACATTCGCTTCTTAAGCTTCTCTCAGACACTTAGGTTCTAGAAAGAAAGGCGGTAAAATTGAAACATTGCTTTTTCCCCCTTAAATACAGATTTGTCGAGAAAGCTATGGAGTGATTGAACAGAGGAAGCTGATACCTGGGGGAGACAAGGTGACCGTGTGCAAGGACAACAGGTGAGTCCTGACCTCCAACTGCTGCACATGGTGCTGCCTTATTTCTCTGTGCTTTTAGGACCACGACTGAAGTTCAGTTCTAATCCCTTCTGCAGAGGAATTAAGGGAGAGCAAGAACTTGCAGATTTTAATGAATTTTTCATAGTAGAGAAGGCATTGGACCTGAATTCAGGAGATAACTGTTTTAATTCTAGGTCTCTGTTCTACTGGCTTTGACCCTGAATAAATCATGTAAACTGTTTCTCCTCTGTGAAATGGGGGTTATAATAATTGCCCTACCTACCTCATGAGATGGTTGTGAGACTACAGTGAGATCATTTATAGGAAAACATTTTAGAATAAATCAACTCCCAGCATCTAGCTCAGGGTTTCCAGTATCCAGCAGAGTGCCTGGTACAAAAATGCTCAAAAGTATGTCTTGAATAAATGAATGTTAATAAGATGCTTACTACTATTGTTGTTTCACTGCTGAAGAATTTGTAATATAGGTTTTAAATTATTCTTTCTGCCTCGTGGAAATAATTTCAAGTACATCTGATTTTTCAGAACTGTTTACCATGTCTGTGTTGTCTCTTTAGAGGAAGAAAAAATTCAGTTTTGTTTACTTTTGTATTAAATTATGAGTGAGATTGCTGGCAGTCTACATGTTAATTCAGTTTACAAACACTACCAGTCATGTTGCTGGGTATAGGATATAAGTAACTTTGTTCCTTGAGAAGCTCAAGATTAGTTGGGAAGAGTCCATGTAAGTGAAGGACTGCAGTAGATTATAATGTGTGTGACAGGAGAGTAATAGGCCAAGTACCATGGACCCAGGGGGAGAGACTACAACACTTTCACTGGACATTGAAGAATGTAACGGGGGGAAACGTTTCGGCATGGGAATAATGTGAGTCAGGACTCAGCCTTGACACCTGACAGAACGATGAGTACTCACTCACAGGACGGGGTCTGGTGTGTGGCTGGAGGGCGGGTGCAGTGGCATCAGGGTGGAGGTTGTCAAGGCCTTAAATGGGATTTGGACTGGGACGTGGTTGATTAGCTTTAGAACAAGAACTTGTGGCCACGTGGAAATAGACCCCTGTGGGGGGCCCACGACGAGGCTGTCGGGGTAGCTCAGGTAGAGGGTGGTGAGGGCGAGAATGAAGGTAGCGGGAGTACACAGTTGGCTACTTGTTGATTGTGTCTGATTACAGGCGGCCGGCACTAGAGGCGTGTGATGATAACAACACTGAGGTTTGTAATTTGCACAACTGACTTAACAGGACACAGAATCTGTCGAGCAGCGTGGCGGGGAAAAAAAGTTCCATTTTGGATACGTTGAATTTGACACGTCTGTGTGATACCCAGATGATTATGTTTAGAGCTGAAAATTTACGTCTCAAGAGAGAAGTCTTATGTGGATATTTTATTAAGTTGCTTATGCCAACCGCAGTCACCAGCGAATTGAAGGTCACTTAGAACAAGAAGCATAAAGAAAGCAGTGGCGAAATAAATAAAAAATAAGGACAGGGACAAATGTATATTCTTAGAGGAGCTATGTAGATTGGAGTAGAAAGTGAAAACTCTTGAGATAAGGATTCTAGCACATGGGCTAGCGTCGAAACTGTTGGCTTAAAGGAGCGGTAAACTATTGGGAAAGATGAGAGAATGGCAGTCTCTGCTTGGGAGGGTTGTGAGTGACAGAAGCCTTCACAGAGGAAAGCAGGGCTTCATTTAAGCTCTGGGAAAAGGCAGATGTATGGAAACTTCATGCTGTTTATAAGCCTGTTGGGAAATTAAAACCAATTTCCTCTGGTCTTTAGTTGACTTCTTACTGTAAATAGTTGCAAGGATGCAGGCAGAGATCCTATGAAATTCCCATTGTCCGAGTGATCTGCCTCGGCTTCCTCCCATAAATCTTCCCTTTTGAAAACAGGAATGAGAAAAACTGACAGAGCTCTTCTTCCACTATTTTACATTTTAAAGACAATTGGAAGCCAGTAATGATCTGATGTAACGATCAGTAACTTTTTTTGTCATGTAAACCTTCCAGACTATCCAGGAAGCCTCAGCTTTGGGGAAAGTATGATCTATAATACTTTAAGTGAGAGTTGCCAAGTGCAGAAGTTGCCAAGTACCCAACAAAAATGGCTTCAGATGGTGAAATTATCTTGACTCTGGGAACCTAATAGAGAGGCTAGGTTTGTCTCAAGTAGGTGTTTCAATCAAAACTCTTACTTGATAAGAATCTCTCAGAGCTAAAAGCACTGTCCTTTATATAACATTGGTACTTCTGTTAACAGCATATGATTTATTTTTTAAAAATAAGATCAGGTGTATTATTTCATACAGTCTGCTAATGATTGTAGAATTGGGAGATTTATGACAGATCATAAAATGGATTTGTCAGTACAGATGATTTCTTTTCCCTCCTAGTGTTGATGATTGCTTTATGTGTGTATGTACATGTATAGATACATGTAGAGGCTTTAGCCTTTT
The DNA here is from genome assembly GCF_057876585.1 of Rhinolophus sinicus. Lineage (NCBI taxonomy): Eukaryota > Metazoa > Chordata > Mammalia > Chiroptera > Rhinolophidae > Rhinolophus > Rhinolophus sinicus. The sequence goes on from NC_142501.1 coordinate 170,097,703, forward strand.
AAAGGACATCTGGGTTTTTGTATCAGGCTTCAGACAAGCCTTGTTAGAAGCCTTGTGTCTTGTTAGAAGCGAACAGTGGGCTAGTCAAGCAGACTGAGGCAGGGGGACCTTCAGGATATCTTCACACTGTGATGAGTCATCTTAATGTTCTGTATTTGATCCACTGGGTGGGGAAAAGAGTGATCTAGTGCAAGCATAGGCAATATGTGACACAGTCTGCAGTTGAGGCAGTTGTGGAGACTTCTATCTCTTTTCCACATTTTTATAAAATTATTTCTCTTAGAATATTTTTGTCTCTGCCTTTTTTTCTCTCTCTTTCTGGGTCTGTTTTTCTCTTTCTGTCTCTCTGTTTCTCTCTCCCTTTCACTCTCACTGTGTCTCCTTATTCAATAGATATTTCTTTGAATCAATAATTTAATTGGCTCAATAGTTAAGAGACAAACTGCCGGAATACTGAACTAGAACACAGTTTGTTTAAAGTGATAAGCTGCTCTCATATGCAATCATAAATGAAATACGAAGACACAGTTGAGTAGTGGAATCTGAAGTTCATAGAAATCAACTTGGACAGATGCTTCTGGGAGGAGAAATAAAGGAGAGAGCTGGGTTGGGAAGCCTACTAAGATTTGGATGCTAGAAAGTGGAGAGGAGGACAGTACTAGTGAAAGGTTCTCTGTAAAGTGATGGCTGAATCTGGGTTGTTATTTCTGCAGAGAACAGTGAGGAGTGAGTGGAGTGTGAGTGTGAAGGGGGGACATTGCTTGGGGAAGCTTCATTGAAATGTCCAACACACACTAGCTTCGTGGGGTATTAGATTGTAGAATCTTTGAAAAGTAGAGAAGTTCAGACTTTGTTCAGTAGGTAATAAGAAGCCATTGTTGGTTTGTAAGCAGAGGAGTGGCATGATAGAAGTGGGTCTGTGGCACACGTTCTTCACCTTCTTTTTTTCCTTCTCCACTATTTATATCTGTTGCTGACACATGTGCCCTTGTGGACATTACTGAACACCAAGTGGTGCTCTGAATCCATGAGGAGAGCATGCTGTTGTTTAAACGGCATGTGGGTTCCTTTTCTCTTACTTTGTAGTTATTTGCCCTAATTGACATCAGGGCTGCTCCTGCAAAACATTTTCTATAAAAATGTTCTGATGACACACAGGTTCTCTAAAAGAAAGACAATCCATATTAAATTCAAGAGGGTAGAAGATTGGAACCCACGTTATTCTTTTACTTGTACTCCCAAACCCCGTTACTCTGTTACTCTGGATTTCTAAAAGCTTTAGAAGTTTTCAAGTCTCTGTACAGTAAAGAGTGCTGTGATTTTACATATTGTCAGGCACAGGGTGAGGAGGGCAGATTCCTATTTTTATTGCCAGTTCATTGTATTTGAGATTTAAGGATGGAACAACTTCTGTGTTAGGTAAAGTTAGGTTTTCGCTTTTCTGGGTCACAAGCACTGATTGAGCACACAGTGATGTCACTCACGCTGCTTTAGGCACCTGCCTCTGTACGTGGTGACAGGAGGCAGACCCCAGTGCGGTCACACAGTTACCTGTTGGCAGGCTTCCAAGAACCTAATGTGGTTACTACCACATTATTTAGTGTCACTACTGTGGTTAGAGACAACCGGCAAAAGATATGAGTGATATATTTTTTCTTTTTATTTTATGGTGCAAAAAGCAGAATCTTATCATCAAAGCATATTGAGATCCTGGTAAGAAAGGTTGTGTACGATTGTAAAAGATGAATCACTGTGGCTGTTTTTTCCTTTTGTCTGTTGTATGCTATTCATAATCTCATCACTAAAGGTCTTTTTTGGGTGTTTCTTAGATCAGTCCTAGAAAAGTAAATGAAAGAACTATAGAAATAATACCTGCTGGATTTTTAACTTGGGCAGTTGTGGGCACAGATACTGGCTGGCATTGGAGCTGTGCTCGTTCATAGTAAGATATTTGCTGTCACTGCTGCCCGGGAGTAAAATCCAGAAGGTTACCAGTTCTGTATCCATCACTTAGTACATTCCATTTGGTCTTAAAAATGCTTTCTGTCCCTGGACAAGAGCTGCAGAGTTGAATGAGTTATAAGCATCCAGGTAAAAGAACATTGTGGGTGAGTGCCAGTGGCTGCATCATAGCCCAGTCTTGCCCCATCTGGTAGTCATATCTGCATGATACTGTAATACATGACCACTCATGGTTAAGTATTTCTCACACTCCATGACATGGTGTTATTACCACTGTGAAAAACCCAAATGTTATTCTAGATTCCCCCAAATTTACCTCAATTGAATGTAATCAAATTAAATGTAATCGATATCTTTTCCCCATGTCCCCCATATTAAAAAAGAGGTGGGAGGATGAGGGTCGGGGAGAATAGTAAAGAGACCACACAGTGAGAAATGCCAAACTTAAGGAAAGTGCTACAAAGGATAACTAAACCTAAGCATAAAGCTCATACCCGACGAACACTTCTAGCTTCTCAAGATCTACTGAAGTTGGACAGCTTACAGACTTCACTTGATCTCTTGAGATAATTTATGAGAGGTGCAATCTTTTAGATATTCATTGTATTTGCACTGGACTATTATTAGCAATAGCAGATAATAAAACTGCCAGCAACATTTCTTGAGTGCTTACATGTATGAGGCACTAGTCTAAGTACTTCCCATGTACTGAGAATCCCTTCCCACTTTACAGATGAAGAAAACTGAGGCATAGAGAAACAAGTCACTTGTTCAATTACATAGCCAGAAGTCCAGGATTCAAAACTAGAACCAGAATTTAAAGTCAGGCAGTCTGAGCGAGCACTTTTCCCTCCCTCGCCCCCCAAAGAAAAATCACTTTGAAGAGTTTGTTGTTTTCTTTTAGACAGACTGTGTAATTTTTTAAAAACAATGTTGGCATAGTTAAAAACATACTCTGTATGTGTAAAATTGTATGTGTGCATTTTTAAACTTCAGCCCAGACAATACAAAGCCCACGGACACCCTTAATGGCCGCACAGCCTGCCAGGTGGCTGTGTATTTTCTATCACTTTAAGGTGTTTGGCTTGTTTCTATGTTCTTTTTTCTTTCCTTTTTTTCTTTCTCTTCCCTGCCCCTTCATTTTTAATAAGACTATACCGAACATCTTTTATTTAATAAGCTTTGTTTGCCTTTAAAATTGCTTTTTACTGATAAGGTCCCAAGGGTGAAATTGAATTAGTGTGTATCATTTTGAATCTGTTGATATTTTTGCTAAATTCAGTTTTCTAGTGAATTATACCAGCTTATATATTATCATCAATATATGAGAGTACCCATTTCACCTAATCCTTACAAACACTTTAACAAAAATCTAATTTTATTAAGAAATTTGATTTCATTTGTAAAATTTTATATTACTTCCATATGTAGGTTACTTTACATATTCTACACAATACTGATCCACTTTACTGATGTTAATTTCTAAAATATTTTTGTTTAAAAAAAGTGAATTAGATAGAAGTGATGATTGCATAGCATTGTGAATGTACTAAATGCCACTGAACTGTTCATTTAAAATGGTTAGTTATGTTTTGTGACTTTCACCTCAATAAGGAAGTAGTGTGTATGTGTATGTGCACGTGCAAATGTGTCTGTGTATGATGCATTGAGGGAGACTCTCAGGCTGGGAGAGCTGCTGTGCCCTGCCTGGGCAGTGAGCATGGAGGGCCATGCCACAGCTTTCTGCAGAATGTTCTTAGAGACAGAGTTGAATGCGTAATGCATGTTGCCTTTCTTTCTGCCAGTTATTTTGTGCATTGCTTACTAATTTGGGTCTCTAATGGATTAAAAATGGTTGGTTGATGAATGATAGTGTTTGACCTGCCTTGAAAGGAGGGTATCCTGCTAGATGTTAGCATGCAAGTTTTATGGCTGCCTGAGGAATGATGAGATAAGCACTGCAGGAAACAGGGTAAAAATACGCCCAAGTTAGGAAATGGTGGAAATTGCTTGACTTTGTGAAGGGCATTATAAACGTGCCTGCATCCTGGGAAAAGTGTCCAACAGTGTTATGACTGGTAGTTAGAAAACCCTATAGCTAGAGTCTTATAAGTGAAAGAAAGATTGCAGCCCAGAGCATGCCTGGGAATGCCTGTACTCCAGACCTCACTGGCTCCCTGGTCCAGCTGGTACTGCACTTTCAGGACATGTCTTTCCTGCCCCAAACAGGGCTGCAGTGTTTCCTCTTTTTAAACTAGTCTGCTGATGTTCTTTATGTATTCTCTATTGGGTCTAAATGTTTTTCATAGATTTGTATGAACACTTTATTATATTGACTATTAACCCTTTGCCATCCATATTTATTGCAGATTTTATTCCCAGTTTGTCACTTGCTTTTGAAAATGTAGAGTGTTGTATTTAAATCTTTATAATTTATTAATTTTTGTGTTCTCATGTCTGTTGATTATTTCATTTGGTCTTTGGGCTTTATGTGTATTAATTCACTGTTGTCCATAATAACCTGTGAGTATGGGGAGTATTACTATCCCCTTTTACAGATGAGGAGAAACTTAACTGGATTGCCCAAGGTTCATTCCTATTAAGGAGGCAGAGCTCGGATTTGATTCCAGGCAGTTAGAGTACTGAGTCCTTTGTTTTTTGAAAATACTGTTTTATTAACACCACAGTGGTAAACAACTTTATGCTTATGTTTCTTTATAGATCACTGGGTCACACACAATTCAAAACCCACAAAGAAGCTAAGTCTTTACATTAAATGTGTCCTTCCTAAAAATCCTCAACTGTATACCAATCTATCCTCAAGCAGTAAAATTTGATTTTGCACCATTTTATATTTAATATGTCACATTTACATAGCAAAATAATGAAGGCACAGCTAATACAAGCAAACAAACCCTTTCTACTTCTGAGCTGGGGGTGGGGACACACATTTAGATTGGTTCTTCAAGTATATATTTTTCCCAAACATTAGCTTCACTGAAGAGTTGTGATAATTTTCACAGCTACATTCTAAAAGCTACATGACAAAAAGACTTCACAAGGATCAAACTACATAACACCGGATACACATGCTTTACAGAATTTGCTACATTCTGTATCTCTTCAAGTAAATTAATATTTCTGAAAGGCTAGGTAAAGGGATTTAATACTTAAAACATTTGGGGTTTTTTCTACACCTTTGTAAATAGACACTACCAAGAAAATACATAAACATGGGACTGTAAATAATAAACACATATGTTGACAATATTATACAAGTTATACACCCTCCTTCTCAGAACCATGTTGTTTCTCTAAATTCAAACATTGAGAACATTCTTTAGAATTTGAAGTAGCAGTTTTCCAGGCCTCGTTAACAGTACTGGCATCTCCATCATAGGCTTCCTCGATTCCATCACTCTCCTCTGACATGTAAAGCTGATGTCTGGGTTACAAAAGCAAAGTCTCACAGATGAGTTTTTTCGTTGGATTCTTCTTTTTTGGTACTGGAAAATGTCAGGACTAAAGAAATCGAAGAATTAAGCATTGAGAACATGTTCAGTCTTGGCTTGGGTGTTCCGTGTGTAGTGTGACGATAGTGTGATGAATGGGTTTGAAAGTGACATTCTTTACTTCACATCTACTTGACACCCTTAATAAGCCTCAGTTCCTGTCCTCACAGAAGAGATCATGAAAAAGTATTTTTAATTTATCTCATTTTCTTCAACACCTTTAGATATATTTATAGTGTTCAAAATGAAGAATTTGAAATGGGCTGGCCAGGATCTGATTGCTTCAATTTAATATAATTTTAGGAATGTCAGAATTGATTCACATTGTATTTTGGTCCAAAACCTGAGCCTTTTTAAGTTCACCAATATTCAAAAAAAAAAAAAAAAAAAAAAAGGAAAAGCAGGATTTTGTTCGTCGGCCTTCTCCTCTTCCATCTCTGCCCCCGCTTATTTCTTGGCGTCATCAGACACTGCAGAGTGGGGACCCTCCTCTTTGGCAGCGGCAGCCGCAGCGTCTTCCTCCTCTTCTTCCTCCTCTTCCCCCTCCTCCTCATCCTCGTACTCGTCGTCGTCGTCCTCCTCCTCCTCACCCTCCAAGGTCCATGCACATCCCTCCATCTCACCAGTGAGCTCTTGGATCTTGGCAAGTAAGGGCTTGTAGATGTCATTATACTTTTTTTCCAGAGCCTGAAATTCCTTATCAAATTTGGCTTCTATCTTATCGCATCGCTTCTGCAGCTTTTTGAGAGCCAGGACTCGGCATTTTACCGAGTTAGGCAGGCTCTCAATAAAGTCATTCTTAGGCTTTGGTGCATTCTCTGCGGGGGTCTGGGGCTCCTCCGCCGTCTGAGCGGCGGTGCTGTCAGAGTCGCCCGCCGCGCGGTCCGAGTCTCCCCCCTGCGCACCGCCTTCCGCCATTACCTCCTCTGCCGCCGCTGCCGCCTCTGCCGCGGCCGCCGTCTGGCTCGGCTCCGCAGGCGCCTGGTTTTCCGAGTCGGCCATGGTAGACGAGAAGCCGCAGAGGTCTAGGTGGCTCCCGCAGAGACCTGCACCCGAGCTGCACCAGCGCGATCTTGCGGATGCGGCAAGTGGCGGTGACGTTGGCCGCGGCAGTGACGTTGGCCGCGGCCCCGCCCTTTCAACTTGGGCCGCTGGACTGGCTCTCCAAAATCAGCTGACGGTCGTGCCCCCGTACTGCGCCAGCTTCCTCCTGTTGCTACCCTGCTATCTCCCTGGCATCGCAGCCGACGTCAGAACCCGTCTCTTAGATACCCTGCCCCCAGTCTGCGCACACACCTGCCCCTCTGTACAGCTGAGCAGGGAAAGGCAGCAGGTGCCGCAGAGACACTTTTCAGGAACTGCTTGGATGGCCAGCGGTTTTCAGTTTGCTCTTCTGTCCCACCCAGGTCCCCACATACATTTGTCAATACATCTGTTTTACTCTTTGTCTGCATCGTCCTGTAGCTGGCCTCTGTAGGATGTCTTTGGCTTACTCTCGAATCAGCTTTGCTCACCTCTCAGATTCCTCCTAATTCCTTTCTAGAAAGTGGGCACACTGGAAAGCTGACTCCATTTCACCCCCTTGGGGGTCTGGGTGCATGTGTGTGAATAGGGCAGCTTGCATGTCCGTCTGCCCAGCCAACAGCCCCCCTTGGCCATTTCTCAGTCTAGTGGCATGTATACCAGCGGCAAGGTGTTCTTTCAGTATTACGGACCCTGGAATCAGTTTTGGAGCCTTTTGGATAGGGAACCTCAAAACACCAGGTATTCTGGAACATGTTCTAAAAGGTTCCTCAGAATCCTTGGTCTGTGGGGAGGAATAGGCTGGAGGAGGGCTGAAGAAAAAAGCAAGGCTTTCTAAGGCTTGAGGCAGGCCCAGGGGAAGGGCCGTGTTTTATCCTGGCACACCTTGTAGGTATGGAAGACAAATGATTGGGCCAGGGACTCCTCTGGAATGTTTTCAAATTCAGCATTACTGATTTCAGTGTTTTTCTTTCACTATGTTGGGGCTTGCTGAAGCTTTTCCATCAAGCATATGAATGTCAGGAAATTATTTCCCAGAGTATATTTGGTGCCGTCTTTTGGTTCTTGTGAATATTAAATTAGTTAATATGTAAAGCACTTAGTGCTTACACATAGCAACCACTTCATAAGTGTTTTAATTTTTTTTTTTACAAAATAATTCATTAAAAGCAAAGATAACCTGCAATAATACTCTTTTAGAAAAAGACATCTTTGTGCCCTTCTCCAAAGAAAGTAACCATTTACAAAAGACCCAATATATTCCCATTAGCAAACATGCTAGTTTTTTTATGTACTTGTGATTCCTATTGTTTACTTTATTTTCTAATTCTGTTCCAGATAATTTACTTTTCCCTCCTCTGTTACCATTTGTGATGACTGAGTTTTATTGTTCAGACTGAACTTTCAATCTTATCCCTGACTGAATTTGATGTAATAATATATCTATAGTTGGCTGACACTATACATATTCCGTATATCACCCATATATCCCATGTATCATCTCTTGATGGCTGCAGCTACCTTGAGGTTAGGAATGCTTTATGTCATTTTAAAGATAGGGAACTTAGAAAAATAGAGTGAAATTCTGTTACTATGTATATATCACCTGAGTGGCAGAATTAGGGGCAGAAGAAACCAGGCTTTCCAACTCCTATAGTATAGAAATTGTGACAGACCTAAAAACAAAAACATTTAATCAAATCCACTTGACTAACATAACTTGCTTGAGATAACTGGAATGTGCTCATCTTTTAGGATTTCTATGTTCCCATCTTTAAAATCTTAAAACTTAATGTTAAGCTAGCCTACTTTTTTTGAAAGTCTGTTTGAGATATGTCTTATATATAATGAAATTCACCCTTTTTAGGGCGCTTTGACAAATACAGTCATGTAAATACTATAGTAATCAAGATGTAGAATAGTAACATCCCTCCAAATTTCTTCATGGTCCTTCCGTTGCTGCCAGCCCTGTTGACCACTAGGGGGCTGGCAGCAACGGAAGGACCATGAGGAAATCTGTTTTCTGTCTCTACAGTTCTGTTTTTTTCCTGAATATCATATACGTGGAATTGCATGGATATAGCTTTTTGAGGATGGCCTTTTTCTCTCAGGATAATGCATTTGAGATTCATCTGTAGGGTTGTGTGTATTAGCAGTTTGTTCCTTTTTTAAAAGGAGTCATATTCCTATTTGAGTTTCCAGTTTTTCGTGATTATGAATAATGCTGAGCATTTATCACAAGTTTCTATGTGAATGTAAGTTTTTATTTTTCTTGGGTAGATACTTAGAAGTGGTAAATGTAGGTTAAACTTTTTAAGAAACTTCCACACTGATTTGCAAAGTGCCCGGAACATTTTTCTTTCACACCAGCAATGTATGAGAGTTGCAGTTGCTCCACGTCTTCACCAGCATTTGGTATTGTTGGTTTTTCCCCTAATCTTGTATTTGTATATAGTATTGTTAATGATTAATGATAATGAGTATCTTCCAGTGTGCTTATGTGCCATTCATATATCTTCCTTAGATGTTTTCTTTTTTTCTAAATTGACTTTTTTGATTTCTTACTAATTTTTAAATGTTTTTACATATTTTGGATACAAGTCCTTTGTGAGATGTTTTGAAAATATTTTCTTCCAGTCTGTGGCTTGTTTTTCAATTTTTGTAACAGTGTCTTCATAAGGCAGAAATTTAAAATTTTGATGAATCCATTTTGTTGATTTTTTCTGTTATAGATTATACTTTTGGTGTCATATTTAAGAAATCTTTGCCAAATCCAAGGCCATAAAGACTTGTTCCTGTTTTCTTCTCAAAGTTTATAATTTTCAGTTTCACATTTATACTATGATCCATATTAACATTTATATAGGTGTGAGATATATGATATATACCTTTTATATCTGGATACCCTGTTGGTCCAGTACCATTTATTGAAAACATCTATCCTTTCTCCACTGAATTGCTTTTGCAAGTTTGTCAAAAATTAATTGCCCACGTGTATGTGGGTCTATTTCTGGACTCTGCTCTTTTGCATTGATTTATGTGTCTGTCCATGTGTTATGTCCATGTGTCCTTTCACCAATACCACACTTGGTAACTGTAGCTTTATAGTAATTTAAAGTCATGAAAAAAGGTAATGTGAGTCCTTGAGCTTGTTCTTTTTTAAAATTATTTTGGCTCTTCTAGTTCCTTTGGCTTTCTATATAAATTTCTGAATCAGTTCGACAAGCTTTTTTGAAAGATTTTTACTATAGTTTGGATTCAGACTTCTAAAACCATTGGCAATGCAGATAGTACCTAATCTTTTAAATTTATGTCAGTTTGTTAAGCGTTGTCTCATTTTGTGTTTTATGGACTCTGTATAATTGGGGCTGCAGTAACACATAGTTGTGAAAAGTGTAATGAGCTATCAGGCGATCAGGTCTGTCAGCATATTGTAATTTCTCGTGCAGCCATCACATTGGAAATAGAAAGAAGCAAGGGGTGGCGGGGAGGGCGGGCACTTTGGTTAGGTGGTTGGGAGCACAGCTCTATACTCAGATAGCTGGCTTCAGTTTCTGCCTCTGTCCATATACTAGTTTGTCTTAGATTCAGGACTGAAATTGAAATAATGATCATATCAACCTCAAAAAATTGTTCTTTTCATGTATTTATTTTTATTGGAACATAATTCTCGTACCATAAAATTTACTCAGAGGGTAGTTTTGAATGTTTATTGAGGGTAGTGTACATCCAAGAACTTATTGCGATGAACAGCACTTAGTAAACACTCCATAACTGCTAATGATCATTATTAAAGAAAACAATGTGTTGAGAGCAATAGTAATTGACATGTAGAGATTAGAGTCTATGTATTAGTTTATAGGGCTGCTATAGCAAAGTACCACAGACTCTGTTCCAGGCCTCTCTCATTGGCTCGTAGATGTCTGTCTTCTCCATATATCTCTTCCCATTGTGTTTCCTCTATGCATGTCTCTGTCCAAATTTCCCCTTTTCTAAGGACACCAGTCTTATTAGATTAGGGCCCGCACTAATAACCTCATTTTAACTTGATTACTTCTGTAAGACGCAATCTCCAAATAAGGTCACCTTCTGAGTTATTGGGGGTCAGGACTTCAATATATGAATTTTAGGGGGATAAGTCCAACCCTTAACACTCCATCTGCCACCCCCCCCCAAATTCATGTCCTTCTTACCTAAAGTACATTCACTCCATTCCAACATCCCCTAAAATCTTAACCCAGTCCAGTATTAATTTAAGTCCAAAATCTCATCTGTGATCGTTAATTTTATGTATCAGCTTGACGGACCATTAGGTGCCAAGATATTTGGTCAAACATTACTCTGGGTATGTCTGTGAGGGTATCTCTGGATGAGATTCACATTTGAATCAGGAAACTGAGTAAAGCAGATTGCCCTTCCTGATGTGTCTGGGTCTCATCCAAACAGCTGCAAGGCCTGAATAGAGCAAAAAGGCTGAGTAAAAGGTACTCCTCCTGCCTGACTTACTGCCTTTGGACTCTCACAGAAACATTAGCCCTTCCTCAGTCTCGAACCTGCCTGCCTTTGGACTAGAACTACACCATCGGCCCTCCTGGGTCTCCAGCTTGCTGACTATGGATTTTGGGACTTATCAGCCTCCATAATCTCATGAGCTAATTCCTTACAATCACACACACACACACACACACACACACACACACACACACCCCCCCTACTGGTTTTGTTTCTCTGGAGAACCCTAATATATCGTGTAAATATCATTTAAATCAGGTATGATGAGACTAAGGGTTTGATTCATCCTGAGGCAAAAGTCTATAGTTGTGAACCTGTGAACATACGAGTTATCTGCTTCCAGATACAATGGTGGGCCAGGCACAGGATAGACATTCCCCTTCTCATAGGGAGAAATCACAATGGGGGACGGGGTTATGGATCCCAAGCAAGTCCAAAACCTTAGCAGGGTCAGCTTCATTAGATTGTAAGGCTTGGAGAATAATCCTCTTTGGCTCCATGCTCTGTCCTCTGGGCCACTGGGTGATGGCCCTGTTCCTCAACCTGTGCCCATGGTGGTGGTGTTAGCCCCGCTGGACTCGGACCTGCCTTTGGGGTTATCCTTCCCTTTTCATGAAAGGTAACACCTGTTTGCAGCCAGTTATCTTTACTGGCTCATTTCATACCTATGGAATTCTGTCAGCCTGCCAACCTTCCTTCATCTCATCCCATCTCTGCCTCGTCAGTGCAAGCTGGCAGAGTTTCTGCTGGTATAAAATTCTCAAAAACCTCATTGGCCTCCCAGGCAATTCAAACGAGTCCAAACTCATGTCTGCATTTTCAGGCATTTGGTTTTGTAGTACCCCACTTCCTGGTACCAAAATCTGCATTAGTCAGGCTTTCTAGAGAAACAGAACCAATAGGATATCTTGATTGACTGTCTGTCTGTCTGTCTGTCTGTCTGTCTGTCTGTCTATCTATCTATCTATCTATCTATCTATCTATCTATCTATCTACCTACCTACCTACCTACCTACCTATCATTTATCTATCTATAGTTTTCTATCTATAGCTTTCTATCTATCTATCTACAGATATTTTAAGGAATCTGCTCATGTGATTGTGGGGCTGGCAAGTCAGAAATCTGCAGGGCAGGCCAGTAGTTCTGGCACTAGTTGACATTGCAGTCCTGAATCAGAAGGCAACCTGGAAGCCAAATTCCTTCCTCTTGGGAGGACCTCAGCCTTTTAAGGCCTTCAGCTCACTGATGAGGCTCATCCACATTATGAAGACTAATCTGTTTTACTTAAAGTCTACTGATCTACATGTTAATTACATCCAAAGAACACCTTCACGGCAACATCGAGACGTATGTTTGACTGAACAACAGGGTACCATAGCCTAGCTAAGTTGACACATAAAATTAACCATTGCAGTCTATAATAAAAAATCATGTTGATGGTGCTTGGACAAACCTGTCCAGGAAACCAATTCCTTATCTACAATAAGCAGCCTAGCAAGCCAGCTTGCTGTCTCGCTCAGTAACTTCTGTAACAATCAGCTCCAAATGGCCAGCGCTTGATTAATAACTGACAGCTTCTTCCAACTTGGAATCAGTCAGAGAAGGCAAAATACGCTTGGACCGATCACGTAGGATGCTTGCTTGCTTCCTTAGCCTGCCTACAGCTTCACCGCCCCGGCAGCCTCCAATCAAGGCATACTTGAAGCCTTCCCCTTTTTCCACTTTAAAGGTTTTCCACTCTTCTTCCTGTTTTTGAGTCTCTGCTAAAACATAAATGACAGTGGCTGACTGCTTTGCTATAGCAAGCTTTGAATCAATGGCTTTTGCTTTTCTCATTTGGTTGGTCTTTATTTTCCGTATTAGCTATACGTGGTTCCTGTCATCATTTCATAGTTTAATCTTCTCACTAGCTGTGTATGAGGTTCCCATTTCTCCACATCTTTACCCATCATCAGTGTTCTCTGACTTTTAAACTTACGCCAGTCCAGCGGGTGAAATGGGAGTTCACTGTTGTCTTAATTTGCATTTGACTGATTATTAATGAGATGGACCCATTGTATAAGACAGTTCTTTCCAGAGGTGGGTAAGAGATTTATGGAAAGGAGGGATGACATTACTTTTAAAATATGTGAGGATATAAATATCAGATGGTTTAGCTTTATTCGTTTCTGAAGAGAGGGGAAGTAACCTAGAACCATTATTGTAGACATTTTTTTGTTTTCAGCAGAAAATGTCTTTTTTATTTTTTAACTAAATTTTAAGCAGGACCATAAACAAGATAAAAGCTGAAGTGCCTCAAATAAAATAAAGTCAGGAGTATGGTTCTACCCACCTGGCCTCCTCCCCTTCCTACCTACCTTCCCTGCCCCCAGATACCTGAGACTCCTTGGTGCTAGGGCTGGGTTGTCATCTACACGATGCCCCAGGATGCCTGCTGGTGTGAGAATTTGATGAAATTCCATCTTTTTTTTTTTTTTTTGGTTGGGGGGAAGGGTAACAGGACTTTATTGGGAACAGTGTGTACTTCCAGGCCTTTTTTTCCAAGTCAAGTTGTTGTCCTTTCAATCTTAGTTGTGGAGGGTGCTGTTCAACTTCAAGTTGTTGTCCTTTCAATCTTAGTTGTGGAGGGCTGTTCAACTTCAAGTTGTTGTCCTTTCAGTCTTAGTTGTGGAGGGTGCAGCTCAGCTCCAGGTCCAGTTGCCGTTTCTAGTTGCAGGGGGCACAGCCCACCATCCGTTGCGGGAGTCGAACCGGCAACCTTGTGGTTGAGAGGACACGCTCCAACCAACTGAGCCATCCAGGAGCTCAGTGGCAGCTCAGGTCAAGGTGCTGTGTTCAATATTAGTTGCAGGGGGCGCTGCCCACCATCCCTTGCGGGACTCGAGGAATTGAACTGGCAACCTTGTGGTTGAGAGCCCACTGGCCCGTGTGGGAATTGAACTGGCAGCCTTTGGAGTTAGGAGCGTGGAGCTCCAACAGCCTGAGCCACCGGGCCGGCCCTGAAATTCCATCTTTATCACTCTCACCTTCAATGTAGAAGGGGAACTGTATAAACTCTACAAGACTTTGGGCTAATCACATTCTGTTTCTTTGGTTCCCTGGCAGGCAGGAATTTGTGGATGCTTATGTGAATTATGTCTTCCAAATCTCAGTTCACGAATGGTACACAGCTTTCTCCAGCGGCTTCCTCAAGGTGTGTGGCGGCAAAGTGCTTGAGCTCTTCCAGCCATCAGAACTGAGGGCCATGATGGTGGGGAGCAGCAACTACAACTGGGAGGAACTAGAAGAGGTGAGCATGGAAGGTGGTGCTTTCTGTTTCCTCTGAGGAAGCAGCAGTGGCCTGGGAGGTGTGCCTGCGCCTGGTCTGCCAGCGTTCTGTGGTTGGGTAGGACTTGGAGGCCTCATGAAGCTCAGTGGTTACTTCTTACTCTCAAATGCAAGTGTTTTACACTTGTCCATTAAAATCTCCTTCTGTAAGATACATTTTTTTCCTTTTTGTTTTTTGGGGCAGACTGCCATCTACAAAGGGGATTACTCAGCCACACATCCCACTGTGAAACTATTTTGGGAAACATTTCATGAGTTCCCATTAGAAAAGAAGAAGAAGTTTCTCTGTAAGTATGAATAGTCTCAATATGGTATTTGTGTACATTTTACTTTTGGATGTGGTGTAGGATGATATACTCTACAGGTGAAGTTCTAACTCTTTTAAATGGCAAACAGGAAACAAGTAAATATAATTATACCTTTTATTGTAATGGTATGTCAGGCACAACGTAGGTTGTTAATTCATAGTTGTTGCCTAACTGGATGGATTACATGAAAGGAAGAAAAGCATCATTTCACTGATACTCAACTGCTCTAAAAGTGCTAGTTATTTTATATGTAAGTGAATCCTTTAAGTATTATGTTGATGAAATCTAATTGTTAGCATTAACCTCCCTTATCTCTCTAGCTATTTGAAAATATTACAAAGTGTCTACTGCCGATATAACTTGGAAGAAGTGATTTGTTATAGCTTTACTGGGATGTAATTTGCATACCATACAATTCACCAATTTAATTGTACAATTCAAGTGTACAATTCCGTGGGTTTTAGTGTATTCACAGGGTTGTGAAACCATCAGTCAATTTTAGAACATATTCATCACCTCCAGAAGAAGACCCATCCCCATCAACAGTCATTTCTCATTTCCTCCTACCCACTCCCTTATCAATCTGTTTTCTGTCTCTATTGATTTGCCTATTCTGGGTATTTCCATACACAGTGGTACCTCGGTTTTTGAATGTCTCCATTGATGAACATTTCGGTTTATGAATGCTGTAAATTTTATGGACCTATGGTATCATTAGATAGTAAAATTCATGCTAAATTTGTAGTGTTAGGGGTTGATTTTAAAGTTCTGGAAAGGATTAATCCATTTTGTATTACTTTCTATGGGGAAACCGTGCCTCGGTTTTTGAACATTTCAGAACTTGAACAGTCTTCTGGAATGGATTACATTAGAAAACCGAGGTACCACTGTAAATGGAATCATACACTATATGACCCTTTGTGACTAGCTGGATTACATTTGTGGAGAGTAATATATTTGGAAAGGAGAAGAAGTCTAGTTTACATGAAGAAATTCAGTCTTTTAAAATAGTTGAAATTTTTGTGTCAGCGTATAATTCGGGACAGAAATTGGCCAGTAAATAGTATACAATTTTTATCCATATAAAACTTAAAAATGGGAATTGAAAGGTAGTCTCTTTTGCGTTATAAGAATGAGCTTCTATTAATCTTAATGCAAGATTTACCCTTAGATTCTACTACTCACCTAGAGGAAGTAGAGATCTTCCACAAGGTTTTAAAAAGCCCCGCTTCTCCTTTGCCCAGTTACCTTGGCCCTTGCGAAGCAATGGCATGAGAGTCAAATGACAGGTTGAGGTTTGCCAAGGCAGCTTGTAGAGCTGTGACAGTCAGGAGGTGCCTCTTGGTCCTGTGGAGTTCCTTAAAAGAAGACATTTTTCTGTTCAGACACCATTAGATTTATAGAAATTTTGATTAACTCTACAGATTTTGGCAAGAATGTTTATATATTACAGCCTCAGATAATGGCAGGTTAAAGTGCTTCTTGACTAATGATTTCATGTGGTGATTTCCAGCAATTCAACCGTGAGAAGGCTAGCGTTGGAAAACAGGGAAAGACAGCTGGGTCCATCTCTCTTTTTTGCCAAGTCACAGTTTATGTAACAAGAGTGAAATATCTAATATAATGTCAGTGTCAGCTCTTCTGGTTTAAGAAACATGGAGAGACAGGGAAAGGAAAGCAAACAGCTCCGAAATGGAAATTTGCTAGCCAGGGTGGTACAAGCACTGCACCCATAGGTACAACGAGGTCTGGAGGTCAGCTCATCTTCTTCCTGGTTTCCCGCTGAGGTCAGCTCCTCTTTTCTTATGTCAGTAATTCCTTTCCTCTGATTGTATGAAGGCTCATACCGTTTACGAGGGCATCCATTTGAGGACATTTTGAGCAATGGATTGATGATTTGTGTCAGTGTCTAATCAGTGTCTAAACTTAGCCAGCGAATAGTATAGAATTCTTATTCATACAAAATTTAAAAAAAGGATTTGAAAGACAGTCTCTTGAACTGTGTAAGAATGAGCATGTATTAATATTAATGCTATACATACTGACAAATAAGAGTGATTGTACTTCTTACACGAGCCACAGGGTGTCCTGCCTACCTCTCTGTTCCTGGGAGGATTGAGAGCAACTCCATTAGCACAGCTGCTGACTCCGATTCCTCTTCTCCCAGTGTTTCTGACAGGCAGCGACCGGATTCCCATCTATGGCATGGCGAGCCTGCAGATTGTCATCCAGTCCACAGCCAGCGGGGAGGAGTACTTGCCTGTGGCCCACACTTGCTACAACCTCCTCGATCTCCCCAAGTACAGCAGCAAGGAGATCCTGAGTGCACGGCTGACCCAGGCCCTTGACAACTATGAGGGCTTTAGTTTGGCCTGAGGCTTCCCAGCTTGCCCCACGTTTCCCCTCCTTCCTCAATGTCCACATTGAGGCCTATACAGAAAATCATGGGGAATGAGTTCTATTTTTTTATTGTATAAGTGGGCTGGGACTTGTGAATCCTGAACCTGGTTGATGTGTTTCCGGGGTTGTAAGCAGGAAGCAATCTTGAAAAAGCAGGGTTGGGGATGGGGTTGGCTCTCGTAAGGGAGGTGTTTTTGTTTTTTAACCAAATTACCGAGTGTTCCTTGCACTTGTGAATATATTGCACTCTGCTGGATAAAATGGCAGTGGATTTTTAAACTCTCATTTCTCAAATGTCTCTCTCAGCCCTCATCTTTCCCCACAATGCTTCCTTGTCCTCTTAACTTCTCATTCCTCTGCAAGAAGGATTTTGACTGATCTGTCTGTCCTTTCTTACCTGCACACGCAGAACGTCTCAGACCTCTCTCTCTGCAGCCCTGGAAATGCCCCTGGCTTGTTGCAGCTCTACTCTAAGGACTAAGGACTATGGCAGAAATTCCTAAGTCCAGCAAGTTGAATCTGGGTCCATTACTTTGGCTGAATGAACTCTTGAGAATTTATAGGAGCCTTTATGAACACATCATGCTTTAAAGAAAAAAAAAAAGTTCTTGAGGGATTAGCAGTCTCCCTATGGTCCTGCCTGTTCCTGGACTTCCCTAAAGATGTGCAGGCAGCTGAGCCTAATTTTGTCCTGTTGCTCAGCCAAGTCCCTTTGACAATAAGTAAGGCGATAAGCCCTAACCCCTTCCCTTATCTCGCATTTGGAGCAAGTTGCATCAATTTTTTAAAGAGAATCTTCTCCAAGAAAAGTAGAAATAATAAATTTCTTGTCCTATCCTCTACCACTTGCTCTGTCCTCCCTCCCTTTCTTTTCTCCTTTTCCTACCCTTCTCCCTCCCCTACTTTACTTTTCTCTCTTTGTCACTGTGTCCCAGTCTTGGCTTTCTGACTTAATGCTCCCTTCCTCCCCTCTAGTGGATGCATGCAGTCTATTTTATTTTATTTATTTCTACTCAGACTTCTTTTTCCCTCTTCCCTAATTGCTAAGACTTAAGGACATTCTTTAATATGGAATTTTTGTTTATTGCATTTGAAATGTTTGTTTACAATGGAATTTCAGGGGGGATTATGTTTAAAGCAAATATATATATATATCTCAAAAATAAGGACATGCTCAACTTTCGTCATCATGTACAAGAAAATTCTACATGATCAAAGAATCCATATCAACCTAATTTTAAATTCCTGGTAACTAGAGAAAAGACTTATTTATATAAAATGAAGTATTTATGAACCGTGATATAGCATCAAATCTCAATGAAGGATTGTAGATTTTTGCTTTTTCTTTTTGTTTTTAAAACTTATTCCATTTGCTAAATTGGTAGTTTTTCAGTCTTTATAATACAAGATTAAAAAAAAGATATACAGTTATATGAAATGTTTATTTTCTATGTGTGTGCATATAGTTCAATATTATGCAATAAATTTGGTGTTTTAACTTAAAACTATTATTGTAGAATGGGTAACTTGTTTTTTGTAGAAGAATTAAGTCGTCTACCCAAGTAATCTAATAGAAGGTCAAATTTGATTCTAACCATGAGAAAGTAGAACCAAGTGCTGGGGAAAGAGAGAGGAAGCAGGGGCAGGGGCCAGGGGCAGGGGAGCAGAGGGTTGTGATGGATAAAGAGGCACTTCCCGCGGAGGGGAAGGCTGAGCTGAGGCTTGAACATGGGGACGTATCTAGGGAAGGGCAAAGGCTGATTCGAAGGGAACATTAGAGGAAATTGGAGAATGGTAAATAAGACTGGGGGGAAAGAAGGTAGGTTTGGGGCTGAGGAACTGGGCTAATAAGCCTTGGAACTTTAGTTATAGCCAAGTAGGATTTATAAAGGTGTTCAGAACCTTGGGGTGGGGGTTGGAGGCAGAGAGCTGACTTGAGTTTAGTTTTAAGAAGAAAGATGTGGGTGGAGGTTCATTTGGAGGAAGAGGACTAGGAAGGGCAGAGTAGAAAGACGGCTACTGAGAGCAGTGAGGGTGGCAGCAGCAGAAATGGAAGCGGGTGCATGAACAGGAAGTGGAAGTGATGGGAGCCTTAAAGGAAAGGAGAAATTAAGGTGAGTCAGAGACGTGTTAGTCACTGATTAATGCTTATTAGCCCAGTTACACACACTGAAAGTGTGTGAAATGCAGCAAAACATAAAAGGATTTTTAATAGACTTTAAAAGCAATTATAATGTATGATCAGATTTAATAGATGTTTAAAGGTGGTAAAGAGAACAGTAGCTTCCCATTAATAAGTTCCATTCAACAAATATGTAATAGCGTGTTACTTACTAGCTGTGTGGCCCTGGGCAGGTTTCTTAACCTCTCTGTACCTTGTTTTCTTCCTGTTTAAAATGGGGATAGAAATAGTGCTTACCTCATGCAGTTGTTATGAGAATGAATTAATTCACAGAAAGCACACAGAACAGTGCCTGGCACATAACAAGCTCTCATGAACTATAATTACCACAATTATCTTCAGTTTTTCACATGAAGAAATGAAGGTGTAGAGAAAATAACTTGCTCAGTGTCACAGGGTGGTGGGACCTGGACTTGACCATTAACCTGTATTATGCCCAGCTGCTAGAGATGAGGCCGCTTGGTGGCCAAGTAAAAAGGGACATCATGACATGGCAGGTAACTTCCTTGACCACACATCTGCAAAGACATTGCAGAGTAGGAGAGCACAGCCTCCACCCCCGCTCCCCCCCCCACACACACACAATTAGCTATCCATGAAAAACCAGCTCTAAGAGAGCTCTGGAGTCCACTTAGGAAATTTCAGCAACACGAGAAAAACCGTTCGAAACAGGGAATGAAAACAGCGTCATTCATTCTGTCTGCAGCCAATACCGCAAGACAGCATTGTTGAGCACCAAGAGAAAACTCCCACTAGAGTGAGGTCCCCTCACCAGGAAAGGAGAAGTGGGGTGAGCCACCAGCTTCCCAAGCCTTTTGGGGCATTGTACATAGGTCCCACTGAAGTTTCACCCCAGTGTTTGCCAGTGCAGACCCTGGCAAAGCTGAGACATATATGGCTAGGAACAAGGAAGAAAATCAGGGGCTACCAGAAGCAGGCGCATAGCAGGTACAATCGTAGTTCCCAGTGACCTACCTGCTCTGCAGACAAATCCAGCAGCTTTCACCACTGGAAAAAAACAACAGACAACACAGCTGTCGTGGACTCCCTGCAGATTTCACCACACGGGCATTTGTGTTCGCTGACATTAACCACCTGACTCCATGCTTGCTCCTTTCTCAGCCCCCAACCCCACTGGTTCCTGCTAGATCCCAGGAACTGCACCAGCAGCCAGTCCAGGCCTCTGACTGTGCGAGTGCAAGGTGCCAGCCGAGATACCAGCCTGGACTCCCACGGCTGACCCCCAGCACTGTGCGGGCACTTGGGGCTAGCCCCTCAGCTGTGCACTTGCACACTCCCAGCTTGACACCTATCACTGGCCTTCACTGCTGTGCACACACCCAGGGGGAGACTATGTAGTCACAGCAGACAATGGCAACAGCCAGGGCCCCGCAGCTGCTTGTGGGCCCAGATCAGGTCCTGTCTTCTGTCATTGGCCTGTATCACTTTGCTTACCTGCAGCTAGTCCTTCCTTCTGTGTACCTGCACACACCCTGGCTGATCCCTGTTACCAGCCTCCACTGCCATGTGCCTATGCCCACACCCAGCAGCCATGGTAGAGCACACACTGACAGCCAGAGCCCTCCACAGTTGCCAGGGTGCCCACAGTTGGCCCTTGCCTGTGCTGCCTACCCTGGTGCCCACCAGTAAATATGTGTCTGCAACTGACACCTACCACTATAATGGCACCTGTAACTGGCCCCTACAGCTGAGAGTGTGCACACCACTGGTTCTGGTCACCACCGCTACCTGTCCCAGTCCCTAGCTGTTGGACTTGGAGGTACTGCTGAGGACCCCAACAGCCATTCCAGCCTCTAAGGACTCCCCACAGTGTTCATCAAAGACCAAATAGTTGTTGTGGACCCCAGCAAGCTGAGCCAAAGAGACAGCATCCCCCTCACACACTAGATTCTACCACTTGTCCCCGCACTTGGCACCTTTCACCACTAGGTTCACAGTCACAACATGTTGTAGTGTGCCTCCACCCACAGCTGAAAGTCTTCACTTACCAAAGTCAGTTCATAAAGTCTGGAAAAGGTGACTCCTTCAAATGCACGCTCATCTACATAAGAGTACAGGAATCATGAAGAATCAGGGAAACATGTCTCTGCCAAAGGAATAAAGTAAAGTTTTAGTACCTGGCCCCAAAGAAATGGAGATCTAGGACCTACCTGATGAAGAATTCAAAATATTGTTCTAAAGATGCTCAGAGAACTACAAGAGAACACAAACAATTTAATGGTACCTGCAAATAATACAAGAACAAAATGAGACAACAAAGAAATGTAAAACTTAAAGACGAATTTTGGAGTTGAAAAATACAATGACTGAAAATTTAATAGAAAGCTCTAACATCAGATTTGAACAAGCAGAAGAATCAGTGAGCTTAAAGATAGGTCAATTGAAATTATCCAATCAGAGGACTAAAAAGAACAAAGAACGAAAAGGAATGAAGAACACCTACACGACTTATGAGACACCATTAAGAGAAATGGTGTACACATCATTGGAGTCACAGGAGAAGAGGGTAGAAAACTTACTTTAAAAAAATTACGCTGAGTACCTCGGAGAAGTTTGGACATCATGTTTATGGAAATAATAGTTCACTCCAAAATTTCAATCTAAAACAATCTTCTCCAAAACATAAAACTGTCTAAAATCAAACCCAGAAAATTTTAAAGCAGCAAAGGGAAAAAAAATTATCTCATGCAAGGGAAACTTCATAAGGCTATCAGCATGTTTCCCAGCAGAGACCTTGCAGGCCAGGAAAGAATGGGGTAATATATGCAAAGTACTGAAAGAAAACAACCTTCCAATCAAGAATACTTTTCCCAGCAAAGTTGTCCCTCAGAAATGAAGGTGACATAGACTTTACCTAACAAAAGCTGAGACAGTTCATCACCACCAGATGTGTCTTACAAGAAATGCTGAAAAGAGTTCTTTAAATTGAAAGGACATGAATTAGTAACATGAAAATACACAACACATTGGTTAAGGTAATTATATACCGTGTTTCCCCGAAAATAAGATTTAGCCGGACACATCAGCTGTAATGCGTCTTTTGGAGCAAACATTAATATAAGACTGGGTCTTAAATAAGACCCGGTTTTATACTAAAATGAGACTGGGTCTTACATTAATGTTTGCTCCAAAAGACGCATTAGAGCTGATTGTCCGGCTAGGTCTTATTTTCGGGGAAACAGTATGTACTCCTGAGTTAATTGGTAGCACAGAGAAAATTAGTTCAGATGTCAACTTTTTTTTTCTTTCAAGATTGGCTGGCTGGATGTTTGGCTGAGTGCACAATCACATGGTCTTCAGATCTTGTAAAAGCTGATTTTCCTGTGCCTAATCCCAGGGAGTTGGATACAATCTACAATAATTATTGATTCAGATCCTATTGGTGTTGAGCTTCCTGAGAAATGTAAATAAGAAAACACACACACACACACACACACACACACACACACAACTCAGATGGAGATAAACACTAAACCAGATTAGTCTGTCACCGTCACCTTATTTTTTAGGATTAAGAGAATAAGAAAGCCAAAGAGCAGTTTTGGAAATAACCCCATTCATTCCCCCGTGTCATAAGAGGCCAGACAGACCTCTTGAGGGCAAAGGTCAACAGCGAGTACCAACTGGGCACTGGTTCGTGGCCCCACAGGACCCGCTTGCCATTGCCAAAAGCTTCTTGTTAAAAACGGGTCTCCTGACCTTTCCTGCCTGGGCATTCTCAGGAGCTCAGATGTTTGTGTAGCAGTTTCAAGGACTCTCAAGTTCAAGTCACTGACAGATTATTTGGCGAGGAGACCTAGTTTCTGAATTTCTGAGGTACTGGGGGGCAGGGCCTTATTTAATGAGACTGGAAAATCATTGAATCCCAAGCTCGCCCTGTTGCTGGCCTACGCAGTGGCACCTTCAGCTTGCCCCCTGTGGGAGGAGGGAGTGGAGGACCTCAGGTACTCTCCCAGTCTCAGCCTGGCCCACAGGCTTAAAGAAATTTAGGATGTTAATTAGGAGCTTGCCAAGATTGAAGCAACTCTCCTCCCTAGGGTAAGCTTTGTTTTTAGTTGTTTAAAAATACACCCTGAGACAGTAATTCCAGGACACCAAGTGATCTAGAAATCAGTTAAAAGGTTATTCTGTTCCTTCACTGCACAGAGTTCAGGCATTCCCACGTTGGTGTCAGGGGCAGCTCAGACAGTTAATATTGTTTACATGTCTAAGATTTGGACCTCCCAAAATATTTTGGGGAGAAGTTGACTTAGAGGAATTTGCCTTGCTCTGCAAGGGAAGGAATTTAGCAGGCGTAGATATAAGAAAGTTGCACATAGGTTTTGATGCAATTTACTTGAGAACGTTAGTAGCCACAATTTTATTTCCCCTCCAGGAGAATGGGTCAGTGTTCTCACAAAATCTTGCTTACCCTGTCAGCACTAATTTGTTCTTTCCGTGCTGGAAGCATGTTCTGTTCTGATTTATACAAACAAGGTATTGGAGGGTGATGGTGGAGGAAATACAATTCCTTTTTTTGTAGCCATTTCAAATATTTTGTTGGACTTCAGCATAGAAAAAATCTGTGTCTCAATGCCGATAATAACCCACCACCACCATTTATTTATTGTGTCCTCACTTTATGTTCATCCAAGTAAATTCCCATAATAACCCCATAAGGTAGGTACTATGATTGTTTCCATTTTTCAGATAAAGAAACGGAGACGTAGGGAAGGTAAGTAATATACCCAGGTCACAGAGAATCCATCTGTCTGCAATCTGGGCCTTAAGCATCGAGCAGCATTCGGTCTCCATTGGTGGTGTGAAATGTGCTGGTCTCTATTAATTTAGGATTTTGAATTGATTAGAGCTGCTCATTTCCACAAATACCCAGGATTCAGACTGCACACCCTCTCCTTGAAGGAAGGTCCTTAGACGAGCAGCATGGCAGCACCTGGAAGCCTGTCAGAAATGCAGAATGTCAGCCCCCTAACCCTTAGAGATACTACAGCACAAGACCCCTTAGCCATTCACGTGCTTGTTTAAGAAGCACTGCTGTCTGACTGGAGAGTAATGTCCTTCACTCCCCTTTGTCTAATCTTGTCCAGTAATTTTAAGTTCTTTAAAAGTTACAAAAACATCACAATGTCTTAAAATATCTTACCAAAGAATACACAAAGCTGTAGAACAAGTTGCATGACAAGGATTTCAGAGCATCTATGAATTGCTTTTGAGAAATTTGAGAGAAAAATTCAAACATCGAAAAGATTCTGAGTTTCAGAACTGACAGTAACATAATCGACACACACACAAGTCCAACGGAGACAAAGGTCTGAGTGGGGGACTCGGTTCAGGTGGGTGTCACATGAGGCTGCATTTCCCTAGCAGATGCCACACAACACGGAGCCACCCTGTGGTGTGCAAGCCTTGTTGCTGGAAAGGAAAAGTGAGAACCAAGCTGTCAACAATCCCAGTTCCTGCCAAACCCCATCTCTCTGCCTGCCAGCCAAGATTCTAAAAATGCATTTGGGAATTTTGACTTTGGTTTTTACTGCATATGAAATTCTATTGTGTATATATAGCCTTGATAAGCTGACTCAACTAGGGATAACTGATATATTTTGTCTTACAACATTCAGAATCCTTTTCTAGACGAGGTAATAATGCCATTGAAAGTATTGAAAGGGACTGCCTCTCGTTCTCAACCTCTGCCCCCACTGGACGTAGTAGGTCCCCATTTTGCAACTGCCATTCAGGAAGTCCACAGTACCACAAACGACAACAGGAGTAAGAGCAAAAACATTTGCTGGGGGAGGTGGGGGCTTCAGAGGACCACTGGCTTTGTAACAGGCTGTAGAACCTGATGTACTTGGGAGAGCATCACTTTCTGGTCCTCAAAGGGGCAACATCAAATATGACTTACGAAAATGGAGGGTCATTAAATGCTGCCTGAATTTTATTACTTTGGACCCAGTGTTTCAAAAGTTAAATTATTCAGCTTTTGGCAGAATGGCCTTAAATTGCACCATCGTTAGCAGTACTGCATCTCTGTACTCCGAAGTCAGATTCTCAGCTGGAATCCTGGTGTCAGTTAGGACAACGTCCTTACTCCAAGCCTTACTATTATTATTTTTTTGATTTCAGGTTTAATATATTTTTAGCATTTACTTTTGTCACTAAGAGCACATATAACACATGCAGTTTAAAGAACACCGGCAGGCCTAACCAGCACGGAGGTGTCTCAGCTGTGCGGAGGAGCAACTGCTGCCTGACTCAGCAGGCTGTTCAAGGCTCGTGTGAGGGAGCGCCTGGCCTCACAGGTGACGGAAGGGTGAGCTGCTAGCTTCACACAACTGAAATGGGCCTTTCCTTGTGAGTCACAGTTTTCTGGTAACCTTATTAGCTTCATAGTAGTAAGGGGCTAATACATTTACCAGTGATGGCAAAACAGACTGTGGAAATGTACTTACACATTCATTCACTCATTCATTTTGCTTACTGCCTTTGTTTCACCCCTCTAGCCCCTTCCATGAATTCTTCTAAAGGCAGCTGAGCAGAGAGCACAGGCCCATTTTCCTACTGTTTCCCCCAAAGTAAGACCTACCCCGAAAATAAGCCCCAGTTAAGATCTTAGCCAGACCGACACATTTAGTGCGTTATGACGATGTTCCAGAAGATGACATGACTTTATTTCAATAAATGTAGATTGTTGTACGTGAAAAAATAAGACATCCCGTGAAAATAAGCCCTAAAAGAGCAAAAATTAATAGAAGACCCGGTCTTATTTTCGGGGAAACACGGTACCTACGACCATGGGCATGCCTAACTTGTACCTTGTTTGCCTCACCTTTCCATGCTCTCTCTGGAGACAGAAAAAGAAAAACTTAATCCTTGTGAGGCTTCTGAGGAACTCAAGGGAGCAGCTTTGATTCCTTACTGAAGGGAAACGTCGGACCTCACAGGTGGTTCAGTCACAAGTTCCTGACGCTGTCAAAAATTCCAGAATATTCACATTTCAAAATATTTTATTTAAGTTTATACAAAATACAGTCATGTACAAAAATGTACATATCATTTTTCATTCAGTTTACATTTTAAAAAAGGACAACTGTAATTTCAAATACTTTCTGCTTACATGTCATGTAAACATTGTTCTGGGCCCATTTTCTTTACTAAAATTGTATCCACTCTTGGAGATTTTTGTGACTGGAGAGATGCTTTCAGATTGAGAATTAGATCTGCCGAAATGATTTCTCAAGCCACACACTTGACGGTGATTGGCTGGATTACAGGCAAAATGAGATTCTCTATAGAGATATAGCTGCAGCTTCACAGCAATATAAAGTTGTAGATGTACAGAGTTCATTTTACAGACATTTGTGTAAATCTGTAAGCGATGTCATCCTATCTACATACATCTATTATGAAGGGTCGTGGTGGAAGAATGCAGATGCCCACAGGGGCACAGTCTCTATTTGGGAAAGTGGCTGAAACAACAGCGGCTGACATGTAGCTCACTCTTGTTTGGAGCTTGCCATGTCGGCCACCCTGTGAAGAAGGGCCAGTGTGCACAATTTGAATACACAAAAATTTGAAAATATCGTTAGCCTATCTTTTGACAAAATATTCAGTGTATTTTGAGGGGCGAGGGGGGGTGAAAACAAAAGGGAACAAAAAGAAAGGAAAGCACGTTCTGGGTTCTACCAAACACACGGGCTTCAGAGGAAACTGCCTGCTTCAGTTTGTCCCTCTCTGCTGATTTAACCTAGAGGATACTGAAAAAGAACACGAAGGAAGAATTGAAGCCACTACTTCCCACCTACAGGGGAAAAAGGAAAATCCAGGAATCAGTGTGTCAGGAAAACCACTCTTGGAAGCAAAACAGAATTTAGACTACAACCAGCTTTTCACAAAGCAGTTAATAGTTTATGGTGTTCTATGATTAACATACCATCAAAAGCAGTAAGACGTAACCCTTAAGAAAAATGGCACCTTCATTATCAGATTAAGAATCATTATAAAAAAAATTAATGAACTTTAAAATTTGATTTTTTCTTGTAGATCTGCAATCTATTCTAGATACTGGACCCAACTCTGTCTACTGAGAACTAGGCAGTCCCAGAAAGAACCAACTTAATTGGCGCTATGGCCACCATCCCTTGGTTCTGATGATAAAATATTCAGCTTATAATGAATTCCAACCTCAAACACATTAACAAATGCTCAGCACTCAGGGGCTCCAAGATTGCTGGTCTTAGGACATCTCAGCGCTACCTTTCTGACACAAGCACAGCTCTTGTCCTGGGCTAGAAATGCCATACCTGCAAGCAGACACACCCTGCCAGCACACAAGCATTGCATCAGAATGAGACAAAGCAAAAATTACACTGATGTTACATATAGAGACACCTCTGACCTTGGCAATAATAATCCTGACTTCAAACCGGCAGCCCAATGGAAGAAATTTAATTTGATTTGGTCTTTCATAGAAATTTTCCCTGAATTGGAGATCACTGAGATTGTGCGGGCTTTCTTTTCACAGCACAAGACAAACTTCGGCTGTCGTGAAACCTTCTAAGTAGGGCCCTAAACCAAAACCTTGCACATATATGACTAAAAAGTGAAATCTGAGCTAAATGATTCAAACATGAAACCAGTAATGATACCATACTGAATATAAACATCTATTTCCATGTTTACTCCAGACTCAACACAATAAAAGCAAATGCTTGTGAAAATTACAAGCCTCTCCTATCTCTAATTATTATAACCATAGTCAAGTTTAGTCATGCTTTACCTTTACTTATCATTGCTATTAAATAACCCTTGACATTTATTTTGTTGGCACGTGCTAATAAACACACACACATTCCCCAAGAGAGCAAAGAAAAAAACCCAGTCCAGAGTATTCTATGTGAAGCCAATTAAGATGCTGCCTCTAGGGTCTTGATACCCTGGGCGGCAGAAATGGTTGCTGTGGAAACAAATTTGCCACAGCATTTCTGGCAGAGTCAGAACCTACTGACTAATATAACATGTCTTCAGATAGGATCTAGTGTAAATAGGGCTATTTCCCCCTTACTGTGGACGCCAGTCTACGAAGTATATAGATTATTAGAAATTAGAAAGGAAAACATGACATTCCATACACAATTTATTTTACCATAACTTGGTATTTTCTTTTATTCAATCATACAAATTTGAATGGGGATTCCTGAAAAAATCCTTTACTTAATTTACCTTTCGCAGACACAACAGATTTCAAAACATTTAGTAGCTTCTCATTTACATAGCTTTTTCTCTTTTTAAAATTCTGTAGCATATTAGTATTTTCAAAACAATAGTCTTACACGGATGTGCTTTAAAAATTAATTGGTAATGATTTGATTTATATTATAGCTTATTTCAGAGAATAATTACTAAAAAGGACAGACTAGACAAGTATTTCTTTTAAAAAATACAATTTTTGGTCATGTGAATGATTCATGTTCAGATTTCAAAAATAGAAAACGTCCTAAAGTGCATCATTTCATTTATAATATAACTCCTTGAAATTATAGCCATCTGTAATGTAAACAGTGGAGCAAAGAATACCAAACTATATTTTCGTGTCCATTTTTTACATTTGGAGGATTAGGTACCATCTTTCAGTGTGTAGGGTGCCTCCAATATACTGCTCATGCTTCTACGCAGGTATTTTTCAGAGTCGATAACATCAATGCGTTCTTTTCACCCACTCCCGACTTCAACAATTTTCAGCTGACAAAGCTGCTGCCTCACTTCAGCAATGGAAATTGCTGCTACAAATCCAATCTGACCAGTTTCTCGAAAGCCCATTTTTTTGAAATGGAAAACTGGTCAGTAGAGTTTTACGTTCTCTTTTCTTTGTCTTCTTAAAAAAACAAAACAAAACAAAAAAGTGGTACTCTTTAAGAAGGCAAAACATAGAGGAGGGCATCCTGTTGTCCTGTTCAACCTGCAACATTCTCTTCCAAAGGCAGAGCTGCTGAAATGCCTGCTCCGGACACCCAGTGGCTGCTGTGTGATACCTGTTCCACCTCACAAAGCACAAAGGTGGATCCAGGATGGACAGGCAGAACCAGAACCCACGTTCCCCAGTGCACACACGGAGGGTTATAAAGTAATAACAAATCACAAAGTGACATCAGCACATTGAAGAGATGAATGGTTTGGTGCCTTAAATTTCCTGGTCCCTCCAAAATGTCTAATATAGACAGCTTTGTGACACCGTCTTTAACAAAATTATAATCATAATTGGCCACACACCATTATTTGTCCTCTTTACACATGATCTTGAAAATAATGTGATTTAGATTCTGCCTTGGGATGAACTCCAAGGGCCATATGTACCCCTCAGGGGATTTTAGTGCAGGTTTACTTAAAAAAAAAAAAAAAAAAAAAATTAAACTCTGGTAACTACTCAAGTGGCTGAGAACACAAGTGCTCTCTCTCTCTTTCTTTTATGATTCTCTACACTTCAGTTAAAAATTAAGCAAGATCCTTTATGTTTCGCTTGTGCCAAAACGAAACCGAGCCCCAAACAGGCTGCCATAGCATGCTGGTCTCGCTTTGTGTCTGATGTTAATATTTGAGACTGGTAAGTGCAGTCAATGTTCAGGAAAGAATTCTCCAGGCTCTTTACCCTGTTACCTGATTTAAACATCAGCATTAATATAGCTCCGGCTATATTCCTTCTGTCCCTTGAAGGTATCCAGTCCTGTAGGGCTCAAAATTCTTTGTCAGCTGAGGAAGTGTTGAAGACACACACAAACACATGGTCAAATAGACGTTTGCACTGCCACTCAGGGCTGATGCAGCTTCCATCTACCTGAGAGCTGAAAGGGAAACAATTCACACGAGTGGGGGAAGGTGCAGCTCTGTGGAAAGGTCACAGGAATGGCCAAGGCAGCAAATAGGGCTCCAATGCATGTTCCCACGTAACTGGGTACACAGAGAACAGAGACCGGCACAGCAAGTCCGCTCTACAGAGTGAAGTACTGAGCTGGTTTTTATCACAGTTATGGACAGAGAATGAATGGCCTCCTGTTTCTCAGTTATCCAGGGAAAAACAGTGTATATTCTCTGTGGATGAGTGTGTCTCAATGTAGTGACTTGTCACTGCTAGTGTTAGTAAAGCTTCCACTGCAGTGTCTGTGCGTGTTTGTGCACGCGTGCGCAGGAATCTTGACTTTCCATTACAAAATTCCTAGGTCAGGGCGCGTCGCCTTTGTCCAGCTAGGTGGTTTCTAAGGCAGGCAATGGAAACTAGAGCCGATCCCAATGGCCTGGATGGAGGCAGAGGGCTACATGCTTTGCAGGTCCAGCCCCGAGGCTGCCTTCCAGTTTCTGCAGAGCTGCTATGTACCAGGGGAGGCCAGGGGCAAATTCCAGGTGCGTCGCCAGCCTCCTTGGCTCGGGCTGCGGCTGCCCCCTACATGGACTTGGAATCAGTGTCTCTCTTGCTGATGAGCACCTCCAAGAGCCTTAGTTTCGCCTTTATGTGCTTATATTCATTGTATTCTTCAGCCATAGGAGTGCGGTCTTCCTTCTGGACATTTCTAATGGAAACAAAGGGAAAGCGGGGTGAGGACTGTTTGCTGTCTCTCCTACATGATACCGTTCAGCAGGTATATTAGCAACATGGAAACTTTGCAGGTTATCAGTCTGTAGAATCAGTGTTGCCAAACATCACTTGGTATCAAGACTGGAACTGGGTTTAGACAAGCAGCTTCCCCCAGAAGGCACCACGTGACTGAGTTTTCATATCTTCTTGTTGAAGATATGAAGGATTAAGAAATGTAGAAAGTTCCTCTCACTGGTGCTATGTATAAATTCACATCAAGAGTCTCCATACATTGAAATCCTTTATTTATACTGAATGCTTTCTCACTTTTATATATTTCAGCTAACGGACCATTAAATTTCTACTTAGCAATTGGTATACCCATAATTTACAGGTTTCTCAAAAATAGTTTATACTCCTAATTATTATAAAATTAGCCTTGGAATCCAGCAATTGAATCCTATGATGCTAATAAGGCTTTATGGTTTACTAATTTTATATGCACACTTTTTATATGCACAAGTATTAATTGAGAGCTTATTATGGGTCAAGCACTGTGCTAAGGGGATCTGTCTCCACGATCTAATACAACCCTCAGGAGAACTCAATGAAGTGGTGCTATTACCCCCATTTTACAAACGCTGAAAGAGGGACGGAAAGTCAGGCTCATTGCAAAGTGACTGCTCTCAGCTACTGGGTGGTACAGTCCTGCTTCTCATTTCACTTTGAAATGCACATGTCAAACATTCAAACACCAGGCTTCCTTTTCTTTTTATTAAAGGACAAACATGAAAAAGGCAATAGCATGGGACTTATTTGGTTCAGTGCACTAAAATAAACTTATTTATTCATGCCTTGCCTTGTTCAAGGAAGCGATTCTAGATAGCTTCTCAGGTGAGGCAGTGAAGGGAGCAGAGCAGTGGGAGTCGGGGCCCAGCTGTGTCCTCTGTGGGGCTTCACTCTCCTCAGACAGGAAATGATGGAGCCAGAATTTATGAGATCTGAAGTCCCTCAGAGTTCTAAACCTGTATGATGTTTATTCATTCCCATCAATTATACTTTCTGAATCCTCGTGAAACTTATATAATTATATATAGTTCCTCATGCATAGGATACCTGTGCATACTATGACTAACCAGAGAAACAGACAAACCAAAAATATGCCAAACCAGAAAGATGATTAGAATGAAACATCCAAACATTAATCCTGGTTTATCTCTGGGTATTATTATTTTGGGTATTATTTCTTTTATCTGCTTATCTATATTTTCTAAATATAAATACGTAAATATATAAATATCCTGAACACAAGGAGAAAGAAAAGCGAGTATTTCGGTATAATATTGATAAATATTGAGAAAGTCATTATAGGACAAAGCCAAATCAGAGATCTTAAAATTAACAATAATTGAAATAAACTAATACAACACATTCTAAATGCCATAGTTAATTTTTATGGTCCTTTTGTTTCTCAATACTTTCAAGAGGTATGAAAGGGGACTTAAAGAGAAACTATATTTACACTGTTTAGATAATTTGGATTAAAACAAAATCAATTTAAAATGATAAAACTTAACTCCAATGTAAGAGATGCAAATCTATTCTTGCCTCTTGCTCACTCTGTGTGTAGTTGCTTGCAAACAAGGAACACTAAGCCTCAGGATAGTGTTACATAAGGATTCCATTATGCTTTAAAACTCACTGGTGGAAAGTACCCTAGTAATCAGTGGATTTACTGCTTCTGGTATATTTTTCATTCAAACTTAACAACTACCATCTTTGCTTTTAAAATGTGCTTAAAACCCAGCAAGATTTAGAGTCCTTTCCTTATTTCTCTTTCCAGTTTCTTAAGACAAAAAAACAAAAACAAACCGGTGCTGTCGACTGGAAACATAGCTTCAAGCTGCTCATTTTAGATTAGAATTTGATGTGACAGGTGAGTTTTACAAATGTTAGCTCAGTCTACATCAGTCTTGGATACTATCCAAGAAGCGTTTCTTCCTGAAGGACCACACAAACCTCACCATCTCACAGTCAGCCTCGAAGGGGCCCTGGGCACAACAAACCTGAGGGCTAGGTTACAGGGAGGATGCACAGCGGTTCCCACCTGGGAGGCATCGCACAGACCTGACAGAAAAAAAAGAGGATGTGTGTGCAGAAGGGGCGAGGGAGGGAAAACCATGCACTACCTTCCATTTTGTCTGAAAAAGTTGTCTTCAAAATCACGAAGTGTCTTTCGAATCCTTTTCTTTTCTTCTCTCATTTCCTGAAGGTGTTCCAAGAGTTCTGGTCTAAGAGGGGCAGAAAAATATCAAGCAAATTGAGTTAAATCTGAATTGTCATAAATGTAATGACTGTGCAACTCGATAGGGTTTGTGGACAAAGTGGGAAACACATAAATGCAAAAACCGTTGTGGGAGCTGAGGGTCAGCAGGAACGAATGTTTTCTATTCCTCGAAATACTGACAACAGCTATGGCTTTTGGGGCTCCCACAAGGCTCCTGCTACTTAGGAATCCTTAGGGTTTGTGAAATTCCATGGTGCTTTGTCGTATTTTGCTTTGAAAGAAAGAGATGACATCTGTGCTCAGTGTTAAACGATGGGCTGCGGAGTACAGAACCGCACGATGCCATTTATAGAGCCATTCTGATTGTTTAAGCAAATCTCAGATGCTCCCTCAAATAACATGGGCTGAAGCACATACAGAAACTGAGCCAGAAGATAAAAAAAATTCACTGTTTTATCTGCACAGACGCACTCCAGGTAAGTCTGTGTTTGGTCAGCCACTTTAAGTACAAAGACTAAAATAATATGTAGGAAAGTTATTTTCACCCAAACATTTCAACACCAAAACGACATACATTGAAGCAGCATGGAGATTTGAAAGCCCAGTGTCCTGGCTGCATTTTGATGGTATTTTATCATCCATTGGGGAAATAAACCCATCAGCATCATCTTCAAATTGGTCGAGAAAGCAACGGGCACTGAAATCGGTTTTCAGAGAGACTGTGAAGTCCGGTTTTGTGTTGCTATCATCTTCTGAACCCTCCTCTTCTTCCTGGAGATACAAAACAACCCCAACCAGAATCTGGTTACTTTTTCTGACACTCTTTCATCACAAATATCATTTAATGATCTTTCAATTATCCAGACACCATACAGTTTTTTCTAGGCCGACATTTAGCAATACATATGCACAGCATGAATATGTTATTAAACATCTGTACGTACACAGTAAGTAACACAAACACTAAACACAGTCACTCAACAGGGAAAAAAATACAACAAAGTTAGTGGACATCACAATTAACATTTGTCAAGGCTGAGGATAGGGAGGAACAACCATCATAATTTATACCCTTAATCAAATGAAGCAAAAGAATCTAAAAATTCCCCATTCTGTGAAAACACATAAGAAAATCCACCATCAGTCATCAGTGCTTTCAGGATTGCATTACTTGTATACCTCAGAAAATGTTTTTTATTAAGCTATAAACATTCTCAGAAATTTAACAATATAGCCCTTTCTATTTAAGAGTTGAAATTGTAAAATACTTAATAGTTGCTTGGATAAAACACAAAATCTTAGGGAATTTTTTTTTTAACTTTCATTTATTTTAAGTGTGTTTTTCCAGGACACATCAACTCCAAGTTAAGTAGTTTTTTCAATCTAGTTGTGGAGGGCACAGCTCACAGTGGCCCATGAGGGGATCGAACCGGCAACCTTGTTAAGAGCACTGCGCTCTAACCAACTGAGCTAATCGGCTGCCCCTTAGAGAATTTTTGATGAGATCAAAACACTTATCTTCCCGTGATTGGAATCATAAATCTGCCATTTTTTCAAGGAATTTCCAAGGGCTCACTGTATTTTTCAGTATCTAAGAAAAGTATCATATTCTCTGTCTTGATGATAATGCAATCATAAAAACAATGGCATCAAATTAGTATTTTGTAGTGCCAATTTTAAAGCTATGTAAGTCTAAAAAAGAAATAATATCAGTCTGAAAGATTTTAAAAGTAATTTATCGCCAAAATGTCTAGTCAGACCAGGAGAAAATATCCAAGTATCTTGGAAAATAACAAAATTGGTTAGGAGTACAGCTACATGTGCACCAGGAAGTACATCAATTGTTCTAGTTAAACCAAGTGCCCATGCAGCAAATTCACCTCAGGATGCAGGAGTAGTTACCACTGGTGGTCAAAGCACAAGCACGCAGTGGGTTTTCTTTACATAAAGTTTGGTATGTCTATCATAGTGTCTCTGAAGAGAAATAATTTAAACAAACAGGCAAAACAAAACAACAGACAAGGCCCATTCCATAACCACAATGAAAGTACGGTTATGAAGACAACATTGGCAAAAACTAGTGGCTTTTCCAGATTCTCTCTGGGGTGACTTCAAATCTTCAATATCTTTGCTTGGTCCATGGAAGTAAGGGCCTCATTATTAATTTTTAAAAATTTAAATTATTAAAAACATTTTTAAATTAACAAAGTAAACATGACTTTTAAATTAATAAGTTTCTCTTTTTTGTAAGCGGAAGTAACAATTCCCACTTATGAAGTCTTCATAAGAAGTAACTGAGGTAATATATTGTCAGTACCTGATAAGGTGCCCCTGGCACACAGGCGGCGCAGCTCAGCCTGCTGCTTCCTACCCCCACCCCTTCCCTGGATGAGGAAGATCAGGTAGAACCACCTGACCGTAAATTCCACGGAGGCAGGGACTTGGACCTGTCTGAACATTGTGGTCCCCAGAACTTGGCAAATTCCTGCATATAGTAGATGCTCAATAAATGTCTGTTAAACAGTCTAGTAATTCAGTTTTAAAAGAGAAATACAAACTACTATTAAGAGAGTTTTAAAGCCCCAGACACATAAAAAACGAAATCAGGTGTCTAGGCCTTATCAGTTATATCCCATGGTCCTGAGAGAACTTAAAAATGTGAGAGTGTGTCTTACACACCGTGAGAACTCAATGTTTTTTAAGATGAAGCCAAACAAAACTAATCTCAGTAAGCTGTGACAATCATAGGAAAAAAGAAAAACAGCCAAAATAGATCTTGAAATTATAAGAATACCAGGTTGTTGTGAATATTGGATAGATTCTAGAAGGATTCAATACATAGATAATGTACGAACAATTAATAAAGAACAATGATCAACAGTGACTAGTACTGGCTCCTTAAAAACAAATCATGAAAACTACCCATTTTCCCTTGTTTGATAGGATTGGCCTAATAACTGATTTCAAGAAAGAATGAGGTGAGCTGACCTATCACAGGAAAGCTGGCTGTGAAAATCTGTGCAGTTATGATACGATGGAGACGTGAATCTGGAGAAAAGTCTATAGCAGGCTTTTTACCTGACTCTGCCTTACTCAGTATTTATCAGTCACTTAAAACATGTAGGTAACAGAAGGTGGGTTAGGGATATCTGGTATATTGCAATACAAAATCTAGATTTAATCTATTTCATAAGGCTGGAATAGAAGTATGAAAAGTAATTAATTGGAAAAATTTAAGGTCCTCTAAATACGTTAGGAAGATAAAAAGCTGGATACACAGACAATAAACAATCCATGGAAAAGGAAACTGAGGACTGCATAAATCAACAATGAGAGAGGGTCACATGCAGTGGTTCTCAACTGAGGGTGATTCTGCCCTTTAGGGGGCCTTTGGAAATGTCTGGAGACATTTTTGGGGAGGAGGTGGTTGAAGTGCAGGACTGGTACATACTGAGTGGAGGCCAGTCCCCACAACCAAGAGTTATCCAGCCCAAAATGTCTGCAGTGAAGTGGAGAGAGTGCTATGGAAGGACTAAAAGGAACTCACAATCCATTGACAGTCATGTAGTCACAGAGTTAAAGAACTGAAGGGCCTTAGATCGAGTTCAGGACTAGTCCTTGATCTACCGCCTTACTGGTTAAACCATATCTAGAATAGTGTACAGTTCTGGGTATCGGTTTTCAAGAGGGATATAAACTGGTATGTGCATATAAGGCAGAGTCACTAGACTGCCGAATGGTCTGGAACCCGTTATCACATAAGAAGTAGTTAAGAACTTGGAGAAAAAATATTCACAGGGTATGGGTGGGAGTGGGCAGGGCAGGTGACCATAAATATATGAAGTGTTCTCATGGAAGAAGCACTCTGCTTCTTCCATGTTGTCCCAGAGGGAAAACTTAGCCTATTAAGTAGAAAGTGATATATTAATAACTATGAATATTATAGTTTTAAATTATGTTCATTAACTGTGATATTTTATCCTTATCAGACTTATTATACTTTCTAAAATTACATATTACATAATGTATTTTATAATTTTTAAAATGATAAGTATAAAATATGAGGTATTGGCTATTACTGATGTCTAGTCCTGTAATGAGTGACCTTACTCTCCCAGTTGCTGTAAACTTATCAAACTTGAAGATACAACCACTTCTTAGGGACAGTGTCTCTATTCTGTCAGAGAAGTCTTAGAGGAAATTTTTACGTTGGATAGAACTGACTAGATGACCTCTAGGATTTGGGGCTGGAAGATTTAGGGCCTCAGAACTTGAGCTGGCTCTATTTCACACACAGCTGGCTTCCTCCTATTTAAAACCAGAAATCGTTCTTTTTTTTTTTTTAACACTTAGATACAATCTTCTTATCTGCCCACACACCAAGTTCTAAATTGTATTAGGATTGCCAAGAATTAGTACAAAACAAATACATGCTAATAATAAGCCTGGTCAATTGGAACAAAATGAACTAAAAGAAAGCATATTTACAAAAGCAATGTAATCATTGCAAAATTATCAGAAAGCCTGACCATCATGTGAGCCAGTAGAAGAGCCATGGCCAAAATATACTTGTGAAAAAAAAATAAACTGAAAGGAGAAGATTTGGAAGAAAGTCCTCTTTCAAAAAGAGCATCATTAGAATGTCTTCCATTTGTTTAATAAGGCAATTATTAAGTGTCATATTTTGGATGTGTTAAAGATCACATTTTAATCTGGTAACAGTTCTATCACATGAGTCTAAGACAAATACGTGAATTTTCATACCTACAATTGTCCAAATTTCTTCAATTACAGTGATCTAATCCTTCGGTGAAATTACCATCTACACATAATGTGTCTTATTTCATCAAGTCTTATTGTACAAAAATAGCTCTAATTTTTAAGATATAATATAGTATATTCATCTAAATTTCACATTTAGAACATTTTCATAAAACAAATTCTATTTAAAATAATATGAATAGTGAGCACAATCATTGCCTAGTACCTTAAAGTTAGGTATATGAAGTATTTAAGACCTCTCAGAGGTAAGAAAAGGAATAGAGTAAATAAAGCAGAAGACTGTATAACTTCTGGTATCTTACCTCAGTTATAATGATGCCAATTAGGCAAGAAAATGGAATGGTTCTCAACTGGCGTCCCTCTGTAGGAATGAGGCCCCCATATTCTGAAATAATTATTCCTAACCACCCATGCTTGTAATTGTCACATAAATATGACAGGTGAAACTTTTTTTTTTTTTGGGAGACTCTTAAAATTCATTTTTGCTTTTGGTTTTACTCCCCCTTCTGACTTAAAAAACTGCTAAAAAATAATCACTGATGTTTAAAAAATTATTGATGTTGATTTTTCAACTCTAGAGCTTGGTATAAGGCCGTCCAGTTTGCTCAGTTGTCTAGAAACACAAATATGAAAGAGGCTGAGCCTAGTCCAGGCCAATTAGGTCCCTGCAGAGATGCACAGATCTATGGGCACAGGTTATACTTCCCAATCTAGTAAAAGTAGTCACTGAGGACAAGGATTATTTGTATAAAATCCATAATTACTACTGGGGGGAAAAAAATCCGAGCACATGTTCTAGTGACTGCTGGTCACAGCACTACATTCACCAATCAAGAAGAGATTATAAAATTAGTACTGAGGACTAAATGTGCCGGAGAATTGTGAGGGAGGTAGGGTGGGTGAAACTACCAGCAAAATTGCCAAAGACAGCTAAGATATTTGTCCATATACGTATGTATATATACATATATATATATATATATATACACACACACACACACACACACACACACACACATATATACACACACACACACACACACACACACACACACATATATATATATATATACACACACACACATATATGTATCTCACATAATAAAAAAATAACAGATATATGGTCTTTGTTGATTTTGGTTTTTCTATAAACTCAGTAAATGAGGATTCTTTTTAAAAAGTTATCCAATGAACTAATTTAACAAAATTTTGAAATATATAAAAGTCCATTCTCCAAATAGGCAAAACAAAACAAAACAAAAAAAATCCTCAGAACTGAAAATATTGTGAAAACAAAACAATCATCCCTGAAAACAAAACAAACAATAGCAAACAAAACAGAATAAAACAAAACAAAAGGCAGAGAATGAAATGAAACTAAGTAAATCAGCTAGTCTATAACGGAAATAAAAAGGGATTGTTCAAAGTTGGTTATGTGCAGATTTTTAGGGCATGCTACAAGAAGCCATCACGGAAAGGTCCCATCACAACCCATCTCATTTACAGGACCAAGGGAGGGAACTGAGGCTGATTTAGCAAGTGATTAGCAGCTGGAGGTCTTCACCTTTATCTCCTTGAAGAAGGAAGCAGTTTCACCCTCGATAATTGGCTGCAGCAAAGGGCTTCTCCGCTTGCTGGAGGGGGAACCCTGCGACAGGTGTTAACAGGTAGGTTACATTGCGAACCCTTCCCCTTTCCCACCAGCTCTTCAAAAAGCTACCCCACAACCAAGCAGCTCCCATGAGAGCAAGAACAGCATACAGGCATGTTAACCTGAGGAGAACCACCTGCCTCCCCACCCGCTTTCCACCCTAATCACAGTAAATATAAGAACATTTGAACTGTAATAAACTTTAACTATAACAACATAAGCTCACCAAGTTGTACAAAGGTTATCTGACTTCTCTGTTGTCCATTCACCTAAATTTAGGGACACGAAGGGTTCCTAACTGAAAAATGAAAACTATTCCTTAGCTATAATCATTTTATTGGTTAGTTTACTAATTTATTCTGCAGGAAATTTCTAGACAAGTGGCTTTCTTCCAACACACCTGCCTGAGGTCTCTGGACCCTTCCTCAGTCATATGAACTACGTAGTAGTACAGTTAAAAGCTACATAAAGACCATACCTTAGGGTTAGAAACAAACGACGAGATTTAAAGCAGGAACAGAAGTGCAGCAGCTAAGATGAATATGCAGTTCAGCAACCACATAAGCGGGGATGTGGCTGCTTACTAAAAAGCCTAAGGCCCCGGGTCCCTGGAGAGGAGAGCACCGAAAGGAAAGGAAACCCAGTCCCCAGGAGATGGACGGGCATTCACACTGCACTCATGGCTGGGGGCGGGGGAAGCGGAGACTGGGCTGAAGGGGGAGAGCCAACAGGCCAGTGCCTGACAGGCTTTCCCAGAGCTGAGGGCAAGGCGCTGCTCCCTACTCCTGACAAAACCGGAGCTCAGAGGCCAAAAGCGGCTAAATCCAAGGCTGGTGGCACGGAGAGCACCTTCACAGTATGAGCCTCCCTCCTTTTCTTCAACTTTGCATTTCTCTACATCCTCCAAAAAGAGGAGGCTCACTCTCCTGAGCTCCTTAGAGGGATTTCCCCTGGATAGGATTCCTGAGGGCATCCTTTTGGAGCAGGAGACAAGACTATTAACAGAAGGCTCTTAGGACCAGAGAAGCCTGGAGACAGTACAGCCCCCCCCCCGCCCCCCTTGGTGCTCTGTCTCTAAGGAAGGATGGGGGAGTTGGCCCAGCACATGTCAGATGGATGTATATGGCCAAAGTATGACTCCCAAAAGAAAAAAAAAATTCTATTAGCTTCAGATTTGCTCATTTTTGACAAATGTAGCCTCAGAAGTCTTTACTAAAGTCTTCATTCCTCAAGCTTATGGGCCAAAGATATCAATGGTAAGTTCAACTATTAAAGACTGTTCTGCAATGAGAAAGCAGGTGAGGGCCCTATTGAGACAGCCAGGGCCCATTCAACCAAGTAATCAACTACAGAGAGGTGGTGAACTCACAATGATGGGTATGGTGTTGGCTCGGGACAGGATCTGCTTCACCAGCCGGTACCTGTCATATAGGGGCTTCATAACCTGACGTTCATTCTTGGTTACCTGAAAAGCAAGAACAAGAGAGCTGAGAAGCCTGCCCCTGGTGATCAGGCTACCAGCTGTCCCAGCATGCTCTGGGCTTAGAGGAAGTACTGATGATTCAACTGAAGTCTCACCATTCTCACAAAATTTATTTAAACTGATAACATTATTTAGTCAGCGAATGTTTCAAACATCGACTTCAGCTGCAGAGCACTCTGGCAATCACTCTATTAGCAGTACTGCTTTTCCTAAATCAAAACTATGATCATTGTTATCAGTTCCCTGTTTAAAACTCCTCAAGGTTCAGAATTCCTGGACAATTTACTATTTTCACGGTTCAGGGAAGAAAGGATGTATTTCTGTTATAATAATTACCATGCAGTTCTGTAATCAATTTTTTTTTACATGTCTTTCTCCCCCATGAAATTTTGTTTTTAAAGACAAGATTCTGGCTAACAGTGAGTATTCAAGGCACACCTGCTGACTGAATACGTGGATTCATTCCCCTATACCTGAAATCTAGCACAGCGCTTAAAATCGTTTAAAGGGCTGACTCTACAGGCAGCGGGGAGGAATCAAGCCCAACTCCCTGGTATAGTATTTGATATAGTATTTGATCCCCTTCATCATCTGCTGTTTCTCTTCCCCCCATCACACCTCAGGCGGAGATAGATTAGGTTGTCTCACACCTGCTTGTCTCCTTCCCTCTGCCCCGGAAATGCCCTGGTTTGGCAATTTTCCTATGCAGCCTTCTTCCAACATCTCCCATTCTGGGAGACCTGCTCACTCTCTCCTTTGTGGTTTTCTTCGGTGGGGTGGGAGGTCATGGTATGGATGGGAAGGGGACATGAGAGGGGATCCCAGGGGCTTGGCAGCTTTATATTTCTTAATTTGGATGCTGGTTACCTGGATTTGTTTACTTCATGAAAATTCATCAAGGCATATATTTATAACCTGGGCTCTTTTCTGTATTTATGTTACCCTTCAACGAAAGTTAAACAACAGCCACAAATAGGTCTGAGGAACAGAAATAGAGTGACTAGTACAATTTCACATGTAAGACGACAAAGTTTAGGATTGGGACACATAATTCTTTCAATATAAGATGTATCCGGTAAATGTGTTGCAGATGAAGTTATTGTGAATACATGACATGTGGTGCAATATAATATTGTGCAAGATAAACAATAGATGGTTTAGTGACCAAAAGACATACTAAAAATAAAAACAATAATAAGAAGGCAGCATTTCCCCGTTGTGGACTAACATCCTATTACTAGTTGCTTGGCAGAAACATCTTTGGCTTATAAGAGGAAACTTCACTGGTAAAATCAGCCAGATATGGCAAACTTGACAGAAACCAATTTCCTATCTAATTCTTCGTTCAAAAACCAAATTTTCTAGTTAGAGTAGAAGAAGAAGATAACTGGCTTAATTATTTGGCTTATGACACTGATATTTAGATTTTCTAGGAATTGCTCATATTTTAAATTAATGACCCTCAGGAACTAATCACTTGTAAATCATCTGACAAAATCCAGTTTTTGACCATGGGGAGTTAGTTACAACTCATCACGACTCCACCAAAGTTAACACAGGCATTTAACAGAAGTATCTAAACATCAAGAATATCGGTATCAAAGATTTTTAAGTCTGATGTGTGGAAAGAATTAATACTACTTGAATTGCACCAGTATTTTTTTCATTATATGTATCTGAAGCCATAGGTTTGGTGATACTAAAAGTTAATACAGCTTTCACCCATCATAAATCCATGTCGCATACAACTGTCAGTGCTGGATTTGTGAACAGAGCCAAAAGCTAACCAATAATTAGACAAACAAAGCAGGGCCTTGGCTGAACTGTCAAAAAGGGCCGGCTGATGTTGAGTGGACCATGGGAAAATTTTGGGGGTCATCAGCTCTTAGGGATTCCGCTGCTAGCCAAGAACAGGCCTTTAAATGGAGCCAGGAAAGTTCTCTGAACCTTGGTTTCCTGATGGGTAAACTGCAGAATTTATATAAGAAAATCTTTATGATCCATAATTGCTTGGAAATGACTTTAGGCCAAGCACATCGTGTAGTATCTTTTCAACATACTTCCATTACTCTTGCCTCAAACCTTTAATTTTCATTTAAGTGGTAGTTGTGAATGGCTTTCCAATGTGTGGAAACAGGGTTAATACTAAGATGTATTTTTGCACACAAATCAAGACAATATAAAAATCCAGCTATGGAGATCTAATGGGTGATGACAGCACCTTCCACTCTCTCTTTGCTTTTGATTAAAATAAATCATCATCTACCGATCTCTTACCATCCGCTTTGGTTTGTAAGTCTCGGACACTACTTCAAGGAACAAAGGGAACACTAGCCAATAATTATCCATATTTAAATAGTTGCAAGCCTTGGGCAGAAATCACAAAGGTCTGAGTTGATACCTGCATTTGCTTGCTTTATCTTCTGTGATAGTTTCTGTCTTAGACTCAAATAAAACTTCCTTAAAGAAATATCAGTTTGGGTGCTGTTACCTGGACAGTGCCACAAAGGTGAAAAATATAATGATTGATGTTTTTACTATGAAGACAAAGATAAAATTAGAACCATGGAATATTAGAGTTACAAGCACCCTGTTTTTTTTAATATGATAAAATTAAGCATATTTTATTTTAAATATGGTAAAATTAAGGAGAGGGTGATGATTTGCCCAAGGCAATAGATCTGGGATAAGAACCCAGGGTTACTGCCTCCCATTCTAGTTTCCTTTCCATTCACAAATCAGTAAAACAATAAGTGAAGTAGAATCTTAACAACGCGTCACAATGTTGCATTATCCTCTAATAGGGTTTGACCAAGTTGTCTTCTTAATATAAATAATTTTGCCTTCCGAGCTGAAAGTTCTGCCTATATTGAGTTCACAAAGATCTCTAGTTCTGAACATCAGCATGGAAAATCATGCCATAGA
Organism: Rhinolophus sinicus; assembly: GCF_057876585.1. Taxonomy (NCBI): domain Eukaryota; kingdom Metazoa; phylum Chordata; class Mammalia; order Chiroptera; family Rhinolophidae; genus Rhinolophus; species Rhinolophus sinicus. The sequence continues at coordinate 170,141,642 of NC_142501.1, forward strand.
CAGACAGGAAACTACACTGCCTCAAAATCTTAGAAAAACAAAAAGTGGTCTGAATTAGTGTATGGAAGGGTACCTCTGAGTCATAAACTGCAAGAAGGAGAAAACAAATGAGATGGATTCTTATAACTGTTGTCTTCTTGGCCCATTGCTTTGGAAAATGGCAACTCTCCCTTCTTCATGTGCAAAGATCAGATAATCCCAAAGAGCAGATAGCCAAAAGAGAGTATTTATGTACAGTTTTAGCATTTGCATTTAAATTTAACATGATATGATAGTGTCATGTTAGTTCCCAAGGTTTCAAAACACAAGATTAAAATACACCGATGAGGGAGAGACTCAAGGAGAACCCAGAAGCTCTGAGCCAGTTACCCCGTCCTGTCCCCTTTACACTGACAGCAAGCAGTGGTCTCTGAAGAGGGCAATCCTGGAAGCTGCCACTGTCTGCTGTGCTTCTCTCTGACAGTCTTCTGATGGGATTCTTAAATGTTGAAAAGGACGCACTTTAATAATAATTAATTAGGAGTATGTGCTAGTATGTAAATGAGTGTGACTTTTTTTTCATATGTGTCAGTCTGTCTGTCGAGTGCCTGGTTAAAGCAAACAGCCTTCTTAAAAAATGTATGCAAGTGGCAGATAATTATTTTGGCTTGCTATTTGGACAGTGTCCTCTAAAATCAGAATCTATAGACTCAGCAAAAACCCATGAGCTCTGAGCACCTGCTTTTCTTAAGAAACCTGGGGTTTGGAATGACAGTTTAACTCTGGAAGTACGTGTACTTTTCTTTTAAGAAGAGTTTGCCCAAATGCTATTTACAGTCCAGGGTCCATGGCAACAGCACAGATCTGAGAATGAAAAGTTCACTCTTTGATTTTTAGACTGGCCAGATATCAAATGGACTCTGCTTTTCCTGAGGAGGTTGGAGCATCATGTTCCAGCGAAAAGCGGAGTCTGACCCGGGACCAGGAATACATGATACACTCCCTGAGCATTTGTTCACTGCCCCGTTAGATGCTAGAATCCTACCCAAAAAGGTCTTCTTCCTTCATTGGAAAGGGCAATACGAAGGTAGGGCCAAGAACTAATATTTCATATTCCTAATTATAAGAATGCTAAAAATGTGCATTCCTTCCCCTGATTCTATCACTTCATAGGAAGTACGCCACAAAGAGCAGAACCTATAACTGTAACAGAAGTGAAAACTATCATTTACAGTACAATTCCCTCCTCCCCCACCAAAACCACTCTGCTCCACTTCCTCAGTGTGAGACAGCCTACAGGTAAATGTGTGTGTCTGTAATGCCATGTAGTCTCCATGACAACCTATAACAGACACCTATTATACAGACAAAGCCCTGAGGCTCTGAGAGGTTACCTAAGTCCCCAAAGTTACAGAGCTAGTCTCAGCAGGGCTGGGTTTTGAATCTAGGTTGCCACAGTTCAGGCAGAATGAGAAAATCTGTGCCCAACTCAGAGCAACAAATACCACAGCCCACAACTCTTTGAACCTGCAGTAAGGTTCAGACTACAACGCAGCACAGAGATCTCAGGGCCTCAGGCAAGCAAGTCTTTAAAGGAGTCTATTAATGTCATAATGTGAATCCATACAATGAAAAGAAGGAAAGCACACAAGTCCCGCCTCCTTTACCTAAGACTGTTGGCCAGAGGCTCGGTGCCTACCATGGGGAAGGCGGTTCTGTTAGAAGAAATTCAGTTCCAACTCTAAAAGCTGTGAATACTCCAGTAGAGGAGGACAGCGTTTCACAATACATGTGAGCTCCAGTGCATTTACTATTTGGTTCAATGCCTTTAAAAAATCCAAAACACAACTTGGCTTGAGAAAAAAAAAAAAAAAACCCACAAAAAAAACAACTTGGCTTGAAACATGACCATTATCCCAAAACGCCAGTATTTTTCCACTGCAGGGACAGGCCAGCAAAATCAATCATCATCAGCCCAGCTTATTATTTTTTAAACTTAAACCTGATAAATTCAGAACCAAAAATACCAGGGAAGAAGCATTCTACGGATAATTTACTGGGCATATGATGTCAGGTGTTGTGCTTGCTGAGGGTCAGGTTCAGAAAACCCAGAATACCTGCTGCTCTCACAGACCTTAGAGTCTGGTGCATTATTCTGGAAGCTTCTTTATTGAAAAGAGCCTATTTCAGATGAAAACACGATCTCCATTGCATAACTATGGCTGAAACTGGAAAAGAGACCCCTGCTTTTTGGCAATATGAAAATCCTACCGTGAATACAAACGTCACGCTTCTTATACCTGCTCTTAAGAGTTTGTTTTATTGGATTCTTAACCACATTCAGAATAGGTTACTAAGAGTAACTAATAAGGATCTCTGATTACAAGTTCCTTAAGGGAGAGAGAAGCCTATCACGCTACTAAGGACAAATATTCAGTGAACGCTTGCTAACTAACAAATTGCCTCAAATGCTCCTTGTTATGAAAAGGCAAAGCCATATTTTGGATTCCTCTCACTTTTGGTTCTGGATGGTAGCTGGAACGTGTCTACGGACAAACCCTAGTGGCAGCTGCATTGCAGAGAGAGTGAATTTTAGGGCAGATCATTCTAATTCAGCACCTGCGTTTTATGGACAAGGGTGCCTAGAGTGGACATCCTTATGGACAGTGACAGTGCATGGGGGCAGTGACAGGGAAGTCTCCTCACTCTTGGGCTCTGTGCACTGGTTTCTACCGACCCCCTCCACCATGTTTCCTTGAAACAGGCCATTAGTCACTAATTTTAGTTGCAAACTAATTTTTCTGTGGAACTCAGTTCAATTCAGCATCTACCAGATAGTAAAATGCTTATCACAGGTTTAGCCTTCAGAAAGCTAGTTCTGGTGAAAATATACAGTAATCTCCTAAACATAGGGAACCTCATTTGTAAAATACTGAACACAGAAGATCCATTTCTAAAGCCAGATAATTTACCTCAATCAGAAAGAAAATTCAGTGCATTCACATACCGGCCGTCCATGAATGTTTTCATAATATAACAGAGCTTTCTGCAGAGCCACCTTCTCGTTAGCGATCTGATCTTTGGTCATATCCTGTGTAAACACAAGGATAGAGAAATGCAAGAGGGGGAAAACATTCGTGAACATTCCAACTTCTATTTTTAGATCAATGAAGTTCCTAAAGGTCAAAAAGAATACTCATGTAACAGCTCCTCCTAGCTCTATCCAAAGCTCACTTAGGAACCAACTCTTTCCGACCTCCTGCTAGAAATACGGATTGCACCGCAGAATCATCCGCTACTTGTTTCTCCCTTTGTAGCAGCAAAGGTGCGTTGATACCGAGGTAAGCAAGGCTGTGAGGCACATGGGACTTAGCTTAATGTCCCAAGCAATGACTACAGTTAAGGTTACACAGTCCTAAAGGTTTGTCTATAATCCTTCTACTTCAGAGAGTCACCAAACCATGTATTAACCAAAACAAGTTTGTTCTGCAATCTGCACAATAGAGTTTTCTGCTTTCAATTTGCGGTCAAAAGCCAAAGTACCTACAGTTAAAGCACTCTGAAGTGGTTTCATCTGCTTCCTTAGACATCTACAAGTGTGGGAGATGAGAGTGTGGGAGGTTTTAAAAAGCGTCACGCTATCATCACTCTTCCACGTGGCAAGCCCTACATTTCGACTTCTAACATGTTGAGTGGAATGGTTTAGGATTAGCTCGGGGTCTGCACAGAATCATCACACCTTAATGTCCTCAGGACGGCTAGTTTCCATCCGCTTCTCCTGGAGCTTCCTCTGGATGGATTCCAGCGTGGCTTCCACGCTAGGCTTTATTGCTTTATCTACTGGCTCTTGCTTCTTTTCATCTTCTTTCTCAAGTTGGGAACCGAAACTCTTGGGGAGTGTGTTGCTTCGCTGACGCATTCTGGGGGCTAGGTCCTCTTCAGATATCTTTAGTTTTGACTCTAGTCAAAAAGATTTGGGGGAGGAGATATATGAGAATTGATATCGGCTGAACCCAAATTGTTTTTCTGTGGTGTTAATAATTGCTTAGCCCCATGTTTGTTTCAGGAGGTATCTAATTATAATACTTAGCTGAAATCCCTAGGTTAATGCATAAAACCCGAGAAAATGATAATGTCTTTCTAGATTATCTGGAAAGTTTCCCTAACCCTAATTCCTAAGAAAGCTTTGACTGTTGTATAATATCCATGCTTTAGCCACACCAACCTGTTTGCTGTTCTCAGAATGTGGTAGAAGGCTTCCTATACTCATTCCCTTAGTGTTTAAAGAGATTTACCAATCTAGCACCTAACTGCTGGCCAACTTTTCCTATGTGGTTTATGTACCTCATTTTGGAATTATTTTTACTTTGTATTCTATTTAGTTTGTTCATATGATTTTATCTCCTAAAAGCCAGCAAGGTGTTTGAGGGAGAGGGGCAAAATCCTTTTCGTATTCGTCTCTGTCTGTCTTCTCCTAACATCATCATAGGACGCAAAGCCTCGGATTAAAGAGGTACTTAATGACTGCTGAATCAAAACCATCATCTGTAGATTAGTGATTTAGGGAAACGAAGAAATGCTGCAGAATTCTCATCTTAGCTGATCTGGGGGCCCTGTGTTTGAGGCCATGGGGAGACATGGAGAAGGTGTCCCCTGAATTCTGAGCACTGGGAAGCAGGCTTCAAGGAACTTGTCCTCCCTGGACTATTTCAGCAGTGGCACTTGGCAGGAGGTGAGATCATGGATTCTGAACCTGGTTTATTTTACAGAAACCATGCCACAGGTCTAGAACTGCACCTACCTTTCAGTTGTTTCCGGAATTTGGCAAGATCATTTGTCCATTTCAGAACTTCTGGGTTGGCTGCTTTGTCACTGTGGGAAGGCTGAGAAAAGGAAAACGAAAGTAAATGCTTCGGAATTGGGGCCGGAAAAAGGAGAAGCAGTTGATGATCATTTTGTTTTAAAAAGGAAGGAAATGTTGAGTCCCATTGGAATAAGAAATCAACCACGACCAATCAGAGCAAATTTCACAGGTGTCATTCCATTATCCTTCTTTATATCTGGTTATTTTTGATGCTTTTGCATACTTCCTCAGAGGCAAAATGCTGGATTTTTATGATCACAGACTCCTATGAGGTCCATGGCCCCAGGCTAACAGAATAGAGAGCAGAGGGGTATATGATTTTTTATACTGCAACCACCTTGAAAAATACCTTTTTGCTATTCTTGTGGGAAATACTAAGAGCTGAGAGTAGAATGAGGTCAGCAGTAATGAAATTTTAGAAGATAATCTTGAATTAGGTTTTACCCAAACAAAAGACTTCCACTTAATGATTTTTCCCATTCCTGCTCACTGGTAAGTTTACAAAATGTAGACTAAGGCATTCAATTTATTTGTAAATATACACTTGTGCAAGGAAAATGCTGATACACGATATTTGGGGTTTATTACGGTTCACCATCCATTTTTTATTGCCTTTTGAGATTCTCTAGAAATCTCTCTTAACCTTTTATCACTTTTATGAGTTGTTGATATGCTGGCATGTCATGTCTGGGGAGAAGAGAAGACGAAGAGAACGTTGCGAGGAGGCACTTACTTTAAAAGTAATTGTGGGTTTTGCAATTTTTAACCTTTTAAACTGCAATTACTTTTTTTTTTTTAAGGAGGATACAGCTCACAGTGGCCCATGTGGGGATCGAACCGGCCACGTTGGTGTTATTAGCACCACGCTCTAACCAACTGAGCTAACCGGCCACCCCAAGGCGCTTACTTTATACTTCCTCTCTTCTTCAAATCTGTCTTCAAACTTTCGGATCTTCTTTTTAAGACTCTGAATCCTTCGCGTGAGCTGGGCAGGTGTCAGGTCTTCGTGCTCGTCATCATATGACCCCAGAGAGGAGCTCCGCCGCCTGTGAGGGACACACTTGGGTCAGCTTCCTCGAGCAGTCAGTCACTGCCTGCTGGGAAGAGCTGGGGGGGTGAGGATGCAGCATGGAGGGGAGGGGGAAAACAGTATCCATCCTCTCGAATCATAGAAATTTGACACTAAATCATTTTTTGACTTTGATCTCTGTATGTCCCACCTACTCAGTGGGTCTAAACTTTTCTACCTTACATTTATAATTAGTACTGTTAGGACTGAATGTCTGCTGCAGACCTTAAAAGTTAAATTTGAGAGAATTTTGGTAGGAGGTTCTAACGGAAATTCAACATGTGATGTTGTAGTTGGGCCACAGTTCAACTGAACAACTACGGGGGAGCCTGTGTACTAGTAGGAGGAAGACTTTCAAACATGTTCCTTCACAGACTTACAACTTAATTAAAGAAAGTTACTGGCTATCAGCACCATCATGATCCTTCCTACGGATGATGCATTTGCCTACCAGCCGCACAAAGAAGCATACCTCATGAAAGAATGGGAATTTGGGGGAGAAGGAGGCACTTCCGTGTCGTCCAGGTATTGCCTACTCTGGCCATAAGCGTAGAACCGAGGCGAGGGCATGGGGTCACTGTCTGCATCCAGAAGCTGACGAATCAGGTGCCCGGCCTGCGGGGAGAGGTGTGCTTCGTCAGAGTCCACGTTCTCCTGCTCCCATGAGGACAAAGTAGGGATGGGCTCTGGAAAATAAGGAAGGTAAGAGGTCAAAATTGTTTTTCAAAGCACAACTGTTAGCCAAGTTTTCTGAAGGCATTAGAAAGCACTGAATTTAAGAGGCAATGAATGGTTTCTCATTTTAGATTTAAGGTTCAGACTAGGGATACTACGTATGTCCCGACCAGAATCACCAAATGTATCTGACAGCCATCATCTGCCTTCTATCTCCATCCTCACTTGCTTTCGAGAGAGAATTCGCTAGGGCTGCCCTAAGGAACAGGCCTGAAGGAGGAGAGCCAAGTGTACGCTTCTACCTCCCCCACCCACTATCACTGACAAGAACTTTTCCACGTGAGGGCTTTATGGAAAAGAAATGCAAATGTGTCAGGGAGGGAGAGATCTGGCATGGTGGCTGTCCATCTTTCGCTGATGGATAGGAATCAAGCTAAGGCATCACATTAATCATGTGAGAGCCATTTAGGAGTTTGCCCCTTCCACGGAGGTCACTCACTAAGCTGATTTGTGCGCTTCTGCTTAGTGTGTTGGGATTACCATGTTTAAGATGCACGCTTTGCAGTTCAGAAGCTGCTCAAGACTACAGTTAAAGAAAGAGGAATACGAAGATCAGTCAAAAAAAGAAGAGGACTGCCTTACAAAGGACAAATCTGTACAAATCGTAGAGAATCTTTAAGAAGAAAATATACTCAACACGAAATCCTGATTTGTGATTTTGGGAGGGAATAGGGTGACATTTATTTCTATTTACTGCAAGACCCACCTGAATCTATTCCTTATTAAAAAAATCTTATCTAATATATTTTAAAGATAGATCTCAGATTACGTAGGGTATTTCATTTGTAATACTCTATGCATATAAAAAAGTTATGCATTTTAAATACATTTGTGGATTACTGTGATTTACACAAGGCTAGAATTTGGCCATGATTTTAAATTCTGGGATTCCTACAGTTTGAATCATGGAACTGTTCCTTTAGCTATTAAAGTATTTATAAAGTTTACAAAATCACCTTAAACAAATGTTTACTCAGTATTTTATTTAAAAAGGTCACATTATAATAGAGCACTAGACCTGGTTGAGACCTTGAATATCATCTAATCTAGTGATTTCTCAATCTGGCTGCACATTAAGGTCACACAGGGAGATGTAAATAACTCGTAACGTACAGATCCTCACACCACCCAATTAAACACAATTTTTAGGTGAGGGCTCTGATATGTAACACACACACACACACACACACAGACTTTCAAAATCTGCACAAGTGATCCTAAATGCAGTCGGTTTTGAGAACTACTGATTCAACCCAACAGATTACAGATAAGGAAACTGAAACCCAAAGAAGTTAAGAGCAAATACCTAATCAATGACAACATTTGGGACCAGAAACTAAATCTCCTGATCCAGGACAGTGCTTCAATTTAGAATGTGCCAGGTGCTTCAATAACAAGGATGACTGTCTGAAAATTCTGAAGACCCCACTGTGTAGTAGGACAGACAAGCACATTTAAAAAACAATTAACTTCATGTGGAATGGGGTCCACAGATTCTCAAGATTTAAAGAAAACCAAAAAATGAAAATGAAAAAAGAAAAAATGAAAGCAGTGTTAAAGACACAGTCTTGCCTACGGAGTCTCAAAAAGTGGTCGAGGACATGTTGGCAGATTTCCTTGGCTGAAGCAGGAGATGCACAGGTGTTGTTCCATCATTTGTACTAACGCTATCAGTCAGCTCCTCCTCAGTGGCAGGGCTCAGATACGAGCAGCTCAGAGCTGCCAACATAAAAGTAAAAAAAACGGACTGAGAGGTGAAAGGAGGAGGGGAGGAGTGCAATGTAATCCCTTGAAAAATAATAGAAATGTTGTGTGACATTGCAGGAAGTGGAACTACTAAACTGATCAGATCACATCTTCTATTTCATGAAACAGCAGTCATTTTCTGCAAGGACGAAAATGAATGGAACCAGGACAGGGAAAGGGTAAGATGGCTTGAACAATAATGCAGCAGGCAATTACCTCACCACTGAGAGGCAAAGGAGCAAAACAACCAGGGTGCAGGGCAAGGTGGTTCAGCAGGACACAGAGCAACGACAAAACAAAGTCTGATGTTGATATTGGCATATGGGTCTGCTAGCTAGTTTGACATTTCTACTCATCAAGACTTAGTTGGAAGAGGTGTTACCTTAGATCCTGAAGCCCTTTAATCTGTCAAAATCTAACAGAAGATCTCTTTAAAAAATGTCACAATTAATCTTTGATTTAAGATTTCAACTACGTGGTCTCTGTTTGCAAAACAAATGTCTGTGACTGTTAACCAAACATGGCTCCAGTAAAAGATACACTGTGATTTTGAATTCAATATAAAATACTAATCATGGAACAGAATCATGCTTGTCTGAAGCTTTGGGGCTCACACGAGGCCACCCATCAGAGTTCCTTTTTGTTAGCATGGCTGTATTAGGTGGCTCCATTCTTGACCAATCACTTCACTGACAAGAAGACCCAATGTTGTTTTTCTAATGTCACCAGTGGTATATATGAAATACATAGCTGAAGAAAGTCTAGCTTATGGTGACATTTTCTCTCAAAGCATATAGTTGGAGTGGATGAATTCACTTATTTTAAAGTAAGAAATGTAAAACCATTATGAATTTAACAAAATAGGAAGAAAGGTATGTTTGATCATTAGTCTGCATGTAGCACAGAAGTGGTTTCTCACCTATGCAACATGAAATGTTTAGATGATTTCTCTCTCCTTTTTCTCTCTTTACTTTTATTCTATAGTCTTATATAATTTAAGGCTCCTATTCAAGAGTTATAAAATTACATGTAATACATAGATCAATATAACTGAAGAACCAATAAAACCTACTGTTTCTTCTCTTTTAGTTTGAAATGATCTAAAAATTCAAGGCTACCTCATGTTTTCATAGTTGGCACTCGACAGAAAAATGAGAAGGAAGCAAAAAGAACAGTGTGTACATGATACGATGTCAAATCGCATTACCTGCTATGATGTCAAACTGTATTACCTGCACAGAGTCAGTTCTGAGGATGCACTCACTAACAATTCCCAATTGCTGGTTTGGGAAATATTTTATTATTTTAACCAGTAATTTTAGAGCAATAAGATAGACAAGGATACTGCAAGAAAATTATTCAAGGGAAAAATAGAAAAGGTTTGAGGCTTCAAATTGGATTTTCATCTTAAAGGTCCACATAAAATAAATGTGTTTTCATAACTAGACCAGAATTCTCAGGATACAGTGATTTTGACTTTAGCCATGTGTCTTGTCACAAGGAACTCTGGACGTAAGTATGGCATGTCTCTCTATTAAACATTAATCCACCCAGGTCAGCTGACATCACAGCAGGTCAGAAATAAGAGAGATAAAAGCTGTATGCTTGCTACCTAAGTAATAAAAAAGAATAGGTCCTGGGGGAATTCCAATCCAGACACTACAGCACACATGGAAATAAAGGAAATTCACTGCAGGAGGAGGGAACAGAGCCCTGACTAATGTCACTGGGACATAACATACTCTCTGCTTAGCTGGCTAGATCCATTGATTATGCTACAGAAAATTGGCTACTGAGATGATTTATTTCTAAGAAATCCACACAGAATTAAGGGAACTGATGTTTTCCACATGTCATTTCCAACTATATTTTATTTAGAGTTATTTCTACTTGGCACGATGTCATACTGGCTTTCAGGTGCTAGGTGGTGGTGCACATCCCAGACATACAGTGATGTCAGCCCCACTGGGGAGGGTCTTTACTGGGGGAATCCTTTCATAAAGTTTCCCTTGGTGTTCCAAATTTTAACCTTAGAACAATGGTAGTCCTATGAAATTGTTCAAACAGTCTTGCAAACTATCAGAGTTAGAAGGAACCTTAGTAGGCAGCTTTATTAATTCTATTGTAATTCTTATATTTCATGTATCTGCATTGCCCCTATTTGTCAATGTAATAAGTAGACCATCAAAAGCTGCATTTAAGGCATTAATAAATGTGTGGAACAAGTTAGGGCTTTACTAACTTCGATCCACGGATTTGCACATGTAAGTGCAGTTGCTTCATTGGTTATTAATTCACTATCCTCCCTGACTGTCTTCTATCCCTTCCCCATTTCTGAGAGGGCTGTCACAAGTCCCAGGTAAAGGTCCAGGGGAGGCCTTTTCAAATGCACCATTTCCCTAATCCAGAGTCCGAAAGCAAGCAAGCAAGAGAAGAGGTTGGTGTGGCATGATTAGTCCTTTGGTCAATCTGTGGAGGACCTACTGATTACTGACTCCGCTGTGGGGTTCAGATCCATCCATGGTCATTACGGAGAATTGGGCTCTGATTTCAAAGAAGGTGAATTTAGGTTGGTTTTTGCCTAAAACTAGACTTGGGAGCATTTAAGGAAGATGGTGGAGCATCAACTAATGTTCACATGGTGCCTTCTATGCCCACACTGTGGTGGGCACTTTGCCTGTATTACCTTGTGTAACCCTTGCAACCAACTTACTAAGGAGATATTACTGTATCTATTATTCATTCTTATTGACTATCACACCTATTTAAAGATGGGGAGGCAGAGGCCATCTTTAGTAAATATGAGACATGTTTACTAACTTGTCCACGACGCTGGTTAAGTAGTCGAGCCAGGCTTTGAACCCAGGATGTGTCTGGCTCTTAACTTTATGGTACTGCCTGCTAGGATACCTAATTGGCATGGCTTAGAAAGAGGCATCTGGGTGAAAGTCAGGAGACTTTTTATCTTGAAAAGATAAAAGTTTTGCCTCTTTTGGTCTCAGCTTTCTTTTCTGTACAATGAGAGGGTTCAGTTGTAAGGTCTTTAAGATCCCTTGCTACTTCTCTATCATTCCTTTAGAGAATTTCCTTTCCAAAGTTATTTTGGATAAGCAGTAAGTGATGAATAACATACACGGAATATTTCATGCCTTTTTAGAAATGTTCTTTTAAACTAATTTCACCAGGATAAATATATAAGAGTGTAGCTGAGTATTTATATTTCAGTATTTCCACAAATGGTAACCCCAAATCCACATGAAATGGCAGATTAAGAATGTTGTAATTATGCAACTCTGAGGGGCTCTAAATAACAAAGAACAGTACATTTGATTTGTGTATTTAGGAGGGTAAAAACAACAACAATAATGTGGATAGATCAAATAATGTGCCCCAATACATAGCTACATGTATAAGGGGAAAAAAGGATAAAGCATGTGTTATTTATCTGCCAACCAGCATGATTAGACTCTGATCCTATATTCACTTTGAGAGGTTCCCACTCTCTGTAGCCTATGGAATCTACTTATTTCATTTCACTTTTTCTATTCCTTATGCAGTATGTCCCAGAAACCAGAAAACATCATTTCCACATGGGGGAATACATTGTAGGCTGCTCATTAAGTACTGTCTCCCCTGACATTCTATGATTCTACATGAATGAGAGTATGAACTCTGGTGCGGGGACAGGAAACAAATAAGCAAACCCAAAAGAGGGGTTTGCACTCCATGGTGGCTTGAAGACTGGTAGTGGACACTTAGAAATGGATACTGGCTCATGTGGTTCTGGTAACAATCACTTGTATTTACATATTTTATTGCATTGGTTTCACATTCACAGTGTAAATTAGTGTAAGGTTTATTCCTTACTGGAAAGCCACCATTTTGTCTGTTTTTTATTGAAGCTATAAAAAAAAAGGTGATATTTTAGTGATTGGACTTATTGCTCTCATCTTAACTACGCTTTATGCAAAAATTCCTTTATTTTGACTCTACTTATATTACTAAGTATATATTGACTATAGCTATATTACTGCTGTAATGTAACTTGGAAATTTAAAATAAACATATGATAAAAAACGGTCACTGAAAGCAGTAACCAAATGATCAAAATGGCCTTGAAATGAATCTGTGTAGATTTTTAAGATATGCAAGTTCAATGACAAATGCAGTAACTGGCAAAAAAAGTTAAAGCAAGTCATTTCATAAATTACATGGATAACACAATTTACATTCCCAAGCCTATTGAAATGTACTTTTCCCAATGAGCTTTTTTTATGCCATTTAGTTTCCCAATACAAAATAAAATGTTGGTTCCTTCATACTGTTATTATTTAACTAAAAGAAAAGTTCTTTATATTAAGCAATGAAATAGCTTTAATGAAACTATAAGTTACCTTTCAACCATTCTGGAGAAAATTTTCAGCTTTATATTTGCCTCTTAAGTGTGCTGGGAGACATTATAAATTTATGATTAAACAAAATAAAAATGATCAAACTGAGTCAATTTTAGGAGGAAGAAAAATCTACCTGCCCCTTTACTGAATAAATCATCAAGATAATGAAAGCTAATTTGAATTCTACCCCCAAATCCTAGTTTTTATCTAGTGGTTTATGCTAATATTGTGAAGAGACCGTATTATTAAAACTCAAATACAGCATTTGTTTTGACTACTGCTTTTTTCTTTTATTTAGGTGATAGTGGCTACTACAGTACTATTTTTTTTTTTGGGGGGGGAAGTGTTGTTTCTAATGTATGAATTAAAACCCTACCTGATTATTTCAAACTCCACAAAAGAAGAAAAACAAAACACTACTAGGGATGTATATCACTTACATTAAAAACAAAACACCCTGCATTTTTTTTCCCCAGTGAATATATCATTAGCTGGGAAAATCTGACAAAATCTCAGACCTACTGCCTAATTATGAAAAGAAGTAGAACACGAGTTTTAGATTGAAAAGAGGGAGAACCAGGATAAAAGCGGTTTTCACTTCAGTAAGCCTGGGGTGCCAGGATCATAATGGAGTTGCTATTTTTCACCTTGAGGTCTTTTTAGATCATCTTTTGGTCCTTCATCTAAGATCATTACCATAGTCATTTTTGTTTAAAAAAAGGGGGGGGGTTGGTGGGGGAGAAGAGGAAATCCAGGCGCTTTACAAAAAACTGCTTTTTCATAGTTGTGATTCTCTGCTAAGTCATTGTGTTAAGTCATGCTGCTGCTCTGAACTCAGGAGCATGATTTCTCCTTCGGAGCCTTCAAACATGCACGCTCCATAGAGGCACATGGGCATTCATTTTGGACACACATTGATATGTGCTTGGATAGAGTGAAAGAATAATGAGGCTGCTACAATATCCTTCCTGAAATACAGCTTTGAAGAGGATACCCTCTTCTTTCTCACAAGAACATTTCTAACGTCTTTGTCAAGTACCTAGAAAAACCAACCCAAAACACTGTATTACCGGCTTTCAATAAAAGCACTTTTAATTCAGTGTTCTCTTTGATAAGCAAATCCCTTATTTTTACTAACCTGGATTTTAAAAAGTCTGCCCACTAAAACAAATGTGGAAGCAAAGCAAACCAAAATAACCCTGAAAAATGGCATGTAGTGGGGGGTGGCAACTGATTATACTGAGATGAAATCCTAAATGCATGCCAGTTCCTTATGATGCTGCTTGGTACTACGAGAGGGACAACACACACATATAAGCACTCCTGGGGAGTTAAAAAGAAAAAAAACGGACTGCAAGGTGACACTCTGATAAAGGGCAAGTACATTTTCTTCCTTAGACTGCAATTACTCTTGGCAGCACTTAATGTGACACATTCCTATGCCAGGGAAAGCGTTTTCAGTCATTTAGAAATGCAGTTACTTCTGCACACATAGCTCTCACTCTCACCCATACAACTGCAGTTACATGCCTCTCATCTATGCTACTTTATATATGCTTTTGCATTATTAAATCATCCAAGTATCAGATGACCCTACCTGTCCAGCTCTTCTCATCACACAACGCGGTCAGGTCCAGCTGGGGCACCTCAGAGACAAAGCTCTCCTGCTGGGCGTCGGCATCCGGAGTCCTTTGCAGTTTAGTGTCAGATATGCCGGGGTGCTCCTGGATCTTCATTGTGGGGCTCTGCAATAACAGCACAGTGTCCCCAAATATCTACTGCTCACCAAAACCCCAAAATGTCTGCAGCAATTCCACTCCTTCTGGATGAAACCTCCCAAACCACAGCTGCTGACGCACCCGGCACAGAAATCAAAATCATAGCCTGATGCCCCCTGGATACTAGCTGGCCACTTGCATGCACAAAGCAACCGTCCATCTGCACGCCTTTAACTTTTCTTCTGTGAGAAAGACAAGATGATTTCCGAGGGTTGCTCTTCCTGACAACTGCAGGCAGCTGACAGTCTTGATGATTACTGACTGGGGCCAGAAATGAGGGAAAAGAGTTTGTGTTTCCTTAAAGGAGTATGGCTCTCCAGACTGTAAATAACAACTAATCAGCTACTGCTGTTGCTAAGGCTGTAGAAGCAACACGGTGTCTTCTGCATGCAGACTTTTCTGCCCCTTGGGTAAACAGTCCTGCCAGGCCAGGAGCAGAGGCTGTGTACACGCGTGCACTCCCGCTGGCCCTGCAGGCTTAGATCAATTAAGCGCGGAGCTGGCTGCACATTCCCAGATTTCCTGTGGTTGTTTTCTCCCCGACTGTGGGGAGAACAGACTATTTATGGAGGAGCTCTGGGTATTAAAGCATTGTTGCGCAAATTCAAACAGCTCAGAGGTTTGGCGTCTTATCTCAGCTAGCAGTAAGGAATACGGACTCTGGAAATGAGCCAGAATTACACAGGGAACACTTTTTTTTTTTTTTTTTTTTTTAAGTAAAAAGCCAAGAGCTGGCAAGTCGGCGATGCATAATTTGTATCTTACAAATATGCAACTGTCGCTTATTTTCCTACTATTCATCTACTTGAGTATTAACTACTTGGCTACACTTGGTTTTGCTTATTTGTGGCACCTACGTCAGGCTAGGCTATCTGGGGGATGGGAAAACCCTCTGCCAAAGGCTGCTATTTTAGCTAAGTGACTTTATGTTCTAAAAAATTTCATTGAAATTAATTCTTTTTTTACCTTAATCTTTTGGAATCTTGGAAACCCAACCACTGTCACTCTCCCCTCGCTCATAAAATTACAAACAAAAGTATTTCCTCACAAATGTATTTTTCAAGTAGCACTTACCTCAAAGATTTTCTTTGAGAATAACTGGAAATTTATTTTAGCAACTATACCATCAGTAAATGAAAAAAACAGAAACATCTGGAAATCATAAGTGATTCCATAGTGAGAAATGTTCTTATGCTTAAAATAAAGCACTACTAAGACTTCCAGCTACTTTTAATAGTTATTCAATCCACTTTGTTATCCCCAGGGAAACAGGCAGCGCTTTTACTATTCGAGTTCCATGAAATGGTGCATGAGGACTGTCATTTTCTTCACATTTGGGATAAAATGAAATTTCATCAATCAGTTTGTGACGAGCTACTAAAGTCAGAGAGCAATGCCAAGTAAATCTGGGGTTTTAAGACACTTTAAAAATGCTGTTTGTCTACTGAGGGGAAAACAGATTATGCATTTATACTCGCAAAATTCTTTGTTCCTTGAGCTGAATCCTAAGTGACTTAGGGTCGAATGACTAAATCTGGTGCTCAGCTTTTTAAGTTACAGGGTCAATCTGTCACCTATCGCGTGTGTGTTATATACGCGAAGTGTTTCTAACACTTGTTATACTTAAGAGACAAAAAATGGTAAGCATATAAGAAATATGATTCTATGTTTGTGTTTGGCATTTTTTTCATGAGGAACACACGCGTGTATCAAGCCATGGGCGCTGTCCTGCAGTGGAAAAGCCATGGATTTTGCTCACAGGCAGACCTGGCTTTGAAGCATGCCTGACATTTACTAGTTTGGTGCTCTGACTGGGCCATGTCACTTCTCTGAGCCTCGCTTTCCTAATCTTTAAAATGGCATTAATAATACCAATATCGGAAGGTTCCTCTGAAGACCTGAGAGAAGGTATGAAAAGCATTTAGCATGGTGCCTGGGGCATAGGAGACACACGAAAGGAAGCTATCATTTTATTATTATTGGGCACCCTATGAAGATGGGTAAAACATTGCCCTATCTCAAAGTGCTAGAGAGAAGAGTTGGAGACAGGCATATACAATGGCAATTTGAGGTAAAACATGTCACAAGGGTGCAGCAAAATTTTAGATCCATTATAAAAAAATATTAGAGCAAAGACCCACTCATGCGGAGTGGCAACAGCAATTTGGGTAGAGCGGTTGGGAGGAAGGGCAAGTGCAAAGGCAGTCATGACATCAGGGTTTGCTGGGTCACAGCCAGAGAGGAGGTTCCTGGTGGCGAGCCCTCGGGATAGTGAAGGGGGGATGGCAGATGATAAAGGTATCCAGTAAGCAGAAGATGGACTACGAAAGGCCTCACATGCTGGGCTAAGTTTGGATTTTATCCTGTCGTAGAAATAAGAAAGCCATTGAAGGATTTTTAAATACAGAGTAGAAATGGTGAAATATGTGTTTCCAGGCTGGGCCTGCAAATGGGAATGGATGCTGGCGGAGAGACCTAGAGGCCTAAGAGCTGGGTTGTGCAGGCAGCCGGGTTCTCCCCCAACAGTCACTGACTCTGCTCCCTGCAGTTCCTTGCGTCCCCTCAGGCTACTCAAGAGTCCTGCAGTTCCTGACGCCACACATGGAAAATCCTGAAATTCCATACACATACAAACTAATGTAAAAATGCATTACTTTTAATGATTGCTACATCTCAATTGGCACCAATTTCAAAGTAAGAAAATTAACATTAGAAAAATTTTCAATTTTCTTTCTCCAAAATGTATGAATTTTGTTCATTCCTTTAAGAACATGGTTTGAGGCATCCACTTTGTGCTGGGCTCTGTGTGAGACACTCAAGCGTCCTGCACTGAGAGATCTGACATTCACTGGAACAAGTTCAAGAACCTTCAATGGAGTTCTGAGGACAGTCCATTTTGGTGTAATACAACAATGCACGACCTTGTGAATCAGTGAGCTGCCCTTTCAGTGTTCAAATGAAGTCTAGGAGTCAGGCATATGGGAAAAGGAGAGATTACCACCCTGGGTAGATAATCCTTGTAAGATTCTATCACTCTAACAAAGAGAATCAGGTCAAAATTTTACAAGTTTATTCAATTATAATATATGTCACATATTATATATGTATAATAGGGTTGTCCAGTACATGTCAGGTGCTAGAGAGACAAAGACAAAATTTATCTACTCATTCATTCAAGAAATAAATTTTGAGTACCTACTATGTGTTAGACAGGAACAAAACTTCAGTGGACACAATAAAGTCTCTGTCCTAATGAATCTTACAGAAGGGGAGAGTTAATAAAGACAAAAATGTCAGGGAGTGATATGGACTATGGAGAAAAATAAAACAGGGTAAGGGGGATGATGAAAATATGGGCCAATATCTGCTATTTTATACTGGGTGGTCAGGCGTGTCTTTTCTGTAAGATGACCAATGAGCAGAGACTTGAGGGAAATGAGTGAGCATTTTGTGGAAACAGCATCCCAGGAAGAAGGAAAGCAAGTGTAAAAAGGCCCTGAGGCATGATCATTTTGTGTATGTTTGAGGACTAGCAAAGAGGTCAGTGTATCTGGTGTCAGGGCCAGTGTATATGGGTGTTTAGTATGTGTGCTGTACCACATATAATGGGGTATCATGCACACTAGAGACCTATGTTAATTTACCGGCACTTCTGGACTTCCTGGCTGATTTCCCAAACAGCAATGGAGAGAAGTCCCTCCTACATAAACCCACACCAGCTCGCACAGCCATGGCCCCACTTGGCACGGCACTCAGTCACCAGCACACCCCCATGCGTGGCCCTGTTCTGCTCTTACCAATCGTGGAGGTTGCTTTTCACATGCCTGCTGCTCCCAGGGGCCTGATTCCTCATTTCTGGCTTGCTGGTCTCTGAACCTGGCAGATTGCCTTGCCTGCGGTCCGAGAGTGGGCTGCTGGTGTGGGCCCAGGATTTATGTGCACGGGGAAGCTGTTCAGGCTCGGTAGCAATATACTAGCAAAAAACTACTCTTCCTTCAAATATTAGCTAGCCTAGTCTGGGTTCCGTACTCTCTACGAGGGCTTATCATATAGTATCGCACTTGTCTGCTTGCTTGTTTCTACTACTACACTGTTAATGTTAAAATGTCAAGGACATTCTCAAATACCAAAATAGTTTTGGTTTCAACTGTTGTTGTTTATACATCTTATATCTTCAGTTAAATCAGAGAATATACAAATTAATTTCACCATTTTCAACCAAGATGTCACATAGCAAACTCTTGTCAAAAGTGTTGCTCCAAATGAAAACACACTAAAATTCACGTACTGAAATAAACTAAGTGGCTCTTAGGAGACACATGTGGTATGGCAGATAGGGAATGGGTTTTAGAGTCAGAGACGTGAGTTTAAATATTAGCTTACTAGCTGCGAGATCTTCAGTGGGTAAGATCTCTGTAGTTCAGCTTCTTTGCTCTAATACAAGAACAAGACTTCATAAAGTTTGTGATGAGGATTAACAGAAAATCATATATAAAAGCAACTAGTCCATAGTAACAGGGAAAGAAATGTTATTTGCATTTATACCCTATCTCCTTTCCCCTTCATTCATTTGGCAAGTGCTTGTTGAACACACACTATGTGCTAGGCACTGGGATGACGGGAACTAACAAGATAATGGTTAGAAGAAGAAAAAATTGTAACTGTGGTGACGGATGTTAACTAGACTCACTGTGGTGATTATTTTATAATATATACAAATTATTGAATCATGCTGTACACCTGAAGCTTATATAAAGTTATATGTCAATTATACCTCAATTAAAAAAACACAAGTAATAGAATTCAGTGTGGAAGGGAGACATAAGTGCTAAGTGTCATGCATGTTCTAAAAGAAATACCTACATAGGATGCTATTGAGCAAACACCGAGCTCACCTTGCCTGGGGCCTCAGGTGCCCTCTTCGTTCAGGTTAAGAAACCATTAACTACTAGTCTATCCACTGATCTTTGTTAAGACTTGTCCCTGTCTTGCTGGGTCTGGCTTTTTCTATCCCCAGACTTTACTGATCCTGATCCTTCTCTGGCTTCAAATAGTTGACAAATTTTGTTTTATTCCTTCTCCCTCCCTGCACAGGACATGGATAAGTAGCCTATCTAATAGCTTACCAGAGCCAGGAATAACGAGATCATAGAGTGTACTGGACAATGCAGTTTGCACAGGAAGGAACCACACACTGTTCATGGAAGGACCACATGGAACCATAAATATTTACTATTTGGCCTGACAATAGAGGAAAATGGACATAACAAATTTTCCAAATCAATGTGAACAGCAAAGCTTCAGCAGCCTTTCAAAACTGGATTGAACTGGAAGTGAATCTGAACAAAACAGAGCTTTTTAATTTTTCTGGTTTTAACATTATAATCAATAACAAAATCCTAAAGCTTCCATGAAATACAGTGAAGCTGAAATAACAAAGTCATCCATTTCATAAATATTTGTTGATGGAGCTGCTTCAGAATGAATCTCAAACTTTATCAGGACAAATAAAACTCTGCACTTAAGATCTTGTGATCAATTTTAATTCTCAGTTTTGACTGGAAAGCCTTGTCTTCTCTCCTTTCTTTTTCTCCCTCCTCTGTTTTCTTTCTTTGTTTTTTTTTTTTTTTTTTTTTTTTAAGCAGGATAAGAAAAAGGGAAATAGTCTTTTGTTTATTATGAACTTATTTGTTATCAAAGGTATGCTTCTAAGCTTTCCTAAGCAGTAGGCTTAGAAGGCATAAAGAATGCAAAAATATCTTGAAAGAATTTAACACTTCATTTACCTTAGACTAATGATATAAAATGACCTCTTCCAGATAATATAATACCTTTCTATGTATTATTCTTACATGTTTTGTTTTCTGACAGAGATTAAGTATAAAGTTATAGTTTGAATTTTCTGGCTTTTACATGAAAGCATAAAATATTTCTAGAACGGGAAAATACCTTATCAGAAGGAATCAAATTGATGTGTAAGGCATAACCTCCACTGTAAACTGAACTCTGTATTTTTACTGATACTTTTTAGAATCCAGAAATTGCTAGTTTTAAGGATGATCTCTCTTCTGGATACTTTCAGTTATTAATTTAGTTTAAAAATAAACAAAAGAGTAAATATTCTGGATTCTACAGTGAGCTAGGTCCTTCTTTATATCATTTCATACAGCCCAAACAGGTTACTTTACTAAAAGGTCGGCCTTTCCAATCCTACTCAAAGAAATCATACTTTAAGTTTTGGCATTTTTGAAGTGACTCTACATTTTTTTTTTCATTATCAATATGTCACTAACTAGATTTTAATACAAACCACTCAAGAAATTCTCTTTTTGGATAAAATTAGTTGCATAATTAAAAGAAATAAAAAGACATGCAACAAAGGGATAAGCCTATTTTCACTTTTCAACACACTCATTCAAATAAAAACACATTTAACGTTGCAAAATCATTATTTAAAAAATAAAGTCACAGTTGTGCTTGTATTTATTTGCCTTTGAGAAGCAGACTGACAAGCCTCTCTCTGCTGATCTATCCCTTTAAAAAGCATTTCTGAGGCTGAAGGTTAATGTTTCTCATTCTAATGGAAATACTAGTCAAAACACGAAAGACACTACACCTTTCCGTAGCAGCTGTCATTTGCTGTATCCTGCATGAATCTAAAGAGCTTACAAGGAAAATTTTAATAGACCGTAATATTAATGAGGATAAAATCTGTCTTAATGGAAAATGAAATTGGAAAAAGTATCATGTCCATTCATTGTGGGCATGTAAATTTTGGCATCTCAATCTCATGCTGTAGGAGACTTGAAATAAAATACCAGCTAAATAGAATTTGAGGAGAGGTAACCAAAGTCTAGACTTAATTTTCCTCTCTGAAATTTAGGAATTATTTGTGGTATTACCAGAAGACCGGATGACCTATTTCGGTTGTACAATAAGTCCTAGAAAGTGCTAGATATATTAAAAAGTAAAAAATTACAACATGCTAGAAACGAGGGAAAGAGCTTTCAAAATGGAAGTTGGATCTTTTCACAGCCCTTCATTAATAATACTTCCTCCAGTGAAAGATGCACATGCCTTCATGAGTAGAAACATGATCCCACATCTTGTGGAGTGATGTCTTTTTTTCTTCCTTTGGTGCCGTTGTGAAAGAAAGGTGACACGCAAAGCTTAGTTTAGATTTTAACTCACCACCTAACTTGATCTCCTAGCTGCAAGTATGATGACAATGATTATTAATAGTGAATGCTTAAGGAGCGCCAACAGTAGGCTAGGTGCTGACTGATAACTGCCCAGGGGTGACACATGTAAGAACAGGTCCTGGCACATGAAAGAAGGATTTGAGATTCTTTTCCCGTGATTCAGCTACTGCCACGGCAGTTATCCACAAACACACCAGGGCAAAGTGAATTCAGCACGGATTTAGTTTGGGTGCCGGTTGGAATTTATGAGTTAGTGTTATGAAGTTCATCCACAAAGGTGGCTCTGTCCCCTTTTATCTCTTAAAGGATAATAGGCATAAAAGGGAAGAACCCAGAAGACCTCTCCAGGAGGCTGGCAAAGCAATTCTCTTTAAAATAGTGTTGAATGGCATGAGGAGTAGGTGCTTGCTGTGAACAGAGAAGAGAACAGAGAAGGGATGAAACCAGAAGAAAAATAAAACAACACTATCATGGGGGAAACTGTGCTCTGAAAAAAACGTACCTAGGGATGAGAAAAGAGTGTCATCTTGTTGCCTGGGTCCCAAGGAAGGAAGCTTAAATGAGTTGGGACTAAGATGAAGAAGTGGCTGAGAAACTATGATGTCAGAAAGAGGTGGCATTCCCCTCCTATTACCTGGCGTGTTAATGAAGAGGCATATACGAAAAGAACAGAAGAGAAAAAATAGGAGGAGTCTACAGCATTGGCGGGGGATGTCATTCATGTCCAGCAATTTTATGCCAGATTTTACACGAACATGCATTATTGTAAGAAGGGGAGTCACAGCTTTCAGATGATTAATCTGCTAGACTGTAAAACTCTATGGAGGCAGGGGCTGCAGCTGTTATTAAATCCCAGCTCTTGGCACAGTGCCTATACATAGTAGGACTCAATGTATGTTGTTGAATAAATCCACCAGTGAATTAGCTCAGTGCCCAACAAAGATTAGGAATCACTGAGCTAGAGGGAGAATTCTATGGATAATTAATACATCAAGAGTCAGAATCCAAGGACAGGTTGAGAAAAGCTTTAATTCTTGCTGTAAAGAAAATCGATGGTAAGTATGAAGGTGGAGCGGAAAGCATGTGGCAGTAGATCACATACACATACATGAACAAAAATGAGCTTGAGCACATTGAACAGAAGCCACAGTTAGGAGCAAAAAAACCATGTGGACTTGGGTCCACATGGCAATGCCCTCAAAGGACAACAGGAAAGCCAGGAAAGTAACCGAAACTTGCAGATATAGACAACGTAAGGGAGTTACATATTTTTTCTTTGTTGTTTACTTAAAACAAGATACAAAACTCAGAAAATGGATTAGATTTAATAACTCGAACTGATTTTATGTTAATTTGAAAGTTAATGAGATAATCCCTGTGAGAAATCCACTAAAACTCAATGGCTATTTCAGTCACTTTAAAAATGCATAAAATCATGGAACATCAAACCAGTGGCTTTTTGTTTTGTTTTACTTTATGAAAACCTAAAGAGAAATCTCCATGCTATTGAACTTTTATCTTTGCAAGCAGAATTTTAAAAGCGAAAGAATGGCGTTCTTATGATTTCTCAAGTAATCTCATGTCTCGTTATTTGCCTTTCTAACCAAACACGGTGCTGTCACTTAATCTCATTATCCCTTATTGACAGGCTACTGCTACTTCACATGTACTCTCAGGAATGAATACGTGAACAATCCTGTCACAGCCACAATCTTACTTGTTAGCTACTCACCTCAAAATGATGGGTATGTCCACTGTCTCTTTCGTTTTCTTTGCTATAAAAAACAGCAACAATAACAAAACATCATAAAATGTCAAGCTGTTTATAAGAATGCTTTCCATCCATTGAAATTATGATGTAATTTATTTTAAAAGTAGGCTGAGTTGCTCTAAATCAAATTCTTAAATAATTTAAAAACAACCCCTCCAAAATTAATCCAAGTAAAACAAAAGTAGAAACACAAACACGAGTATGGTTATTAGCCTTTCAGAGCACCATGGTAGATCTTCTATTCTAAGTACTTTCCTTGCTATAAAATAATGTTGGTAAACATACAGTCCTTTAATTCTACTCTTTTTAGTTCTTATACGCACACTGCATCAAGTGAAAAACAGATCTATTCATACTTTTATAAACAATGTGAAGTGGAAATTCTAAAATTACCTTTCATCAGACATCAGTTCAACATCATCAGGTCCAGTGCTCTCATGCGATGGTGTGGAATTGAGACTTTCCATATTCTGTAACAAAACAAATCATTGGTTGTACAGTACGAATGGTAAGAAATATGCACTAGCAGACTCCCCCTTCTTTAAAACTAAACATCAGATAATATGCAGTTATAACTCATTCTAGTCCTCGTATTTCTGTATTTGTTAAAACTAGCAAAATTATGAGTTTATTATACACTGCTTGCATAAAATCATGTTAAAGCTTATCATTCTTTTCACAAAGATATCTGACAGCATCACACAAATGGTCATTGAGCCCTTGTTAGGTATTATCTATATTTTATAGCTAAATACAGCAAAACTCACATTGCCAGAATATGAGGGTGGCATTAGAAATAGAATTGAGGAATCTGATCTCGAATATAATCAGAAACTGATATAACATTCACTGCTTATATAACAACTTTTCAGTATATATTGCCAATATGATCTGGGGTAATATATACCTAAACTGTAAAATACCCATATAAAGAAACGGAGTTAAGAACCTTCCTTTTTCCAATATTTGATGTTTATATTTTCTAAGATGGAAAAAAATACAAATAGGAAACTTACTTTAAATAGCATGTATTTTCACATTGACCAAGAGGGCTTAATGCTTCTCAGGAGGCATATTTGTAAGGGTTTTTGGCTGCCTCTGCGAATACAGCCAATGCTTTCTACATATAATTCAGATGACTGAGCACAAAATATGTAAGTGATACCCATGAAGGAAGATTACAAATGAGCTAATGAGCATATTTCCATTCAGGAGACTCAAAAACAGCTGCGTTGGAGATTTGAACCTGAATTTCATTGAACTCAAAGATTCACACATGCATTAAGCAAAATCTGCCCATTTTGTGTCATTGAAATAAAGAACACACATTGTAGCAACATGTGTTCATCTACATATTTATAACCTCCCATTATGAAAAACACAAGGTAAATCTGATTAAGGTTCACAATAATCCCATGAAGTTGACATATATAAAACTCTCCCAAAAAATAAACATATAATTAGAGTAGAAAGCAAATATTTGTCTTGGTAGATAGATGAATTATTTTCTCTTTAGGTTGGTTTGGCTAACTTGTCTAGACTTCTCAAAGATTAAAACCCTAGGCTCCATCAAAGAAAAAAACAAAGTGAGATAGCATAATATAATAGTTAAATTGGTGGCTCTGGAGTCAGAATGTTTGGGTTTGAACCTTAGCTTTATCATTTACCTACTGTATTAACCTACTTGACCTTCAATTTCCTTATCAGAAAAATGGAGATGGTAAAAATACTTAACAGCAAATGGTCATGAGGATTAAACGAGATAATACATGTAAAGCACTAGAATAATACCTGGTACATTTAATGAGTATGAGTTGTTATTATTACTATTTCTACAACTATGAAATCCCCTGGGAAAATATTTTACTACTATTTGTCTACAGTCAAGGCAATGCTTCAGGAACTGGAAAGACTGTATTTTTGCCTGTTATTACTGAACACTGACTTACATGCTTAGATAATTTACAGTTAGATAATTTTAGAATGAATCTGAGAAACAAATTATGACAATTATATTCACATTTTTATCGCTCTAAAGTTTGAGTTAAAAGAGGCCTCTTTAAAATGGCTCTCATTAAACCAAAGCAGAATTGCTCTTATTACCTGAATGCGATCCTCCTGATAAAGAGGGATACATCTATGACAAAGAATCTTTGTTCTCATTGGTAATCTTCAGTAGATTATCAAAATCTTTAGTGCAAGATCTAGTGCAATAGTATTAAGTTTTCCTAAAGTTCTGAAACATGATTTCTTAGGGAAAGCATAACCCTTTACCGTCAGATCATTTTAAAAGTGTCCATTTATAATTATATGCAAGTGACTATTTCAAAAGACATAAAGATGTCCAGATTAAGGTGAAGAAATATTCAGGAAGAGAGAATAGAAAATAAACCTTAAAAGCATTATATACATTTGAAACTATTTCAATTAGAAGATGTTTTTCCTAAACAGAAAGAACAAAGGTATAACTGATATAAGTTTTGAGAATTATTGAAAGAAGATAGTTATACAATAGAAGGCTTTACAAAACGCAGTTGTAAAATTTAGTGAGAAAGTTTAGCTGATCTTGATGGTTAAAACAAGTAAATAGGAACTTCTTCAACGCCCTCCCCAACCCACTTTTAAAAAAATGTTTGGTCCATATGTTTAAGAACTCTTCAAGGACCTGAGATTTTATAGATGTAACTGACAAAGACTGACTTTCAATATTGTTCAACATTCCTCTCTAAAACTTTAAAATAATTCCCATTTTCATGTTGTCCTCAGCACACTTGAGGCTGTTGAATATTCATGGTCTGCTCCCACTAAAGCAGCACGCAAGTACACAGTGTTCCTTTGCTAAGGTGGTTGGGTTGACCCTATACCTTTTGGAAACAGGAACATGTGAAGAATGTGTTACATCTGGCAACCTACCCTAATTTTTTCAGAACGAAACGGACAAGGGTAGTAAAGATCTATGGGTACAGTAACTCAAGTATGTATTTCCATGGTGAAAAATGTTTTATAAATTCTAACTTCCATCCTTTGCCTCAGATTTAGGAAGGGAAGATTAAGATAAAGAAATAGATCAGCAATTCTCCCACTTCACTGAGATGGGGAAAAGGGAAAATGGAATGTACAGGTCAAAATAAGGGCTTTTTAATGTCAAATGCCTTCACTACATGAGAGGTAATCTACTGGAGTTTCACATGTTCTGTACTTGTTAATACCACTTGCCTTATGAGAAAATACTGGCTCAATGTCTTTTGAAGGTTTTGATCTGCTTTAAGTCCAAAACACTTCTCTAGGTGCAGTAAGAGTAGTTAATTAATGTTTTCATTTCTTAAAGGTTGAAGTAATAGAATTATTATAAAAATGTTTTATTGTGTTAACTTTTAACTACGCTTTTGAAGTTAGAATCTTTTAAATAGGTAATTTTAAGAAAGAGCATAGAACAGATTATGATTTTAAGTATAATGCAAAGAAACTGCTTCTTGAATGGCATTAAAAAAACAGATAAAGCCTCATTTATTTTATAATCCATAAAATTCTGCCTCTCAGGTCCTACCAGTGACTTTCAAAACACATAGATTTGCTATGATATAATTTATTTGGACAATTTTTGGTATCAGAAGGAATGGAATTTTAAGAACCACCTTGCTCAATTATAAAAGTAACCTCAAATCTGAAAAAAGTAAAGCCTTGAAAAAATTAGCTTTAGACTGTGGAATTTATTTTCATTTCTTCCCCCGGCCCCCTCTCTGTTTTGGCATTGAAAGCGAGGTTAAAAACCTGTTTGACCACTGAAGCACTTGAAAACACTTGGAGCAAAAACAAATTTGTCTTTTAAAAGTATAAAATGCTGACAAAGCCTTTATAGAGGACACCAAAAAAAAAAAAAAAAAAAAAAAGCCTTCACTCAATATACAAACGACTCAGTCTGAAGGCTACATGGAATGCTGCTAGTCAAAACAGGTTCATTATTCTAACCTTGAGCTCTAAGAGAAGGAGACTGTTTGATATATTCTCATTAACAAATGATTAATGACAGACTTGAATTTCTTTTTGTATCCTTTTATATGTATTTTATGTTTTACTGCTTAAAACTGTATAAAAATTAATCTGTATTCCAAAAAGAACTACTGGTACTGTAAGAGGATGCCTATGGAAAAGCGTGCTGTCTGTGCACCCAAATCCATTCCCCTTTTCCTCCACAGTAATGAAGAAGTAACATGCCCCGCAGCAACACATTTACTGGCTCCTCTTGCAATGAGACATGGCCATGTGACCAACTTCTCTCCACCAGGATGTGAGAAGCGATGTGTGTGGCTTCCAGGTCTGTTCAATAAACTGCCCCAGCAGGTACATTCTTCGATGTTCATTCTCTCTTTCTGTGAGCTAGGATGGAGATGAAAACCGCCAGAGTGCCCTGGAAGCTACTTTCTGAAGATGACAGAGAGACAGTTGGCCTGAGTCCCTGAAAAACTGTGTGGAGCAAGCCCTCTACTCCTCTCCCCAGCTCTAAACTCCGATTCAGATTGTCATGGGAGAAAGAACCTTTGTTGTGTTCCGGACATTATATTTTGGGTCTTTTTGTTACACAAGTTACCCTAAACACTATGGCAAATATTTGTTTACTCTTTCCCCTCCATCCCGACACATTTTTAGTGAGTGCCGAAACATAATGAGCATGAAGTACAATGGTGAATGGTGAACCAGACAGACACCTGTCCTTGCCATCATGACTTTTATATTTTGGTTACTGCTCCAACTCCAGTTTGTTACACTGTTTACATTACTTTCGTTTCTATCAGAATACTAATGTTAAACATTATTTGACAAAACAAAAAATTCAAGGCCAGCCCATTCTTTCCTTACTCAATAGTATGCAAAGGAAATGAATCCTAGAGGTGTGTATACACATGGTGAGATTATTAAAAGAGTACTCATTTTTCTTAAATGAAAGGTAGGTTGTAGTTAGAACACAGGGACACAACTTGTTGTTATGCAAAGGAGGTAGTGGGGCAAAACTGTTTAAGTTTCTGATGAAAGTCTTCAAATCAAAATAATTTGTGACCAAACCTCTCCACTTGTCCAGTAGGTTCCATCCCCTGCCAATTACTCAAGACCATTGATCCTTCAATGGATCCCTTTCTTTTGCATCATCATTTTGCCCTCTCTGTTGACTTAACTTATACAAAGTCTGAATATCTCTGCCTTTTAAAAAACTTCCCTTAATCTTGATTGTCTCCAGCCACTGCCTCCCTGTAGATCAAAACCTGTCCAAAGACTCTCCATATTTGCAGTATCCAAATCATTTTCTCCTATATAGTCTCTTAAATCCATCTAACTGGGCTTTTTCTTCCCTTTTCACACAAAAATAGCTATCATGGTAGAGGTGGGTTAGACAGATATTGTATGTGAAATTATCACTCAATCGCTATTTCAATTTCTCTCTTCTGACTTTCTCTTGACTCGAATCTAATAAGGCTATTGCCCCCCAATACTGTACTGGAAATTGCTAGCTGCTCCTTTTTAATCTTTTTTGCTTGCACCTTCTCTTCTGCCTAGCCTCTAAATGTTGGTATGTCCTAGGGTGCAGTCCTTCCGATTCTGCTCATTCCCCGGGTGTCAGCTCAGCCTGTCTCACAACTTTAAATACCAACTGTGTAGCAAAGATTTCCAAACGTATTTTATCTCTACCTGAACTCCAGATTCATGTATCTAACGGTTTACTTGACTTCTTTAGTAATGAATATCTCAAACTCTATATATCCAAATGGAACGTTTTGTTTGTTCCCTCTCATTTACCCCTCCAACAGTTTCCTCCATTTTACTAAATGGCACTCCATCCTTCTAGCTACTCCAAAAGTCCTGGAGTCACTCTGCACCCCCGCCTTTTTTTCACATCTCATATCCAACCCATTCGATGATCCTCTTGGTTCTACTCTGAAATAGATCCACAGTATCCGACGACTTCTTACCACCTTCATTGCTACATCCTGCCTAAGTCGATATCATCTCTTGCTTAGATTATGTCAATTATTTTGCTTTAGTTCTTGTCTATTCCTCACCACCCCTGGCGTATTCTTAACATCCCAGTTGCCAGAATGATCCTTTCAAAAGATATCTCAGAAAATGACTTTCTTCCTTTTAATCCTGTGATGGTTCCTCATCTCACTCAGCGTAAATGCCAAAGACCTAGAAACGGCTACAAAGCCTTAAGTGATCAGGACCCTTGCTACGTCTCTGACCTCATCTCCTACAACGCTTTCCCCTCAACCCTGTTCCAACCACAGCAGCCTCTGGCTTACCCTCAAAAGACTAGGCCTGTTGCTGCCTCTCCCTAGATATCCTGAGGGCTCACTCCCTTACCTCCTTCAGGTCCCTGCACAAGTACCGTTCACAGTGAGGCCTCACCTGAGGACCTCAATCTATACACCACCACTTCCTATTTTATTTACCCAGCTTCATTTCTCTCCACAGCATGTACTGCCATGAGACTACATATTTACTTATTTCTTATCTACCTTATCCTTTGAGAATGTCAACTTCAGGAAGGTACAGAGTGTGTCTGTTTGATCACCACTGTGCCCCTAACGCCTGGAATAGTGTTTGTCATATAGCTCACTGTTGTATGATTGAAGGAATGAATACTTTTAAATCTGTAGTTCACAATGTTGGGCTTTTTTACATTATATTGACACCACTCAGAGCATCATTGTCATGTAGTTTTGACAGGCATTCTTGCTAAGTTGTACTACACTGTAAACAAGAGTTAAACATTTCTGCATTAGGTAAATGACTGTTTTGCAGCAGCAGATAAGATGGCTTGGAGATGGGAGAGGGGAGAAAGTGGAGGCATGGAGATAAGTTGGGTGCCTGTTTCGATGTTCCAGACTAGTTATAGTAAGGGCCTCAGCTAAGTAATGGCGATACTAAGAGAAAAGGGTAACATGTATAACACTGCTAGAGTAGAGTTAACTAAATTTGACAAATAATTGAAAAGTTGGAAGAAGGATTGGGGATAAAGAAAATGACTAAGACGGTGATGATCTGATGATATCAGATGGGTGTCTTGAGCAAAAAATAGATCCAAAAGAAAACGATGGTAAGTTTGGTCTTAACTTGTTGAGCGTGAAGTACTTTCTAAGGTGAACTACACAGAGCATGAATTAAATGTTGGTTTGGAAGTCATTTGTAGAGAAGCACCATGGAAGTAGAGAAGCTCTCAGATAAAGTACTGATGAATAAGACAGATGAGACAGAAATCTCGCTAAATTTACATTCAAGCATACTTTGTGGAACACTAGCCAGTGAAAGATCCAGCAAAGAAGAAAACAGTCATTGTGGTAAGAGGACAAAGGTCAAGTAGATGTCATAGCACAAGGGTCTTCAAAGGCCAGTTCCAACCACAGGTCTGACCAGTGACATGGAGAAAACAGTTTCTTCAGAGAAACGGGGTTAGAATCTGGACACCAGGGGTTGATGAGCAAATGTGGAAAGAATTGGAACTAATACAAACTGCTCCAAGTATTAGATGGTAAAATGAAGGAAAGAGATTGGACATCAGAGCAGAGAGAAGAGAAAGGAATTGAAACATGCACTGTTTTCAGTTTTTCCTGTTTCTTAGCACATTTCATTGCATTCAAATCTCACAAAAAAAATAACCACAATGAGATATTAATATCACTGACTTCACAGATGAAGTAACTGAGGCAAATACCATGCCCACTTGCCATAGCTATTAAGTGATAAACTTGGAACTGAAATTCAACTTAGTGCAAGACTTACGCTCCTTCCTTGAACCTTGCATACAATTTCAGAGGGTGTACATGACATCAAATGGAGGGTGTTTATGAATAAGAAAGCTACTAAACTATGTATTTTTATATATTAAATGTAATACTTATTACAGAATTAATATAATAAGAGAATATTTGGAAAACAGAGAATGGACTAACAACTGCCTGTAGTACTACCACCACAATCATATAATCATTTCTTTAGCTATATTTCCTTTCAGTCTTTTTTCCTAAGAATGAATATTTATATATATATTTATACACGTACGAGGAGGTCTGACAACTAAGTTTGCGAACTCATCCTAGAAAAAGTGTTACATACTTCATTGCTGAATATCACTACAGTCACCTTCGAAGTACTCCCCTTGGGAAGCTATGCACTAACGCCCACGCCTAGTCCACCCTTCAAAGCAATTTTGGAACTCTTTTTCTGGAATGGCCATCAGAGCTGTTGTCGTATTACCCTTGATGTCCTGAATCTCATCAAAATGTCTTCAATATTTCCTTTATTTTTGGGTAAAGAAAGAAGTCACTGGGGGCCAGATCAGGTGGGTAGGGAGGGTGTTCCAATACAATTATTTGTTTACTGGCTAAAAACTCCCTCACAGACAGTGCCATGTGAGCTGGTGCATTGTCATGATGCAAGAGACACAAATTGTTGCTGAAAAGTTCAGGTCATTTTCGTCTTTTTCACACAGGCTTTTCAGCACTTCCAAATACTAAACTTGGTTACCTGTTTGTCCAGTTGGTACAAATTCATAATGAAGAATCCCTCTGATACCCAAAAAGGTTAGCAACATCACTGCAACAAGTTTGTAAACTTAATTGTCACACCTCATACACATGCATAAATGCATGCATTATAGATTCTGCTTCATGACTTACTTTTAATGTTGAGGGAAAGTAGAGTAAAATCCTGCACCATTTATGTGTGATCCCAAACAAGTTATTTAATCTCTTGTGCTTCATTTCCCCTATGTTTAGAATAATAATATCTACCTTATGGAGTGTTGGGGGGATGAAAATTGATAATATATGCAAAGAACAATACAACTATTTTCAAATATTTTCTATTTTATTTATTTGTATTTTTCAATTACAGTTGACACTTATATAGTTTATGAAGTGATCCCCCCAATTAGTCTAGTCTAATCCCCCCAATTAGTCTAGTACCCACCTGGCACTGTACAGTTATTACAATATTATTGACTATATTCCCTAAGCTGTACATTACATCCCCTAATAGAACTACTGATTTGTACTTCTTAAGCCCTTTACCATTTTAACCCAGCTCTGCAACGTTCCTCCCATCTGGCAACCATTAGTTTTTTCTTTGTATCTATGGGTCTGTTTTTGTTTTGTTTATTTTGTTCTTTAGATTCCACATATAAGTGAGATCACATGGCATTTATCTTTCTCTGTTTTACTCCACTTAGCATAATATCCTCTAGGTCTATCTATGTTGTCTCAAATGGTTAAGATTTCATTATTTTTATGGCTGAGTAATATTCCATTGTATAACACTTTCTATTTTATTATATAGTCTTCAGAACCGTAATTTCAATTATTGTATAATATTTTATTGAACTGCCATACAAATGTTACTTATCTGGTCTCCTATTTTTGAACATTTAAATTGCTTCTAATTTTCCATGCTTATAGAGACCCTTGTGGTGAGCAAATTAATACATAGGGTCTTTTCTATATTTAAGGTTATGTAACAGAATAAAGTGTCACAGGTATGATTATTGGATAAATTGCATGATTAACTTATGGCACTTGATTCAAACTGTTAAATTGTGCTCTAGAGAGACAGTTTTTAGAGACAGAGACTTCCTAAGCCAACAGAAATGAGCCAATGGAGAGAAAGCAATGAAAAGTGTGCGTATGTGTATGTTTATACACATACATGGTGGTGGGGTGGGGAGATGGAGATAGAAAATAGAATTTTCAAAGATATTACTTAACCTTAGAGGTTAACCTTAGAATTTAGAAAAACCATTTTATCATTTGAGCAGGTAAGAAAATAAAATGAGTGGAGATCTAGAGAAATTCTGAAGCAGTAGTGAGGGAAGTTGCAGAAACACTACCGTTAGTTGACTGTCTGAGCTTTCAAGTAAACCAACGGATAAGCTTTCCTTCTGAGAGCGACTCAAGGGCACAAGTGTGAGGTGGGAGCTTAAGGAGAGAGGGAAAGGGTAGAATCGTGGCAATAAGTAGAGATAAGGCAGAGTTCTCTAAGGCCAGTTACAACCACTAATTTCTGATCTCTGAATTATCTGTCGTCTCTTGGTCTCTGCAGGTTATGACAGCATCCAGAGGTGAAAGGACAAAGGCGAAAGCCCAGAAATTTCCCACTTTAGAGATTCCAAATCTGCAAGATGCTTTTTTAGGTCTGCAGCACATTCTTCTCTTTGTGTTGTGGGCTGGTGAGATCACCGAAATTATTACTCACTGTCTTCACTCTCCTCTCATGCTCTCTAGAAAATGTCTTTTGTCCCCAGCTCTCCACCAAAACTGCTCTTAAGTGATCTCCAGTTTGCTAATTCTAATGGTCAAACTCAGTCTTCTACTTGACCAATCACCTGACCTTCTCTCCAACTGGAGATACTTTGTTTACTTGGCTTCCAAGCCAACAAACTCACCTTGTTTTTCTTCTACTTTGCTGCCTGCTCCTTCTTAAGTCTTTTCTACTGGTATCTTTTCATCTCCTCATCCTCTAAGTGTTGGTCGGTCTCAAGACTCACAGTCCCTGAGGCCACTTCTCTTTTCTGTCCACACTCACTCCCCCTCAGTTATCTCATCCAGTATATTGGCTTTAAATGTGCTCTATCTGCTTGCTGATGACTCCCACATTGGAACTCCAGCCAGGATATCCTCCCTTAACTCTCAGCCCAGAAATCTAGTTGCCTCCCTGATATCTCCTTTTAGCTATCTGATGGGCAGTTCAATCTTTTCTTTTTTAAATTAAAGTTTATTGGGGTGACAATGGTTAGTAAAGTTACATAGGTTTAGACAGTTCAAGCTTAACATGTCCAAAACTGAACTCATAATGTTATCCCTAAAACTTCATTCTTTCTTCCATCTCAGTGAACTGGCAACACATATCTCTGGGTGCTCAAGCCAAAAACCTTGGAGTCACCTTTTACTCCTCTATTGTTTTCAAACCACAGGTAATGTCAGGAAATCCGTTCAATACTACTTTCAAAATGTCTCCAGAACCCATATGCTACCTCATACTTCTGCAAAATACTACTCCAGGAGGAACAATTCACATTTTAATTGATGTGAACAGTGCCCCCGTAGTAGTGCATTAGTTATGTAACGATGACCCTGTATCTTCTATTTTTGAAATGTCAACCTCTGATGTAATTCGATTTGATAGTGGTTTGGCTGGGGACTTTTTGAAAGTTTTTTTTTTTTCTTTTCTTTGCTTCCCTGTCCTCCCACCAAAACTTGATGACTCTGTTTACTGTATATTTACTATGAATACCAGTTCCAATGGTTCTGTTTACTTCGGACCAGTGTGCACAGCTGGCCCGGTAACTGGGGAGGGTTTTTTTCCATCTGTATGGGATTCACTCCTGATCCTGGGGAAGACCAGCCTCTAGGAAGTGCTTTTTCCTGAAGTTGCCTGGCCAAATTCTCCTTCCTTTGCTCTGCCCCTCCTTGCATGTCTATAAAACCTTTTGGCTACTTAAGGTTTTATGAAGAACAGAAAGGCAGTCTTTCTGGACAAGGACAGAGAATCCACTGTCTTCCCTTAATGCTGGCATTTTGGAATAAAACCTGCTTTTCTTTCCACCAACCTCACCTTTCAAGTTTTGGCTTTTCTGCTGCGAGAAGCAGGACCTTTCACACCGTAACAACTCTACAGCCTGCAGGGCAATATGTGCTGTCGCTTATCACTGCAATAGCTTCCTAACTAGTTTCCCTGTTTCTACCCTTGCCCGATTACTCAACATAGTAGTCAAACCAAATTTCATTAAGTTAGGTCACCATTCCACTGAGACCCACCAATGGATCCTTATCTCACCCAGAGTAAAGGCAGAGTCCTTATAATGATCTATGAGACTCTACTTAATCTGCCCCTTCTCAGGTTACTTCTTTCACTTTGCTCACTCTATTCCAGCCACAGTGATAGCTTTATGGTTTCCTGAGAATTCCAGATAAATTATTGCCAAGGCCTTTGTACCTGCTATTATAGTATAGCTTGTTTCCTTACTTCCTTTAGGTCTTTACACTCAAATGACAAATTCTTGGGAGGTCTTCTCTGGCCATTTTATTTAAAATTGCATCCCCTGTCCCCTCACAATTCCTGTTCTCATTTCCTGCTTTATTTTTTTTTCTAATAGTTATCACTATCTAATATATCCTATATTTCACTGATTTTTCTTTATTATTGTCAGTTTCCTCTACTAGAATGTAAGCTCCACAAGGGCAATGATTTTTGCCTGTTTTTCTGACTGCTGTATCTCCAAGATCTGAAATATTTCCTGCCCTACAGAAGGCATATAATTATGCGTAGTTCTTTTTTCCAGCTATAGGAACAAATGTTTAATCAGGGTGCAAAGAACTTGAAATGGAATAGAAAAAGGTTTTGAAGGAGAGGTGGGGAAAGTAAACTGGGGAAAGCAACATTATAAGGTTAAAAATAAGTGGGAAGTTAAAATGCACAACTTAACTTTTAGGATGTCGTCTAAATATTAGTCAATGTTATGTTCCTGGCTCTTTGATTCATGGTTATCTATGAAGATTAGATTTAAAAATCATGGAATATGAGTTAGAAAAGATCTGAGAGAACACCCTCACTTTAGTGAAGTTTTTCTTTGGTCTAAATTGTGTTGGTAGGGTCTTAAATTATTCATTGCAAAAAAGACATGGTCCACTTAACTCACTTATATTATTAACATGTGACATGCACAATCCTGGAATGCGGAACTGGCAACTAAGGTGGGGGAAAATCCTTTCACATAAAATAGATCAAAATGAAATTAAGCTTCCCCATTCAAATGTTTTTAAATAAAGACTATGTTCCTAGTTCTATGAATTAAACACATGAGGTCTGACAATTAAGTTCACGAACTTATTACAACAATGTTGCTAACCTTTTTTGATATCAGAAGGGTTATTCATTATGAATTTGTATCAACTGGACAAACGGGTAACCAAGTTTACTATTTGGAAGTGCCGAAAAGGCTGCGTGAAAAAGTTAGACGACCTGAACTTTTCGCCAACAATGCATGGCTCTTGCATCACGACAATGTACCAGCTCACAGGGCACTGTCTGTGAGGGAGTTTTTAGCCAGTAAACAAATAACTATATTGGAACACCCCCTCTACTCACCTGATCTGGCCCCCAGTGACTTCTTTCTTTACCTGAAGATAAAGGAAATATTGAAAGGAAGACATTTTGATGAGATTCAGGACATCAAGGGTAATACGACGACAGCTCTAATGGCCATTCCAGAAAAAGAGTCCCAAAAATGTTTTGAAGGGAGTAGTAGGCGCGGGCGTTAGTACATAGCCTCCCAAGGGGAGTACTTTGAAGGTGACCGCAATGAGGTATGTAGCACTCTTCTAGGAGATTGTGAATTTAACTCTCCGACCTTGTATTCTTAGGAATAAATGTACTTTTCCACTTTTATTAGCTATTACCACCTAGCTAATCCAAGACACTATTCTTGGTGGAAAAAATTACTGATGGGTTCAGTTTAGTCAAAAGGGAGTCAAACAGAGAAGTACATTATTTTCAAAGAAGCCAAGTGTCAGATTTTTAGTCACTGTAATTCTCTTTGGCAGATAAGCAAATCATGGCTAAAGAGCTAATGAAGTTGAGTATGATTTTTTTTTTTAAAATTTACTTTTCCCCAAAATAAGAATTAAGCTAACATTAAGTAAAGCTTACATTCTTTATTTGGAGAACTGTGTCAGACATGGGTCTGAGGTAAATGACTGCTCTGTCAGTTCAAGCTGATCAGTTCACTGAAAACAGAGTATCAAAACATTTAGAGGAATAAAATAAACATGTGTTCCCCAGATTTGCATTTATATATATTTTTAGGGCAAAATAGGGAATCTTGGGTGAGCACGTGTAGAAATTAACAACGAAAAAATAGGTTACCTTTAAGTTCTGCTACATATATGGAGCTAAATGTATGTACCCAGCATGGAGCTAAAAACTGGTCAGCGATAAAGTAGATCAGAGGATTTACACACAATAAGGATGTACATTACCTATTTTTATTAGGGATTCTATGTTATGTCATAAAATCTATCTTCGGCTTTTTAAATTCTTGGTTAAATTTTTTAAAACTAAAGAGAATTAGAAGACAGACTTTGGTTCTCATTTTTCAGAGAAACCGAAGCATACATAAAAAAGGATGATGTATATTAAGAGTTAAAACAAACAAATATTTAATTAGTGACAGAAACCACTTGTAACAGCTTATATATCATATTAATGATCCAGGGTTCAGATCTGAGGTAACTGTGTAGGAGATTAATGTTTTTGTGTTTCTGATTAATTTGGAAGAAAATACTTGGTAGAAATAGATTTGAAAATAAAATTCTGAACACAAAGAGATTTCTGAACACAAAGATAGTTGAATCTCTTTCGCTTTGTATTTTTCTTTCACTTTGCTTTAAGTTACTTCATTAAAAATTGTTTTGTACATATTCATAGAGATAAGAAGAAACAGAATGAGAGAAAACAAGGGAAAAGGCAAATTACTGACAATTTTGTTCCAAAAATAAAATTTTTAAATGCTTAAAAAGAATGAGACCAAAATCAGACCAATTTGAATAGTATGGAAATCAAGGTGTGTACTGTCGTCTCTGGCTCCTTAGGCAGAATGTCATCTTTCTCAGCCTTGATTTTTATATTTATTAAAAAGAAATAGAAGTGTGTATATTTAGTAGTTCTAAGGCCTCTCAGAGAACTCATATTTTATAATTCTGTGAAACTCAAGATTGAAATTATTTTTATTTTTTACAAAGCAAGGAAAAGAGATGTGATATTTCCTAACTGGCTACAAGTAAAAATTTTATAAAAAGATTCACTTACCACAAGATCATCTTGATTTTCACGGAGCTCAGAAAGTTTGGAACTGGATTTCTGACGTTTAGGTTTGCCCCTTTCTCCAATATAATCCGAAGTATTGTCATGTAATTTTTCTACTTCCTGAGCATTCAAAATACAATCATCAAGGGTGGTGAACCCAGAAGGAATATTTTCTTTGTTGATAAGTCCCCTTGAATTGAAAAAAAAAAGAAAAGCTTAATTTTATTTTAAAAGGTAAAAGGGACATTTTAATGACACTGCCACTGCATCACATAGGATGTCAGAAGAGTGCCTAGAAATTTCAGTTTGCAACTTTGATCAAATTCTGAGCAGAATGCCACTCCTAAGACCTCTTGGTGCCAAATAAACACATTAAAAGAGAAATTATTCCTAGAGGCAAATTGGCAAGGGCTGTGTTTCTATCAATGAACAGCTTTTGTATTTGTACCAGAAATAATTTGTATTCAAACAGTGAGACTAGTGCAGGCTAACAAAATCATTTCTCATTAGTCAAATATTACACACACACACATTTATTTATTAAACAAATAAATTTTATAAATTAATACAACGTATGGAGAAAAACCTGAAAAGGAAATATGATGTCTTTTTATCTAGAATAAGACATAGTAATTTTTCCAAATGAAAAAGACATTTTATCATAGTGGAAATGCATTAACGTCTAAATCTGACTGCCTTAGATAATCTTGATAGAAAGAGCATAATAAAAACTATGGAATACAAACCATTTTAACTGAAATATGGATTTGTTACTTCCCAGTATAAGAAGTTCCATGATGTAAGCTTATAACTGGAGGTCCTTCATGACTTAGTTTTAGAAGTAGATATGAATATCATAATTTAATTCATTTAATTTTCTTGAAACAGTTTTATTTAAGATTTTAAACATTCCATTTTAAGAGGATTTCACAAAATTAAATTACATTGCAAAACGTTTGTCTTTTACTACATCACAGAACAAAATAAAACATTAGTGTAGCACCATGGCTTGGTAAGGTACGAGTGAATGAGATTTTACTCTTCTATGTAGTATGACCCTAAAGTCGCCTCCCCTAAATATCTAAAGCTGTATCTTGAAATAAATGAGCTCTAAAGATTAAAAATAGATGACCATATTTCACTATCCATTCAACCATATCCAAAAGTGAAAGACAGCATTAAATATTTATTCTGCAATCTAAATTCATATCCTGTCTTAGATGGGCTATACTGGAACAAAATTATGAATTAATGTTATCATAACATTTTTAAAGTTATACTATCTTTGGTAATTTTTAATACTCCATATTTAATTTATTCTTATGTTATACAACTTTTAATGTAAAAATATGTAGATTTAGTAAAATTATATTAAAATGTGCAACATTTATAAGAAAAATCCTAATATAAAATAATTGAAGACATGAGGAAAATCTGATGGTAATTAACATGCCATCATACAGCATATATTCTCATGTAAACACTCTTAAATCTCTCCCCTCCATGCACTGATAGCAGTGCCTTCTGTGGATGGCTGGATGAGTTCGGTTTGAAATTCAACATTGTTTTACTACTCAAATTCTGTCTTCTTGTCACTCTTCATATTTTCCCTAACTCCTGGGGTATACATCCAATCATTATTTTTTAATGGAGGGCTTTTTATGTTTGAAAACTGTTATGGACTAAATTGTTCTCCCCCAGATTCATATGCTGAAGCCCTAATCCCCAGTGTGACAGTGTTTGGAGGTAGGGCGTTTAAGGAGGTAATTAAGGTTACATGAGGTCACAAAGGTGGGGGCTTAATCCAATAGAACAGGTGTCCTTATAAGAAGAGGAAGGAACATCAGGAGAGCACGCACACTGAGGAAAGGCCATGTGAGGTCACAGTGAAAAGGCACTGTTTGCAAGTAAAAGAGAGACATCTCATCAAAAAACACTCCTGTCAGCACCTTGATCTTGGACTTCCAGTCTCTCAGAACTGTGAGAAAATAAATTTCTGTTGGTTAAGCCCCCCCAGTCGGTGGTACTCTGAGCAGACCAATACAAAAACTAAAAATTATTTTTAGAAATTAAAAGGCAAAGTTTATTTTATAATCTTTTTGAATAGTGAATGAATGGTTGGAATAAATCCAGTGCAAATAAATATATGAAAATCTGATTGAGCAGTTGAGCTCATGTGGAAATCCTGTTCTCCCCAACGGAAAGTCTTCGCTGTTGTGAGAGTCAGTGCCTCTCAGCGACAGCACCTATAGGACGGTGAGGAGCAGTGGTACGCAAGTCCTTCCGGCAACATTCTGACAATTTTCAATTATACTTGATATCACTGACCTTTGAGCTAAACTTAGATCTCTACGGCCTCTCGCTTTCACTATCTAAATCTTATTTGTAGTGTTTTTTTAAATTTTTTCAGTTTCCTTCTCACCCCTACACACACACTTAATGTTTTAACAATACTGAACCATTTATTATTCCCCTGACACAGCATGCTTTTCTTTTCACGTTGCGGTAGGAATTTAATGTAATATTTACGTAACAAAATAAGTTTTTCCAGTTCACTGTGTTTTGGAAGATTGAAATCATTTTTACTTAAACATTTCGCTTTTAAAAAAATATTTATTATGAAATTTTCAACATATAGAAAAATAGGCTATCATAATGAACTTCCATACACTCCTCCCCAAGATGCAACAATATTTCCATGTACACAGCAGATGGTAAATTTTTTAATTAATGAATTAAACTGAACACTTTCACATAATAAATATGTTGCTTAACTTTTTACATTTTTCTTGTGGCAAATAATAGAAGATTGATGTTTCCTTATGAATTTAGACAAATAAGAAATTGTATGCACTACAATGAAGTATCATATTAGCCAAACTTCTCAACTGCTTATTTCAAAAATCTGCTATGATTATTTTAGTACAGAATTTATTGACTCCTTAATCTCATTGTGAAATATGGTTACCATTGGATTCAAGGATTTCTTTTTATATGGTTGCATCTTTAAATTGTTAGAGGCAAAATAGATGGATTATGTATTTCAATGAATTTCTATTCTTCAAAACATTTTTTAACCATTTTCTAGAGCTAATATTAATAGTTTTGAACAGAATACAGTAAAGTCTAGCTTAATCATTCCTTTTTAAAGAAAGCCTAATGAAAATCTTAGATAAATGAATCAGTTACATATAAGCGTATACTGAGAAAAACATACTTACTATAGGCTATATAATAACGATTCTCAACCTTCTCACAACAGATACCATGTGAGTATATCTCCTGGGGACATATGGGAGAGGACCTTTATGTGGGAAAAAGTAGTAGGTCTGGGGCCCTGAGAGATGAAAGTCTCACTTTTCCAAAGACCTGGAGAGCTCAGAGATGCGGTTCACTATGAGCTGGGAGTTGAAGGACTATCAAGACATGACAGTGATCCAGTGACAGCTTAGGAGGGGGCCTGGGAGGACATGGAGGAGAATTCTGAATGTCCAGACCACATACTAAGGAGAACGACTAAGGTAAGACTGTTAAGTTACTCAGCTATATATAGTTTGCACCCTAAGATTCTCTCATTTAATGCACAGCTATGGTTTGACCACAAGTGACCAGAATGAGTGGTGAAGGGAATACCAGAGATGAAAGATTAAAGGAAAAGCTAAAGTTTCATAGGTGTTTAGGTGATTAGTCAGTCTCTATTATTCTCCATCCCCTTTTGTTCCCGATATTGACAGTAAAATATAATCAAGATAACCCATAGTAGAAACATGCCTGGACTTGGGAACCTATATTTAAAATCTGCAGTAGAGGTTACCCTGTTTCATATTTCTCTCCCTTTCTAGCTCCTGTTCATTTCTGACCTTACCCCACTGCATTCCTCTCCTATCTGCAGCTACACATCCACCATCACAATGACCATCACCCTTCTCTGTTCTATTAGGCTTACTACCGCTTCCAACCTCTGCTTGCTATCCCTCAATCCAAACAAAGAGAAAGAAAAGCATAATGTAGTGACACACTAAAGATATTTCAAAAATGCAAAGTGTTGCTGCATACTATTTGGCAAAATATGAGGTAGAGGATAAGAATGTTAAATGAATAATTTGTACTTGCTGTATAACACAATATAAGCCATACACAAACTAATTATACTCCAAACACTTCCTATAAAGCTTAGTCAGTAGCTGATTTTAAATGTAAGTATCTTCTGTATCATAATTTTTTTCTATTTTCTAAAGGAAATATTACAGCACCCCCTTTTATCCACCAGCTCCAGGACAAATGTTTTTTAAAAAAGTGGTTAGCTGAACCTACTTTGGTAACTATTTTATAATATATATAAGTAAAACTATCATGTTTCATGCCTTAACCTTATACAGTGATATATGTCAATTATTTATCAAAACCAGAAAAAAAGTGCTGCTTATGTTACTTAAAAAGTCAGTGGGTTATACTACTGACATTGTTTTACTTCTAAAATTACATTTATGACATAGCCCTTAAACATCTCAATGATGGGCAGCATGGGATTTATTTATATTATTTACCTTGTGTTTTTCTTTAAGCAAAAATAAGCTTTATTTTTTTTTAACAAAGATTTTGATGTGCAGATTATATGAGTCCAG
Organism: Rhinolophus sinicus; assembly: GCF_057876585.1. NCBI lineage: Eukaryota > Metazoa > Chordata > Mammalia > Chiroptera > Rhinolophidae > Rhinolophus > Rhinolophus sinicus. Next base: position 170,184,652 of record NC_142501.1, read on the forward strand.
ATAAAAAAGAATGATGGTAGTCCCCATCTGGCTTAGTGTCTGATATTTAATAATGAGTTCAAAACAACAACTTTATAGAGGCTAAGTACTAAAGTATATAAATACATTAAAACTTTTAGGAAAAATATATAAATATAGTCTATTATATATAAATGCATTCACCTTGACAATTTAAATCATGATTATTGAATAATATGAATGGCAACTGTTCATTTGTATTTTATCAAATCTTTTAATGGAGAATAAAGTTCCTTGTAATACTATTCTTGAAATTTATGCTGTGGGAATGTCTCAAAATTAGTCATTATAATCATAAAAATCTCAAGCATTTCCGCTTTTGATTAGACTTTAGCTCAACCTATCTTATATTAAAAATAACCAAATGTCAGAGTACTATAGTGATAGTATAGTATTTAAACAGTCAACACAGTAGAAAAATTGGCTCGTCCTTAAGCTAGTCTAACAGCAATTGAATGTTGTCGAACAAGTTAAAAACAGGCATACAGCAATTTATTCCTCCAACCATTTCAGTATCCCTTGAAATAAAATATTCACAAGGAAATCTTGAAATGTATTAAATCAGAAGTGGCTTCCTACAACATAGCAAACATTTAGATGGCAGAGAAATATTTATTCAATCACCCATGAATCTCCAAATGAAAACTTTTAAAGTTTTAACCTAAATACTGAAGTGGGCGTGACTATGACACAGTGACTAATTCAGGGGTATATTTTTAAAAGAAGAGAAAACACAAACAAGAAGTACCAATACCAACTCACATGTCTCTGCCACACCGAATGTCATCCTGCTCCTTTGCTTGGCGCCGGCGCTGTCTAGCCGATGTGGTAGAAGATGCTGACGAACTTCCAGATTCGGAGTCCTCTGAACTTTGGCCTCCAGAGCTATTAACATCAAAAAGATGCTGTTCTACAGCAGAGCGAATGGTCCTTTCTAAGAGTCTGGTTAAAAAAATACAAAATAAATCAAGTCATCAAGTTTGTCAATGATTGCCTTTAACAATATGTACCCATAAATTTGGAAATATGGGTATTTCCAATGAAAGATCCACAACTTCATGAACAAAGACAGTGTACAAAGCATTCATCTCAAAAATATTTGTATTGTGCATGAAAAACAACTAAACTGAACAAATCCCACCAACTTGATAACTGTGTCTCTCATTTTTGTGAGTCCAGGAATACAGAAATGCTCACCACAAGTCTAGCAAGTTATAGGAGGCATTCAGGAAATAAGGGTCATTCATTTAATATGAGGCAGACTGAGGAAAGATTTTTTTCCTCATAGAAGAATAATAGACCCATTCTTACAAAGGTGAGTTTCTTTCAGCTATCATACGAGTTCTGCAGAGGAAGACAGTATGATTTACAAAGCACACTGGCACAAATAATTTTGTAATACCTATTATCTATCTAGAATCCCTTTAAGATAAAATTATAGTGGGAGTAATGCTATTAAATAAAGAACACCTCACCAGAACAATTACTATTTAGAACAGCAAAATCTTTCCAATCCTCTATTCAATTAAAGAGTAATGCATATATTTAAAGCTGTATTCATATATATATCCCAATATATATTACTGAAGATGGAAGAATAGATTTATTTTGTTCAACCTGAGAAAAACAGGAAAGTACAGGGACTGAAAAGAGCAGATGTCACACGGGGTGGCATGCGGGGTCTCAGTTCCCGCTCCCCACATAAGAATGCAGGACATAGTGAGGCCAAAAAAGAACACCCGTGGAGCCACAGAAAGAGGAGTCATACCACTATATTCTCGCTGGTGGTTGGGTTGGAGACAGAGGAAGCAGGAGCCACACTATCCGCAACCTGCCGTACACTTCTCTCTGCCAACCAACCTCACTTGTTATCTGCAATCTGCCGTGCTAACTGCAATCTGCTCTTGCTAGCTCAGCCACCATCTTCTTGCTAGCCCCCATTTGTTGCTAGCGTAGCCATGGCAGTTATATTAGTGGCCAATGGCTCACTGGTTACAGCTGATGGCCAACTAGCCACAGCTGATGGCCATGCAATCACAGTTGATGGCCATTTACTAACCAAGTGAGCACCTTTCCACATGAGGCCAAGAGCCTGGAAACTGCTCTCCTGGCTCTGTCCCCACAGCACATGATAAGGTATCATTTTTAAGGCTACATGATCTTTCAATGTGTCTAAACCCCCTTTCATCACCAAACTATTTAATTCTAAATAAGCTGGCATGAAAAATTCTAAATTTAAACTTCTCAAAACATGTTTTTCTTCAGTTGAAAAAAGAATCACATTCAAACCCATCAAATTATACATATTAAATATGTGTAGTTTTTGTGTATCAGTTGTATCTCAATAAAGCTGTTAAAATTAAAAAAGAACTACATATATATTTTTTAAATGTTCAGATTTAAAATACATTCACTTAAATAAAATGGATTTTGCAAAACTGAAGAACTTTAGATTTTTCCAAATATAGTTTTATAACAGACTCATCGTAATTTCAATAAAGTTATTTTAAGACAATAAGTAAGTATAGTCTAACTTGGGCATTAGAACTTTTATATTTAGAATTCTACATCCCAATGACTCCAGATTAACCAATAATGGTACAGGAAGGTGAGTACATTTCACACACACACACACACACACACACACACACACGCATACATACATACATACACTAACCCCACAACTTTTCCAATCTATACAAGACATATAAGAAGTGCAAGTTATCAGGAAACAAACAGGAAAGAACATGTCAGTTTTGATACAATCTTGTAATCGCTTTAAAATTCATAAAAGTAAGAGGGGTCAATCCTGCCCTTTGATTACTTTCTCACCTAAGACAAAAGGAAAAATAAAATCCCAATTCATCCTATCAGATCCAAATTCATACCAATTAGTGCCTTTTCTAATTCTCCTTTCTTCCTCCTTATCATACATATCACATCTTCCCCTTCTCCTCTACCTGATCCTTGCTGATGGGAGATGGTCCAAAAAGGCCCATCCATGTTCCAGCAAGGAAGGAAGGGAGTTAAGTGCAATGGAAAATCTTTGGACAAGGAACTATTTACAAATATTTATCTAGTGACTGATATATGCCAGGCACTTTTCTATGTGTTAGGAATACAGCCATGAATGTGACAGAATATATACATTACTATGAGGAAAGATAGTTAACAAATAAACCATGACACTGTAGATAGTGATACATTTTCTAAAAATAGGGTACAGGGTTGGAGAGTGACTATAGGTAGTCAGGGATGGCTTCTCAAATGAGATGACATTTGAACAAAGAGGTGAATGATAAAAAAGTGAATCGCCAGGCTGAGAAACAGCCAGGGCAAGGGCTCTGAGGCAGATACATACACTTGATCTACTCCAGAAACAGGTCATGTGGTGGAAGCATAATGAGCAATGTGGTTGGAGAGGTAGGAGAGGGCAGGTAGCTGGAGATTAGATTTTAGTCAAAGTGCAACTGATAGCCTTAGGAAAAAGGCATGTGACAGACATAATTAACAGAGCACTGCCACTGCCCTGTGAAAAAAGGACCTACTGCAATCACTAATTTGCTTTCTTCACTGTGTCCTATTAGACTGTAAAGACTCTGAAGGCCAAGCCCAAGGTTAATTTGACATTAACACTATTTGGCATATTGCAGGCAGGAAATAAATGTAGGGTGACTAAAAATAATGAAGAAGTAGACACAGTTAATTCCTTAACCTTTAACGGCATCCTCCATTGCAAGATACCTTTCAAAGCACACAGATTGCTTTGCACATATTTACTCTGACATTATTTAGACTGAAATAACTAAAAATCTCGTATTTTTAAATGGCATAGCTGTCTCTAGTCACATACCGACACAGAAGCTCCAATAGGAACATGTCTTACTTAGTGCTCTCCTCTGGGTAGTTTTCAGAGTCATCTGGCTGCTGACTGTATGAATCTTCCAATACTATCCAACGTTAGAATTGTCTTTCTGTTTAATAAATGGGAAAGGAGGGGCAATAAAACCAATTCAAGCAACTTACTCTCCAGTTGTTGAAACATTGCTGACTTGGGATACACGGGCACTATGGGAAAGAAACAAAGAGAAAGAAAAGTCAGATTAGACGGAGGACCAGAGACCATGAACCAAACTTTCAAAGGGGATCCAAGGCTGAAAGAATTGGCCAGGCCCTGAGTGACCCTCGCAAGACAGTTAAGTGGAATGGTGAAATTTCGGAACACTGATTAGCACCCTTCAGAACTTCGCCCTCTTGCCTACACTCTCTGTTCATATAACCACAGTGAGGGGTGAGGCTGGCAGTTATTTTAACCATATCCATATCAACACATTCTCACATTCTGCCCTCTAGTGCTTAGTTGGCTTCTAGATCAAGGTTTGAAAGTAGCTTGAACAAAGAAATTTTAAAAATCTTTAGTGCATGTCAAACTACAGTTTTCTCTGGCCGATCTGTTCCCTCCTTTTTACTTCCTCATTTGTACAAAGGAAATAAGAAGAAAATAAGAGCTGTTAATCGCCAATATTGATGGCTGCCTTTCCATCACTCTAAACATCCTAAGTCATATAGCATAATTTTTAACACCTGAATGTGCTGCTTTGGAATTATCTGCTGAGTTTTTCTTCCATGTATGTGTATACCTTATTTTTTGCAATTCAGAATCTAAGTGAAGTGCCTCAGGGGGTTGTATGATATTTCTCATTTTTTTCCATTACACTTCATACCACTACCACACCCATCATACCCAGCATAGTAATCATTGTTCCAGAGTTTATCAACAGACATTTAACTCTTTAGTTCCAGAGAATTTCCCTTAAAGCTGCAGCTCTTGGTCATGGCCACAAGTCACAGCCAAATCCCTGAAAAAGCACGTAAAATAATGCTACTGTGCACAAGGGAAACAAGAAGAATCTTAATTAATAAATGAATGAATGAACAAACAAATGACCAAACATATCTTAACATTTACTGAGTACTTACATTTCAGACACTGCTAGGTATTTTTTACAAAGATTTTCTCCTCTACTGCTTACAGTAACCCAGTAAGGTAGGTTCTATTGTTTTATTTCCTCTATTTTCAGATAAAGAAGTGAGAGGTTAAGTAACTTGCCCACAGTCAGAAAGCCAAGAAGTAAATGAGCTGGGATTTGAATAAAAAAAGTTTTAGCTCAGAGTCTAAGCTCTTAATCACTACACTAGACTGTCAATCACTCACTAGAAGAAAAACTCATCAGTCATCTTTGTATATGGAGGCCTACCTACACTTGGGTATTTTACTTTGCTTTTAATCACAACCATTTCTCCTCTGTCTCACAATGGCTGTTATTCACTGTGGTTCCCAGGTTATATAACCAGCAGTAAATCCTTTGCTGCTCTGTCCTTAACTGGAACAGGCAGTCCCTCCCTGCTTTTGATGCTTTGTGGCTCGCCCTCTGTAAATTCAACACTGTATAATTAACTCCTGTACTCCACTTCTCAATGCAGTTGTACAACCTTGGTCTGGGAGCAAGGACCAATGTGAATGACTGGGGGAGAGGAGGGGGGTAACTAGAAGAGGAAAAAAAATGTAGATCTGCTAAATGCTAAAAACATTCCAAAGAACACATAAGTATAATTAGTTAATTAGTCCCCACATAGCATCTCAGAGTGAAAAGACGTGTTTTTTCCTCCTTTTTATACACTTTTGATCTGAATTTCTTTTTGTTTATTAAAGCGCACACTGATATTTTTATGTTCCTTTTTTGCAGGTGGGAATGAAAACAAAAAAGAAAGATAAGAAACAGGACAGGAAATGACAACAAACAGGACCAGGTTCTGAGATTACTAACTCCCTAAGTAAATGGTTCTCAAACTCTATCAAATGTGCATCAGAACCACCCGGGATCTTGTCCACTCACAGATTCTGATTTAGGAGGTCCAGGTCCAGGGAAGGGCAAGCTGACATTTTGCATTTCTAGCATATTTCCTAGTGATTCTGTTGCTATTGATTTGTGAAAGACACTGATTAGCAAGGCTCTAAATCCCTGTAACCAAAAATTCTTTAAGTCTTCAGTTCCTTAGATATCATAATAGCTATTTTGAAACACTCTAAGTAATGAAAGTATGATTTGGAAAACCTATGCTAACCCGAGTGACCAAAAGGCAAAACATAAAATTTCCCTCACAGCTTTAAATTACCTGAACCATCTGTATCAATTTAAAGAGCCTTTCTCAGAATGCAAAATAAGTGAATAATGAAACCAAGTAATTAAATCATGTTCATTTTTGCTAACATATTGATCTTAGTTCAAATTTGAGAAATTTTATATTTTTATGTTTCTTTAATAGTCCTTTGGATTTTTTGTATACTTAACATGTCCATATTTTCATATTTTTCTAACAGAATTTCTCTAAAGAAAGTATTCTGAGAAGAGAACATTTTCCACTGGGAATCAGAAAAGAGAAGTTCTGGTCTTGGCTCTGCAACTAATTAGCTGAAATCATAGACTGGTAACTTGGCTGCGTTGGGTTGGTTTCTTCACACAGAAAATGAAAGGCTTGGCTAGTGATCTCTGACATTTTCTTTTAGTTCTAAAGTTTATTACCCTAAAGTTTAAATCATTACAAAAGGTTATAATTGCATATTTAGTTTTATGATATAGTGTCAGTCATGGTTTATTAGATACCAAACTGGCTTTGGCCAGGTATCCATCTACCTCCATAATTCCCATGGGACGTGATTAACAATTCACCAATACCAAGATTTCTAAGAATAGTTAATATCTGAAAAAGGGACTGCTGTAATTGGTCATGGAGGTAATTCTAAGACACTGACAAAAAAGATGATAAGCAAATTAGCTAAAGTGAAAGATAAAGATTTGCTTCATTTACATGTAGCTTGTTTTTTATCCTCTGCAGTGATGAATGACAAATTCTCCCCCTTCCCCCCAGAATCCTTGACTGATTTGCTAAGAAAATTTCCTACATATGCAATATAAATACTTGAATATGGAAGAGTTCATTTCCTAATGTTGATAAAGTATTCAAAACTGAAAGAAATAAGCTCATGTGCAGACTCAAGCATTACGGTCAATTTCATTACCCAAGCCTACTGTAAGTGTTGATGCAACTGAATTTTCTATTGGTATGATCATTTAGAATAGATTTTAAGCCTACTTTGAAATATAGCCTATGACATATTTAAATATATTTAGTCTTTATTAGTAAAACCCAAACTACATTTCTGTAAGCTGATTATGCCCAGCAGTATTAGTCTATAAAATTTGCATGTGATAAGATGCACAGATGCTGGTAGACAAGCGATTCTTTAAAATTAGATCTCTTGATTTGAAACAAAGAAATTTACATATAAAAAGAAAGACGGCTCAAATCTACTAAAACCAGACATCTTGAAAAAGCTTGTGTTCTCTTTTTCTATATGTTCTCTCTTCTGTGGTGTGTAAAATCCTACCTGTAAAAAAAATTATTGTTTTAATAGGAACTGTCAGGTCTAACAGAATTATCCATTTTCTCTAAAAGATAATATTTACTTTTACTCAATTTTTAATGAGTAAGGATTTAAAAGACAAATATATGATGTTTGTTTAACTAAACCTAAGGATAAAGATCATGCAACTAATCATTAAAATGGCATGAAACTCATAATTTGTCTATTTAACAGAATACACTATTTTTAGTATCATCTTTAAATACTAAAAGTTGATATGCAGCATCAAGATTATAAAATCACTGTAACATCGTTTCCTTGTAATTGTATAATGGATTTCTAAATTAAACTTTTTTCATGATTTTAGTTCATTCTTTACAGTGTCATGCATTAAAACAAATATACTCAATCCTCAATATTTATTCACTTTACTTTAGCTTTTAGCTCTGATTACCATATGCAGAAACTCAATGGACTATTTACAGATATTTAGACTTTGACAAAAATTGCATCACCCCTTTGTGGTGGTGGTGTTTGGATAAAAAAAGCCTCATATTTTGGTTTTAAATTATACACTACGTATATAATACTGGAACATAAATTGAAAACATGCTACATATATATGACTCAGTATGAGAAATTTTTATCGTCATACTTTTCTGAAGTTCATACTTTCTAATAGAGCCCCTCAAAATGTCAAAATACTCAGCTTTTGTACAGCTTCTTTCAAGCTGTAACAGTTTTCAATTTTACATATTTAGCATGTTTTGTATGAAAAGAAATTCAGAGTTCTCTTCGTTTTTAGACTAAGGTCCTAATAAAGCGAAATTACAAAACGAAATGAACAGTTCACTATATATACTGTACTCAACTACAGATAAGGAAATTGAGGTTCGGAGAGGTTTAATATCTCACTCAAATTTACAAAGCTCTGATTCTATCTCAGAGTTTTAGAGTGTGTCTTTAATAAGGACATAACGCTTATCCTCAAATAGTGTTGCTTTTCACATAAATCTTTGGCTGTACATCAGGTTATTTTCTTAGTGCTATTTATTTTGTAATTTTTTTTTGTGTTACAGACATATAAACAGGGTGCCAAAAACATGTATACACATTTTAAGAAAGAAAAAAACTGTATTAAATTGTAATAATATATACCGATAACAAAAGATGGATACAAGTCATGTATATACATATTTTTGGCACCCCAATAGTTGAATGTATAAGTTCTATATTTCAAATTGTTTGCCTGTTTATCCTTGCTAAAGAGTTTAAATTTGTATGATTTGATGTTATGCTATTTTACACATACTTATTTATAACCTTTATGTCTTTAGTAAGGATTTTACCTAATAAAGTAAGTCTAGCTTTATGCTGGTTAACAAATTTGGCCTTGAACTCTAGTTGTTCTGGTACTGATTATTGTCATCTCTCTTTTTTTGTTATTTATATTTATCGGATATAAATTCTATATTTTTATTAATAACCTTTCTCTGTGCCATTTTGTTTTAGGTATGGCTCTTTTGAGCAAGATATAGTTCAAGTAGTCACTTTTTAAAGTATTTTTAGCTTTTGTCAAATAATTTAATCCATTTACATTATTGTCACAGCTGACATATTTGTTCTAGTTTTTGCTTTGTGTGTTCTAATTTGGGAGATTCCCTTTTCTTTGAATTCTGTCTTTGCTCTTAGATTCTGAGAAAATTTGGAATATAGGGGTCGTGTGCACAATTCTACTGATGGTTGCCTCTCATACCCATACATCTCTAATTAAAACTAACCCCCCCAAAAAAAACCCAAAAACAACCCCCCCAAACTCTTGACTCCTGCTTCTATTCCCCTACTTTCCATGCAAGAAATTTAGAATTTTGTTACTGTCTTTGCCCCTCCACCAATGATTATAATCAGGTTTCTACTTCTTAATTAAAAAAAAAATTAATTCACCTCTCAATTAGCTGGGTATACATTAACTTTGATGTCTACTTCCATTTCTATTAGTATCATTTCTTGCTTATAATAATTTTCTGGTTAGCTTTGTAATCTCTGACTTCTAATATCTAGCATTATTTCTCCCATAGTCTTTTCTTTATCCTTTACCTCTTAAGTTTGGAGAGTTTCTCAAGTTGCTCTCTCATCATGTACTTGATTAATTTTTTAAATAATTTCTGCTCTTTACTGTTCTCTATATAGTTTTAAAAATCTCTGCTATTTCTAGGCTCCCTTTTCTCTCCTTATTTCAGCTATTCTTCTATGTCTCTAGCCTTTTAATTCTAAATCTATTCTCCCCTTACAGGTTCCTACTCATGTTTCAAAGAGGTTGGTTATGTCCTTGAGCATTTTTGGAAAAGAATAGCATAGCAATACTACTTCTCAAGGGTTCCTCTGAATCATATAAAAGATAATTCTCTAAAACCTGTTTTGTAACTGAGTCCTCGTGGCATCCTTTCCTTTAGTTTCTAATTTCTCTTCACAGGTCCCAAATAGATCTTTGTGTTTAATGGTTCTTAAGGGGTAATAATCAATCCAAGCAGAGCCACTACCAAAAGCCTGGATAGGCAGATTGGTCTTAGTTTATTTCATTGTCCCTTGGCTGAGGGCAGATGCCTCCTCTTGGATTCAGGCTTTAAGAGCCAGTCTATGAGTTTGCTCTAGAACAATCTACAATGCATACTTTGGTGGACTTGTTTGGTCCAATTTTATGACTAAGCTGGAGAAGCAAAAAGAAATTTGTAGTTTGTCTTTGTGCGGTGTACACTTGAAGGCATTAAATCCAGTCATCTTGCTGCCTTTATCCCTTTCTCAAATGCTTTTCTTAAGTGACTGAGCATGCCAGGGGTATACCCTTCCCTCTCTGTCATTTTGTATGTGAAAAGTTCTAGTCTCTAAATAATGAAAGAAAGAAGCTGGTGGGAACAGGTGAAAAAGAATATGCAACACAGAAAGTAAGTTTCTGCTCAGTTGGGGGATGTTACTTGCTTTTCTGGTCAGTGCAATAGACGTTGGAAAGAATTCAAGTCAGTTTTTTTTCCCTTCCTTCTCTCCTTGTGGTCACTGTATTGTTTAGATGGTTGAACATGAAGTGTGCAAGGCAAAAATACGTTTCTCAGGTCATCCCATTGATGACGTGACCTTTGATATAAGGTTTTCTTTTTTATCATTGTTATAAAGCTGTCTCTAGCTTTTGCCTTTTATTTCATCACTAGAATTTAAATGGGAAGCTGGGAGTAGTTATATTAGGCAAAGCTAGTCTGCTACTTGTTTAAACTAGATGTTTGCATTTTATTAAAATGTGAAGTTCTTATAAAGAGTAGTCTATAGGGAGGCAGGGAGACTGAAGAATAAAGCAGCAAGAGATCTAGACAGAATGATTACAAATGTGTCATTTTCTATAAGTAAATTTTTCCCTTTGATTTTTTATGCTGAGGAAGACATAAAGAGAAGCATAAAAATATATATAAAAATGATATAATTTATCTTTCTCAGTAGGGCCTAAACATATGCTTAATATTTTAATTACTATTGATAGAAATAAACCCAGAATTTATACTTATCTCTTACTATGCAAAAAATATGACTAGTGGTTCTTAGATGTCATGAACTCAATATTGAATCCCCCAAATATTATATGATAAATAGTAGTGAAGTTCATAACTATTCTTTAGCAATAAAATATACTGTTGGTCTGGTTCAGTGGTTTTCAGCTAGGGGTGTGCATCAAAATTTCGTATGACACTTCTTTCCCTCATTTTTTTTATTGTGGTAAAATACATATAAAATTTACCACCTTAACCATTTTTAAGTGTACAATTCAATGGTATTAAGTGTATTCACATTGCTGAGCAACTATCTCCACCACCCATCTCCGGAACCCTTTTCATCTTGTGAAATTGAACTCTATACCCATTAAACAGTAACTCCCAATTCTCCCTCTCCCCCAAGTCTGGCAACCACCGTTCTATTTTCTGTTGCTATAGATTTGACTACATTAGGTACCCATATAAGTGGAATCAAATAGTATTTTTTTTTTGTTACTGACTTATTTCACTTAGTATAAAAGTCCTCAAGGCTCAGCCATGTCGTGTATGTGTCAGAAGTTCCTTCCTTTTTTAAGGCTGATTAACATTCCATTGTACGTATGTTCTGCGTTTTGCTTATCCCTTCATCCACTGGTGGACACTTAGGTTGCTTCCAT